>NC_143403.1:40465712-40784781 GCF_052110815.1 Crocodylus siamensis | reverse complement strand
ATTCCATGCGTGAAAGGCAAATGCCAATTGTCAAGGGATATTTCTGAGACTGTGTGACCAGTTAAAGCAACCAGTTGTTGGAAAAATAAGTTTGGTATAATGAGATTTTATACTTAATAGGCCCCTGTTGGAGCAGCTGGTGAGAGTTGTAATGCAAGAGGCTGCTTGACTGCTGAGACACACAAAGGAAGAGAGACTTTACAGTCACCTTGGGAACAAGTTACTGGGATGAAGGGAACACTGAGAAGAGCCAGACAGGTACTGGCAATAGGTCAAAGCTTTAGTATAGCACTCTCCGCAGTTACATTCTCTACTGTAATTTGCAGAATAATTCTTTAAGCCCACCTAGACTTTTGTGTAGAATGACTAACTGATCCATGGACTACAAAGGTCACTGGGCCATAATTTTAGAACCTCATAAAGCAATGGCTTGCATGTTGTGGTATAGTTCACACATTACTACACATGCCTTTAGCACTAGGGTTGCCAGGAGCTGATAACGAGAGTGCAAACACAAGGGGCTGCTGCCTAAACTTCATGGGACTATCTGCAGGAGACTGCAGAGGAAGGCTCGTTCCTTCCCCCTTGGAAACACAGGTGTTGAGGAGGAACACTTAGGAAGTCTCTTCATGGAGGAGGGAGCAGAAGATGTCCAGGAAAGGATACAGGCTTTTTTTAAACCAAAGAAATAATTGGCAACGCAGCAAGATTTAATCACTCCCAACACAATACTGGGGAACTATATCATATATTCTTGAGCACTATTTACATAAACGCAGAAATAGAAAACTTCACAGCTACTGAAAGCTGTGTGGACTGTTGAAAAAAAACAAAGCAATCTGAAAGTTTACTTCAGATGATTAAACCTGGCTCTGCAGAAAAGACCTGTACAGGACTAGAACTGGTGCTGTATTTTTTACCTTCGCAACTGGCGTACCTGCTCAGCAGCCTACATGCTACTATGGCTTCCGAGGAGCCAGTGGGTGTTTGGTCACCTCTCCCTCTTGGAGCCACACGACAATTTGCTACTATAAATAGAAGGTTAGCATTATATTTTATATAGCATCTAAATTATATAGTGATTAACCCACTACTATGAGGTAACAAGTCAACTGTTGTGACAGCAGGAACTACACAGACAGGCATGTCACAACAGCAGCTCACCACAGGCAAAAGCTAGAGACCATGTTCAAGAGCTAAGCTGCTGGGGCCCAGCCCTGCATCAGCTGAGATGTTTAGGATTCTACTCTTCTCTTGGCTTATCTTCTCCATCAGTTTTGACACGAGATGTTTGATCCCTAGCTATACTGGGAGTGAGCACCAGGAGATGCAGGTCAGGCTAAGATGGTCTAGTTCAGGGGTGGGGAATTATTTTGGGCGGAGGGCCACTTACTGAGTTTTGGCAAGCCATGGAGGGCCACATGACAGACAGCCAGGGGCAGATAAATATTAATTTTCTAAACGTTTTAGGGGTCCTGTGGGCTGGATAGAATGGCCTGGTGGGCCACATCCAGTCCCTGGGCCACATTTTTGCCCACCCCAGTCTAGTTTGTCTAAGTGGTAGAGACAGTCAATCACCATTATTAACATTGTACCAGGGAAAAAGAAACAGACCTAGTGTCAGGTTCTGTGACCACTCCATGCTCCACCAAGGACACCTGGGCTTTTCTGCCCAAGCAATCACCTGTGAAGGACTCCCTTTGCTAAGGTCATTGGTCAGAGGTAGGCATCTTTTGAAACAAAGGGAGGAAGGTCATCTCTCTGCAGCTATTACTTAGCCCGTCTTCCCGATTCTACCAACAGACAGCATTTAGTCAAGAAAGCCAGAAACGTAGGGATATTTTAAGTTAAGTGAAAAGTTAAACTCCATACAAATCAATGCAGCTCAGGGAAGGCAGATTGACACAAGTGTCAGCAACTAATTGGTTGAGGCCTCCATTTGCATCGGGGTTTGAGGAAGTCATGGTTCTTGAAGGACAGGCTGCCACTGCCCCAAGAGCCCACCAGCAAGTGCTCTCTCAGGTTGAAACAAATTAGGAATCACCATCTGTAAGAGTCATTCCTGTGACTTGGGGAAACAAAGTACAGAACAGGCATCCCCACTCATCCCAAGAATTAGACATGCCAGGCAAAGGGCCCCCACTCGCTTCACAACAGAGCTGGCACCATTCTCATAGCAACTAGTTGATTTGCACTATCATGAGGAGAGAATAGAGCCTGGATACCAGATCCCAAGTGTGAATAGGAAAAATGCTGGACTCCTTTAAATCTCTCCCCAGAGCTATTAACATTTTGTGAAGTTGACAGGGACAGACACGAGCAGTTCCCTAGTTGGGGGCCGCATCTACATGTTCATTAATGCACCTTAGATACTGCACATTTAGTTTAGTACTTGCTTAATAAAGTACTAAGTAAGTGCGCAGTAACTAGAGTTGCTACAGAGTAGAGCTGGCACATAGTTATTTTGCAACGCCTACTGCGCATTAGCTTAACAACACTGCACAGTAGGCTGTTAGCATGGTTTTAACCACCGGCCTACTGCACTGTGTTATTAGGCTAATGCACAGCAAGCGTCTCAGGTAGGCACGCCCAGTGGTGCTTGAAAGATCCGTCTTTACTACAGAGTTAATCCAAATTATTTCTGATAATGTCTCTCACTCTAAGAGAAAGAGCATTTGAATTGCTGCATCCCCCGGCCTTGCACATATTCAGCCCTGATGCCAATATCCTGCCATTTTTTGAGTAGCACTAAGCCAAGCCCATTCTACAGATTGTCTCAGCAGGGTTATGCAAGAGATTCTGCCATTTCTAGAACCACAAAGGAACTTGCAGGAAGTCTATGGAGGACTAACTACACTCAAGGATTAGCAGCATCCCACTCCACAGCGACTGTGATAGAAGCTGACATGTTGTGTTAACTTGAGCTGTAGCCTGTGCCCATTGATGGGTTAGCCGATTAGACTTTAAAGCACCACTTCACTCAAGTTAAAGTACTTGTATACAGCTAAGACTCAAGGTAAAGGAAACACTCAAATTAACCTGGCAACAAAAAACAAACTCTAAGACTGGAAGTGGATACTTTTGCTTGGTGTGAGGCAAAGAGGCCCATTAGCCTGACTTCTATCCTAGGGAAGATCTTAGAAAAGTTTATTAAGGAGGCCATCCTTGAGGGACTGGCCCAGGCTAACATTCTAAGGGACAGCCAGCACGGGTTTGTTGTGGGTAGGTCTTGTTTGACCAATCTCATTTCCTTCTATGACCAGGTGACCTATCACCTGGACGAGGGAGAAGAGATTGATGTCATATATCTTGACTTCAAAAAAGCTTTTGATCTGGTATCCCATAATCACCTCTTGGCCAAACTGGCCAGTTGCGGCCTTGGCTCCACCACGATCCGTTGGCTGGGAAATTGGCTCCATGGTCGGACCCAGAGGGTTGTAATTGATGGCAGTCACTCATCGTGGTGCCTTGTGACCAGTGGGGTCCCTCAAGGCTCTGTCCTTGGACCCATCCTGTTCAACATCTTCATTAATGATGTGGACATTGGAGTCAGGAGTGGACTGGCCAAGTTCGCCGATGACACCAAACTTTGGGGCAAAGCATCCACGCCAGAAGATAGGCGGGTGATCCAGGCTGACCTGGACAAGCTCAGCAAGTGGGCAGACGAGAACCTGATGGTGTTTAACACCGAAAAATGCAAGGTTCTCCACCTTGGGAGGAAAAACCTGCAGCATCCTTATAGGCTCGGCAGTGCTACGTTGGATAGCACTACAGAAGAAAGCGACTTGGGGGTCATCATTGACCACAAGATGAACATGAGCCTCCAGTGCGATGCTGCAGCTAATAAAGCGACCAAAACGTTGGCTTGCATCCATAGATGCTTCTCGAGCAAATCCCGGGACATCATTCTCCCCTTGTACTTGGCCTTGGTGAGGCCACAGCTGGAGTACTGCGTCCAGTTTTGGGCTCCACAATTCAAAAAGGGTGTGGAGAAGCTTGAGAGAGCCCAGAGAAGAGCCACGCGCATGATCAGAGGTCAGGAAAACAGATCTTACGATGATACGCTGAGAGCCATGGGACTCTTTAGCCTGGAAAAGCGTAGGCTCAGGGGTGATCTGGTGGCCACCTATAAGTTTCTCAGGGGTGACCACCAGGATCTGGGGGAACCTTTCTTCACCAGAGCATCCCAAGGGGACAACAAGGTCGAACGGTCACAAACTCCTGCAAGACCGTTTCAGGCTGGACATAAGGAAGAATTTCTTTACTGTCCGAGCCCCCAAGGTCTGGAACAGTCTGCCAGTGGAGGTGGTTCAAGCACCTACATTGAACACCTTCAAGAGTAAACTGGATGCTTATCTTGCTGGGATCCTATGACCCCAGCTGACTTCCTGCCCTTTGGGCAGGGGGCTGGACTCGATGATCTCCCAAGGTCCCTTCCAGTCCTGATGTCTATGAAATCTATGAAAGATCTCATTCTCCCCTCAGATGTTCCATTTCATATACTCTTTTGGCTCCACCAGTACTTCTGACATAACCCAAAGCTGAGACATTGCCAGGGCCAGGAGATGGCTTCCCTAATTAGGCCCTATATATATAGTGGTAAAATCCCTTCACATGACAGATCAGCAGCAGCAAGGTGGTTTCCAGGCTAGGAAAGAAACAACAGATACACCTCACACTGAAGCAGATGCACACACTGTGGCTACTACTGGTCTTTGGGATTCAGATCTCCAGTGAAGTGAATCTGGACTGGCTCTGGAGATTCAAACAGGGACATCTATACAGCGTGACAAATCTATACCTTCTCATCCACGACTCCCAAGAAACCACTGTGAAAACAAGAGAAGTGCATGAACTCCTGCTCTTGCTCCCCTTCGTCTTAGCTAGCTCCTTTAGAAGATGTCTCAAGCTGCCTTCTGCAGGATTGCTATTGATCAAGACACTTCTATTTTGGCTCTTAATCTGGGCCCCTTACCATGATATGTGAGCATGTAGGAGAATAGTTGCTGCCTCCCCCATAAAAACAACACTGGAGGTGACTGGGAGGCCAGCACCAACCCTATTTCAGTGATGCACACTCCAAGCTGGACAGGAAGGATTACGAGGGAAGAGAAGGAACCATGCCAGCTCTACCTACAGCCATTTTCAGATGTTATCCCTGTAGTCGCGGGTACCTATACTAGCTTACTCTATACCCCCAGTGAGGAGTCACAGGCAGAGTTTCACAACAGGGAGTCTGAGGTGGAGCTGTAGGACACAAGGTAGAGGACCTTTGGATTCATATAACAATGGCCATCAGGTTAACACTGTAGACTCCCCCCCCCCCCCCCAAAAAAAAAAAAAAAAAAAAAATCAGGCACTACCACTATGCCTGATGGCAAAGCACAATTGCACACTAGCATGAAGCTGTCACCTGAGGAAGTGAGACCCGTTAGATTTCCACAGCTAGAAGGAACATGGTAGTAACCCACCACATAGGCCAAGGGCACTCAGGCTTGCCCCATGACAGTGCCCTCCTTCAGAGCATCCACATGCTCAGCACTGTGCTCATTTTAACAACATGCCAGGCTGGACTCTGCAAAACTGGAGCAGGAAATTTGAGTCTTCCTCTCCATCTTGGAGAGCTGAAACCCTCACGTCAAGGCTTCTACTTTCCTTCTCCCCATAATACTTTATGGAAGCTCACAGTTCTCACAGACTGAGACCAGTCTGGAGCAAGTCAAAAGAATGAGGCCCTTAAACCAAAGAAGCCAAAACACCATTTCTGCCTGGCTTTACCGAGTCAGCACTCACAGACTGTGGAATGCCTGCTAGTCATGTTATTGCAGCCCAAGTCATGGCCCTTAAGGACAGGCAGGGTTTTTTTTGCTAGGTCAGTCAGATGTTCCTGCCCCATCTTTACTGGACATCCAAAGCTTCCATGCAGAAGTTATGATTTCAGCACATGCCAAACGCTGGCCTTACCCCTGAGCTACTCCCAGTCAAATGCTCCCTTCCCTTTGCTTTCACACCACATATTATATTAGTCTACTTACAACTAGGTGGGGAATACCTGCTCCCACCAAGGGCACATGAATTTGCAGACTCTGAGAGTGTCTCGTGCTGGCCCTAATTATCATCCTTCTCAATATTTTTCTTCACACAAATAGATCACAGAGATGAAGCATTTGCCAAGTCATGAGATTAAAGCACTTTTCAGAAGCTTTCCCTGAAGGCACTCAGACACCACTGTAGCAGCAAGAACCCAAGAAGTCATTTTCACCGTATCACTAGCCATTGCTGAGAGATTCTGCCAAGAGCCCAGCTCCACATGTTAAAAACCACTGTTGAGGTACCATCATTTGGCCTTCTGCTAACCCAAGCGGCCAAGAATCCAAGTCTTCTCCCAGCCACCTGATGCATCTCACCTTTGCCCCTCCTTGCTTATGCTGGCCATGGAACCAAATGCTTAGAGTATCCAGGCAATGTCAACTTTCCTTGGTGTTCGTAAGAGGCTGAGAGCTGGTCTGAGTTATTGGTAGTCCCAGTGTTATACAATAGTTAGTCAGAGCCATGGATGAGCTGTCTTGCGTCAAGCCAAGGCTTGCCGATACATCCTGATCAGCTCCTCACTGTCTCCTCCACTTTTCCCACCAGTCCAAACCATTTTCCCTTATGGATGGGCTGTGCTCAAGCTCATCTCCAGAAGTAAAAAAGACCTAGTGCCTGCTGCTCATGCTGAGCTCCTATAAACCAGCAATAAAAGGCCAGCCAAGGTTCAGCCTGCCCAGGGATACACAGTTCATTCAAACGGCAGCTCCACGCATTGGCAACTGAATCCTGTAGCACAGGTTTGGCTTCTGCCCCATAGGTTTAATGCGGCAGCCACCCAAGACTGAACTCATACCTGAAAGGACATCAGGAATTTCTATTAAATCAAATCAGGGATAAATTTGGCATTTAGGGCCAGACTCTCAGATGATCCTAGCCAAGGCAGCTCCCTTCAGTCAGTGCTACATCCATTTGTATGAGCCAAGACTCTTTCCTGAAGAAACAAGAGTTCAGTTGCTTGTTCATGGTGTGAAAGACCTAAGTTCAATTCCCTACTCTGTCTATCTTCATAACATTGGGCAAGTCACTCAAATTATGGCACAATGGGGATAACACACTCCCCTATCACACAATGGCAGTGGATGGCTAGACAAAGTGAAAACTGAAAGGCACTCAGACACCACTGTAGCAGCAAGAACCCAAGAAGTCATTTTCACCATATCACTAGCCATTGCTGAGAGATTCTGCCAAGAGCCCAGCTCCACATGTTAAAAACACACTGTAAAACTGTGAGTGTTATTTTGGAAAAAGTCTTTAATAGAACAAAAGTTAATTAGGAACTGTGTTTTTATAAGACTGTATTAATATATGCCAAATGTCTCCTTCACCCCAGGACTGGAAGCTCTCCCCTTGACAGGAGATAAGTTGTTTCTCATAGCAAGAGCTGTACCCGGTTGAGAATTGCTAGCTGTAAGTTAATGACCAGTGGTTCAATAAACTGCCAGCTCAACACCCCACCCAATTACATGTACAACCAACTCTGGCCATTGTCAGCTTATTTTCCAAGTGGTGAGGATCTAGTTATATTACACCATAATGCTACATCTAGAATAAGAAAAGTTAATGAGCCACAACTGATTGTGCTCTGGTTTTCATAACACTTTGTCTCATTATTTAAGTGAGCCCGTTTGCCAGCCTATAATTTTCTTTGCCATTACTAAACTGGGAATGCATTCTAGTGAGTATAAGTGGGTGAAATAAGTCTCAGTGTGCACTTACTGTTAATCAGGCTTTTCCCGAAAGTGCAGTGTGAGGTGGTGGTGTATGTTTATCTAAGACTTCAGAAAGAAGTGGGGGGTGCTGTATCTGTGAGTTTGTAGGAGGATCATATAACCAGAGATTTGGTTGTTATCCCGAAGGCAAGAGTTAAGGGTGAACATATCTTTATTCTCCATTTCTACATACATGTGGCTAGCAGAGAGTTTATTTTAGATACTAAAAGCCCCTAGCACAGCTGTTTGCAAATGAACATTTATGATGCAAAGCTGGAAACTCTCTATCCACCATTCTCATCTCCTGTGTCATAGCCTAGTCCCATAAGTAACAGATTGTCAGGGGAAGTAGCATGGCTGTCTTGCTAGAGGGCTTGCTGTGGCTGAGCTACCCCCTGTATACCTGCTCCTGTGGTTTTGAAGGCCCTGGGTTCAAATTCTTATGCCAGCTCAGGAGATTCCTCACGCTTGGTTAGAAGAGAAATTAACACTTGAGTGTTTGAAGGCCTCAAGTGAAGACAGGATCACCTGCTTGGATACCCAGAAGCTTACTTTCTGGGTGTTGAACTATACCTTTGAGAACAAGCTGTCCCTTGCTACCTGCAGCCAATGCTGATCATATTGCTACTTCTCACACACTTGCACATGAAAACATACTAGAAATCATAGCTAGAAAGTGACAGAGCAAGGGTTCGTTTTTTGGTTTTCTAACCATGGCTCAGCTGCCGAAGGTTCCAATTAGCAGGAGACTCTCAGACGGGTGTACAACTAAAAGCAGTACAGAACCAAATTCCAGTTACCTTACTCTTACAAGTACTTCACTGAAGTTCATTACTACTACTATTACAATACTGCTGAGGTCTCCACAGACACTGGAAATCCCATGTGCTGAGTACATGAGAGCGAAAGAGAACCAAAGGCAGACAAGGTTCTTTGGGTAAATCTGTTATCTTGTATTAGACCAACTCAAATAGTTGAAAGCTTCCTAAGACAAATTGTTCCAACTATTTGAGTTAGTCTAATAAAAGATTTACCCAAAGAACCTTGTCTGCCTATGTCCTTAGACCAACATGGCTACAACCTACAACACTGCTACACCCCTGTAACAAGGAGAACCCAACAAATTTGTAGTCAATCTAGCAGAGAGAAGGCTGTGAAGAAGTATGAGGCACAGTGATGGGGAAGCACACCCACATCAAAATCAGGCCTCAGATCTCCCAGTTCCTAGTCTGCCATTTCATCCACATACTGTTCCATCCAGAAGCTGCTGTACGAGGCTGCTCGTAAGCCAGGCCATTACCAGGATCTGGCCCTGAACCATTTGTGCAGAAGAGACATAATGGCTAATCTGGAAGCAGAAAACTGGGCTGCTCAAACCTCTGAAGAGCTCTGCAAGTAGCTGCCCCAGGCCTAAAACCATTTGCTTTTGCAAGCTGTGCACCAGAGCACTCACAGCACATCAACATCTGGATCTTTTTATACTGTGGAGGTGGGAGATCTGCTCTCAGAGAAGTGTTCTAACGAGGCTCACTTTGGGAAGGAGCCACTGTCTGTATGCATGCGAGTAACACAATCCCCAACTTCACGAGATCTGGAAAAAAGGTCTGGGCATCTGGCAAGCCTCCGAGAGCAGCTGAAATGCTGATACTCCCCCCCCCCCACCCCCAAGGAGGCTGCCACAGCCAAGTTTATTTTTAATTTGGCACAGGGCTTCAATGTGGGGCAGGAAAGGGATGGGGAGAAAGACTCCTAGCTGGACATTCCCTCCCACCAGCTCGAGCATGCTGATCAGCAAAGCAACAGCACTCTACAGAGGGGTCCAATTGACTTTCTGTCCCCCTGGAGAATTCAATCTGTAGCTCTGAGCAGGCTGCTGGACAGGACAGCAGCTGCTTACTTTCCTTTTCAGGAACAGAGGGCACTTCTTGTCCAGGGCACTGTCTCTTCTCAGGCCACAGGGTAAGTTCTGTAGTGTTCTGGTGGCCTCGTCCCCAAGAAGCATTCTGTGCAAGGAGGGGCCCAACACATGTTCTCACCCCCCGCAGCAAGAGAAGGGTGGGGGAGACTGGCTCTCACACCAGCTGAGAAAACACATCTGAGATGCTAAGGCAACTGCCATTTGAATGGTGCCAACATCTCCAGACTAAGTTTTTCCATGGGAATATTAAGAGCATAGAAATATATTATTGTTTCCTCCTCTCCCTCTCAACTGCTGTTCCAGGGGAAGTTGCAAATACATCAGAAGTCCCATAATGCCTTGGAAGCAGAAGACACAACTGGACTTTGTGGCAAGGCAGTGACAGCATGGAGATCAGATGGCTGGCTCATTACTTAACATGCTCAGGCACTCGCTCTCTGCCTCCTCCTCCACCTTGCTTCAAGGGCACACATGGGAACCTCTTGTTCTTCAACTCTCCTGCACTGACACAGTTATTCACATTTTCCCAGTACTTCCAGCTGCCTGGGGCCTGAGTGGCCTGTGGTGAAAAAGCAGGCAGGTTATAGGAGTAGCAGCAAGTGTTAGGCTATATCATGCAGTCTGGAAGAGAAGGGAAAACAGATAGGTGAAAAATATGTTCCCATCTACAAGTCACCCACCCCCCGAGCGTGGGTGCAAGCATTTGCCCAACGAGATGCATTCTGGACTGGTGCTCACTCTCACTCTCCCCCCACACGGTGTTGGAGCCACAGCACTTTAGCACCTAAAGGTGGCCCTTCTCTGGAATCCCAGGACAGTCTACATGGGAACACCTGTGACAGCTGTTCCCAATCAATGTCATTTGGGAACAGCTAAATTGTTAGGTGCATCTACACCCTTCATGATTACTGCACTGCAGGCAGGTCCCTGTGACTTCTCTTTTCCATTAGGCAGAGAACAGTTAAATCAGCCTTAGAAGAGCCAAGCTACCGAGGCTTTTCTGGGAGAGCAAAGTTACCTTTTGTAGATTTCAAGCATCTTGTACCAGCCAAAGTACCTGGAGATGGGCTGCCTGCATCTGCAGATTGACAACACCTGCTCAGAGTGGTTTATCCAGCAGCTCCTTAACAAAATTCAAGCCAAGTCTTGTCAGTTTCCATCTCCCTTATTCAGAACCTGTGGGTGGCAGAAATACTGACAAGCATTGTGTCCATTTTCACTCTGCTGCTGGCAAGATAAGGAATACTTCTGGCATTGGACATGGAGGAGAGGCTGGAAGAAGAGCAAAATTAAAGGAGTCATCCTCATCACAGCAGCATTCAGGATAATAAGCATAAGAGAGAAAGCAGACATGGAGGCAGTATGCAAGAGAGAGGGGTCTAGGAGAAGTGCCCCAAATTCATTAGGTACCTGCAGCATTTTGTAGTACTCACTGACTAGCAAGCAACTGATAATCTGAGAAGCTGTCTCTGAGCAAGGCAAGGAACTGAGTTAGGCGCTTCCTGGCCAACATACAAATCCCAGGTTCCATTATCAGATTTAAGCCAACACAACACAACAGCCCCAAGCCTCTGTCAGGGCCATCCACAAAAGATGACTGGTTCTCAGTCCAATTTTCTTTAAAAATAAACAAACTAGTCCAGAAGTTGGAGAGGAAGCTGCAGACTTGACACTTACCAGACATGAGGTTAATGACTCAGAAAGTAGAGAGGCCTTTTGGTCTGGACAGCTACCATGTGGTAAGGAAGTGAGAAGACTGCCCCGATCTCCATTAAAAACACACTACCATTCTGAAGCAACAGGCACCTGAGAAGTACCCAGGAGACCTGTGCAGTGGGGAGCCTGCCAAATGAGCAATAGCAGGGAACAGTACTTGTTAGGGTAGCATCAGCAAGATGCCCAGCCATGTGAGGCCAATATGGTAGGGGCCAGTCTTTAAGGTGCCCTCTCCCTCCCTTTCCCCCCATGCAAGGAATAAGAAAGGAGAATGCAGCCAGGGCAGAATCAGGCCCTACCTCCCTTCCTCGTTCTGATAAGTGTGAGCAACCGGGTACCTGCTAGTCAAGGATTTTCCCCTCTGTTACATCATTCTCCAGGCAGACCCATCCCCACCCCTCCTCCCAGCCCCTGAAAAGGGATAAACAGAGATGTCTGTAAAACCTTCCCACCTCACAGCCCTCCCCTGCCTGCCCACTCCAGAGGGCCTCCTTAGCCCCTGAATGACTTAGCAAAGGAATCAGGCAGGCAGGAACAGCAACAGGAAGCTTTTCCATTTGTACCAGCAAGGAAGGAAACACCAAAGCAGCACAAGACAGAGACACAGAACACCAAGTGTGACTGTCACAGATGCACCGTCTGCCAGGGGCTGCATCTCTCCTCCACTCTGCCATCCTGTCCCACGCATGTCGCTGGATACAGGCTTTCCCAGTCTCTCAGGCTATTACTGCTCCTCCGGGAATCTGACAGGCCTAGGCGCCAAGGAACTGCTAACTGCCAGCAGTCTACAGTTTTGGCAAGGGGAGGGGAAGAGTCAAACTCAAGGGGAAGTTAATCAGGTCTCCACAAAGGATATATCCAAGCCTATCTAACAGCAGAATTGCAGGTGCAGTTCAAGGGAAGCCTATGGGACTGGCAAATCAGAAGGCACACGCATCCTGCCTGCCTTCTCCTGGTGGCCTGAGAGAGAAAAATCTCACTGCAGCTTGGAAACTCTGGATTTCCCCAGAGGCAATGGAATATGACCTGCTACCTGCATTCTCCATTAAAGCTGCTTTTAAGCCAAAAAAAGATCATCAGGAAGGAGAGCACCAATAGATATAATGCACTTATCCAAGGAAGCCAGGCTGGGAAGTAAAGGAGCCTCATTAAATGAGAGAAGCAACACATTTGTCAGCATTAGATACAACCAGTAAGGAAACTGATTTTAAACCAGGCAAAGAACCAGATATTCCTACAGATTTCACAGCCCACTGCAGAAGCCAGATTTACACAGCAGCAGCAGAGATGCTGTTCCTTATGCAGATGAACAGTCCAAGCTTACTGGCACTTATCTCATAGACACCAACAACCATCTCCTATGGGAAAAAAAGGACCTTTAAACAAACAACAAGCAAAGCATAGGCTTTCCTCCCTGCCCCATTCCAGAATGTGTTTCATGGAGGTGGATGTTCAGATACCTCCTCTCTTCTCTGTGAGGCTCAAGGCAGCTTCTCCAAATGAAGGCTTTTGTAAAGGATGAAATGACTGCTTACCCACTCAACACTAGCCTCTGCTCCGGATGGCAGCGAGACAGAGGGAAGCAACTGTCTGCTCTTCTTGAATAACCTGCATTACAGCAGCACTTGTAAGGGGCCCAGCAAGATGTCTACATAGTAGGTGCTGTACAAACCAGCAGCAGAGAAGCTGACCCAGCCTTTACAGCACTGTCAATTTTCTCCTGACTGTCTCTTGCCAGATCCTTAAAGCAAAACAAAAAACAAAACAAAAACAAACAACCAAAAAACCCACTTTCCTGAGCTGTTGGTCAATTTGAACAAGCCATATTAGATGACCGAATAATGTTTCAGCAGCACTGCAGCATTTGCTCCCATTACAGTAAAATACTTGGGGGGAGAAGGGGGAGGTGGAGAGCGGGGTTCTCTTTGCTGGTTATGAATTAATGCCCTGCAGATACGAATCTGTGGAGGATACACAGGCTCCTCAGAGTCTGAGCTCTCATTTATATTTGTTGAGAGTTAGTCTCTGGCTGTGGCATTGAGACCTTTCAGGACATGAAGTGCAAACAGCACAGAGATGCTACAGTTTACACAGAGCCTGAAATGACCCCAAATCAGGAGGTGAACAGGGCAGTTAAGTGGGCATTAGCTCAGAAGGCAATGATGCCAGCAAACATTAGCATGTAGAACACTTCTTCTGGGTCTGGAGCAATGAAAAGGGAAGAGTCATGTTCTGAAGACAAGCCAATCATTTCCCAAAGTTGGGAGAGCAGAGCATAGGAGAGGAGCCCTTTCACCACAACCAAGTTTTATTTACTCAGTTTTCAGAAGGTTTGGGAAAATGCTGCCACAGCACTCAATCTACACATCTAGGAGTCCAGACTTCCTGGCTCCTTCTATCTATATCTTTGCCAGTGCAGTCCTGTTTTTAAAAGGTCACCGACCTCAGCAGCAGCAGACTTCCAACCCATCCACATGTGATCACACATTCTACCCTCAATACAACCCAAGTTCCCCTCACCAAGTCTATTTAGATCTTGAAGGAAGAAACAACTGCACTAAGAGTCCTATAAATAACAGCTTGTTGCTCTGGCTTGTTGCGAAGCAGTGAAGCCAGCCAGCCACTAGAGACCAATTAGCAGTTTGCACTCTTGTGTGAATTGAAAAAAAATGCAACAGGAGGAGTGGGAAGCAATTAAACTGCATCTCCTTCCTGCAGGCCAAGTTACATAGCTCCTGCATCACAGGAGAGCTACCAAGGCCTACAAAGCCAGGAGATCAGAAACACTGCATTTAGAGACCACCATGTGATGGCTATTTGACAACTCGGCTGAAGGTCTCATCATTGTCACAGAGCAGATTATTTCACACAGAGAGTCAGGCAGTAGGGATCCAATTTCAAGCCAGGCAGCTTCAGGGAACAGAATCCCAATTAACCAGAGAGCAGGAAGCAAGCAGCAATGCTAGATTGCTCGCCCACCCACAGTCCTACCTCTGCTTATCAATAGATCTTACTTGTGCGCTGACACTAAACATCCAAGAATGGAAAGAAAGCTCAGATAACATAGCCCGCTTCAGCATGGATTTGCTGCCTAGGTCACCACCATGGCTGGGCATGTGTTGGTGCATTGGGATATGCTGACCATTGGGACCTGGTCCTATGACCTATAACCTTGCAGGCACTTAAGAATGGCCATACCTTTACTCCTCCACTTAGCTAAGAGGGGAATACTCATGGACACAAGTTCAAGCTACAATGTGGCTTCAGGATCAAGGACATAAGCAGAACTTACATTTGACTTCCCAAAAGATTCTCCACTGCCTTAATCTGTTAGCAAGAGAAGTGGTAAGAGAACCCACTTGGGCCACAAAAGTACAGAAGTCCCCAGAACTTACTTCAGCACCTTGCTAACTGAGACATGAATGGTGGCCAGCACCTTCTCTATGCTAGAGCAAATTTGCTGTGCAATAGACTGCAAGTTTGAGTCCAATCCTTTGGCTAATCTACATTCAGTATTCATGTTTGACTTGTTGCTTCACTGTAAATGCACTGCCTGCTTTTGCCATAAGAATGATACGAGGCATCCAGAAACCCTGATCCCTTGCACAGGGATTCCCTTATATGAGACTTCTCACAGAATTGGAGAGAAGCATGGCTGGAAAGTACCTCCAGAGGTTATCTAGTCCAACCGCCTGCTTTAGGCAGGATCATCCTTATCCCTATGATTTAATAGCCCTCCACTGATGACTACAGGAGAGACTGTGTGCTTGTTCCTATGTCCTGAAAGCTGTACAGGACCTTGCTAACACACTTTAGAGACAGAGAGACTTGAGGGCCTGTATTTTAGCCCCCTGAACCACAGGATTATTCCCTGCTGTACTTTTGTTTGTTTGGGGGGGGGTTTTATGCTTTGACTGAGTAATGGACCTTCCATCACTTCCACTGAAAGACTCATAATGGGAATGGTACATAACCAGAAAGCAAATAGTTATGTGGAGGAATGGCACTATACACGCCATTAAAACAATCCTACTGCAGTAGCACACAAGGCTGTAAAATGGCATGCTGTGTGTCATGGGTCACATTGAGTTGTTTTGTTTCGGGGGGACATGGGGAAAGTAGTATGTGCTCAAGGAGTATGGCAAAGTCCAATGCATCAGATTTGCATAGCACCCTAAAACAGCATAATTCACTGCTTGATAATAATAACCAAAGTTCACCCATGCAGGAACCCTTTCTGGTGTCACATGCACAGGAACAGGGAAGACTGCTGCAGTGGCCCATTTTGGTCCTAAAAGCTATGACCAACCCAGCTCACTCAGCTTACATATGCTGTCTGATACTGCAGCAAGAGACTGCTGGAAGGCAACATGACATTAAACCAGCAGCCAAGCTAGCAGAGTTCTGTTCTCTGCATTACTTCCAACTTACCAAAGCATCACACTTCACTTACACATTCCTTATTTCTCTCCCAGATCCTTATGGGGAAAGAAGTCCCAACTTGAAAATGTTTTGCAGGCTGGTCTTCACTAGAAGACTATCAGGTCAAATAGTGTTTAATGCTATGCCAGTTACACGGTCTAGAAATGACATTTCTAGCCACAGTTTCTTGTGTACATCTAGAGAGATAGGACTGCATCATGTGCCACCATCATAACTGTTGACCTACTAGGACCCAGGCAACATATATCTAAAGTTGCCCAGCTGTTATTAACACTCCTAGCTCCTAACCCCCTCCCCTCCCCTTCCCCCCCACAAAGCTGCCACCCTTTGAGAGCTTTTAGCAGTCTGTTAGAGAAGCAAAATTGATATGGATGCTGGTTTCAGCCCTGAGACCATATGCAGCTGTTTAGAAGCCCAAAAGGTCCAGAGCTTATCAGTCTAAGAAAGTCCCGCAAGACCAACATTGCAGGCTCTCTTTCACTTGATCACCAAGAGTTCAAGAGCAAATGTGCGAGCTTACAAGATGGCTCCCGCTTCACCTCAGACTGCCAGTCATGGAGGATCTGAGGCACCTGCAACTCACTCAACTGCACCCTGCCCAATGCCATTGCCAGCAAAAATCTGCAGACAGTGGGGTACCAATCAATTCAGTAAGGCAGGCAGCTATGGTTCATCCAAGAAGTGACACCACAAAAGAAAGTGGCCCCGAGCAGCAGTGGGCTGAAATACACATCACTTTAGCTGACCAGCACAGAAACCATCCCTTCAACAGCTGGATAGGTCAGATTCAAACTCCAAGTCTTACTGCTGATGGCCACTGACTTACCATCTGATCTTCAGCAAGTCACTGTGCTATGCAGTTGATCCCAATGCAAGACAAAGCTATTACTGTTCCTGTTCCTTGGGGGCATGAGGCTCAGTGCATTTACTGTATTCTGAAAATATAGGAGCCCCAGGCAGAGCTATGGCTACAGGAAATGCCTTTCCAGACAGGATTCTCCCATATGCAGGGCTCCTGTAGCTGAGATGGAGGTCTCTACACAGAGGAAACAGCAGGATACATTTGTGCAAAGGATAGAAACTAGCACAACACAGAGCGTTTCACCCTGAAACCATACCCCACACGCCTGTCTTTCTAATTAATGTCTTTCTAATTAACAGCAGTGGGCATAGGCCAACCATTTCCATCACCTTGGCTAGTCAGGAAACTTTAATAAAGCTGGGAAACTGCCAATTTTGAACCTATTACACTGACAACATTGGAGCGTAGATCTCAACATTATTGCTTGCAACAGCACCGCCTCCCCCTTATCTGAGGCTCTGGCAATTGAATCGCATTGTGAGGGCTCTCTTTTCCATTTGATCCTTGTAAATTTGATCAAGATGAAGGCATTTGTGACAGGCAGATGCAGTGCAACATCAGGAACAGCAAATACTGTCAGCAACAAAGAGAAGTAGTAAAAGGACAGAGACAGACAGAGGATTGCAACTAACCTAACTGACAGAAGTCTCTCCAGTCTCAGATTACAAGCTTAACAGTTTCCGTCTCCCCTACCCCCAACAGTCACTGTTGGAGTCACTGTTGACTCCAGATGAACACAAGTCATCAATGCAATGAAGTAGTTGGCAGACCTTGTTGTGCATCCGTAGGTGCTTCAAACAGGTCCAGGGAAGTGATTCTCCCCCTCTGTGCGGCACTGGTCAAACAGCAGCTGGAGTACTGTGTCCAGTTCTGGACGCCACCATTCAGGTGGGATGCAGACAACCTGGAGAGGGTCCAAAGAAGGACCACTTGCCCAATTAGAGGCCTTCAGAGAAGCCCCTACAAGGAAAGGCTAAAGGACCTTAACCTCTTCAGCCTCTCCAAGAGAAAGCTGAGGGGACCTTGCAGCAGCATACAAATTCATAAGGGGAAAGCAATGTGAAGTAGGAGACTATCTGTTCATCAGGGCACCCCCTGGAATGACAAGGGACAATGGCCATAAGCTACTGGACAGAAGGTTTAGGCTGGACATTAGGAGAAAGTTTTTCACAGTAAGGGTTGCCAGAATCCAGAATGGGCTCCCAAGCGAGGTGGTGCTTGCCCCATCCTTGGGGGTCTTCAAGAGGAGACTAGACAGGTACCTGGCTGGGATCACATGACTCCAGGGTTGGTGACCCTTTTCTTGCCTGCCAGGGGCAGGGGAATCGGACTGGATGACCCACTGAGGTCCCTTTCGACTCTGTGAATCTATGAAAACAGTCACTGCTTGCAGTCAGAACATCTGGCTCTGATAAAGACAGCTCACTCCTGCACGCTACATAGCTTTTAAGTTGTGCTTCCCCATCAGTGCCTCTGACCACTGCAGCCGACTCTGCTAATTGGCTATGACTTCTGCAAGTCTTTTTTCTCCTTCTTGTTTGATTTAGGAAACAGAGATAGGGAAGTAGGAGCAGAGTCTGTAAAATGAGACCCCATCGCCCCCTCAAACTAGCTGCACTATCCTTTGTCACCATCTCAGATTATACCTTCCTTTGCACCGCACCATGCTTTCCAGTGCAAAAACCTTTGCCCAGCCTCCTGTCTGCTCAGTTTAACTCTTCCTCTGCAGGCAACTCAGCTCCATTTACATACAGCAGGGCTGACAATAAGGTCATGATTTCTCAAGCAGCTCAGCACCCACTCACTCATCACACTAGCATCTAGTTAGGGTACTGCAGACTCAGCAGGCCCTGAAATCCTTGGTTGCGATTCAGAATACTACTATCCAAGAATGCTTCAAAATAAAGCCTTAGTACAATCTATTGCAGGGAGCTGGGCAGTACGTGAGGTGTACACAACCTCAGAGTGCTACCACATCCTGCACACTTTCACATACATGACTTTCATGAAGCTCAAGCAGAAGAGAGGAGCCAGACATCAATCCTGGAGAGCGGGCTAAAACACGGTCAGAAGGCAGAACTTGTAGTTTTGAGCCTGAGGTTAAGTGCCCCAAAAACCCAACTTTGTACAGTTCATGTCTCTGCCTGGTCAGCTCAGTTATTTGTCTTGCTGGTGAACTCAAGTCCCATCACCTGCACTGAAGCACATTTTTGAGCTTGTCTTTTAGGCTTTATGCACACACATGGGCCTGGGCTCTCTCTAGAGCCCTGCTACCAAATTCAGAACAAGAGAGACACCGCTAAAGCTTTGAGAGACAACTTTGAGAAGAGCACCTTCCACAGCACAGAGAAGAGCACTCTTTGCTCTGCAAAGCTGCTTGCCAGGTTCCAAGAACAACTGACTCTTGCTGGCAAACTTCTCACCTTTATTTTTATTTTTTTTGGTGGGGGATAGCTTTCTCTACAGCTTGGCCAACTCCGCTTTTAGAACAGGATTCCCTTCTGGCTTGTAATGGAATCCCAGGGAGCAGGGCTGGAGGGGAGCTCTAGAGCTCATCTAGTTCAGCCCCCTGCCTGAGGCAGGATCATCCCTTTTCCAGCCGTCCCATGCAAGCCAAAATCTGAACTCTACATCACTTGTGTGTCAACCTTGACACAGCAGAGACATGACACCCTCACCTCACCTGCTGCAGGTAAACCAGGGAAACCTGCTTCTACAAAGTGTCCTGTCCTGCTTCTGCAAAATGAACTACCAAAGCCAAATAATGCCCATGGCGCAGCCTTCCCCAGCCTCAGGGAGGCATTGGCTAGGAAGACCCCGCAGCCCAGGCCAAGCGGGGAGCCACGGCCAAATGACTGGGCAGTTGAGCAACCTGAGTACCAAAGTGGCTGGACACACTGCAGCGAGGAAGACGAAGGAGCCAGCAACTCTGCTCCCCAGGGCTCAGCCTGCAGCCGTCCCATGCAAGACCTGGAACAGCCCCCTCCTCCTCCAGGGCCCTTGCTGACAGCCCCTTCTCCCTGCGGCTGCCGGGCCACGCTCCCGCGCCTAACCTCTCCTGGAGGCACGTCCAGAGCCTCGGCAAGGGCAGCCCCGCCGTGCCCACAGGCAGCCTGGCAGCAAGGGCAGGAGGGCGGAGAAGGCCCCCTGACAAGGCCGGCAGGCGGTCGGAGGAGGCCCCGCGCCGCAGGGCAGGGGCTTGTAATGGGCCCCACAGGCAGCCGCGAAAGCACCGTCTGCCGCCGAGACTCGCGGGTCCCGCGTGGGGCGCTCCCGCTCCACAGCCCGGGCGCGGCGAGGGCGGCTGCGGGGCTCCGAGGGGATCGCCCGGCGGCTCGGCGCGGCTCCCACCCAGCAGCCCCCGCACTCATCGCGCCCTGAAAGGATGTACCTGCTCGCTTGCTACCTGGGTGCGCTCGGGAAGCCCGAGCTGGGCATCCTGCAGGGCGCGGCGCGGTGGGGAACCGCCGCCCCGATCCCGATCCCAGCTCCTCTCTGCTCCGCCACAAAGCCGCTGCCTTTTCACCCGCCCCCGACAATTGCATCCCCGCTCCAGCCGGAGCCGCCCCAGCGCCAGCAGCCTGCCGAGATTGCACTGGGGGGGGACGCAGGGGCGGCTGGGAGTTGTGGTGCACTCGGGGCTGAGACCCACCCCGCCAGCCGCAGCGCCCCCTGCCCGGGGACTACAGCTCCCGTCGGCCCCCGGGGGCGCGCAGGGACTGCCGGGCCTTGCTGTCCGCGGGCCTTTGTGCTGCTTTAAGCTCGGCGGAGGTGTGAGCGACTGGGGACTCGTGTCCCATAGCGCATTGCGGAGCCGGACGGCTGTCCCGGGCTGCGGGGACCCAGCGGCGCTGTCTGCGTAGGAACCGCTCCGCGCCTCAGCGCTGCCCCCGGCGCGACCCTCCCAGGGCTGCAGCGCGTCTGGCTCCAGCCCCGGCCCCAGCCCGCGCCCCTCGCGACCGGGGCTGGCCGCGCTGCGGCTGGGGACTTCCCCGGCCTCAGCCGCGGTAGCTGCAAGAGACCGAGCTGGTCCCTATTCCCGGCCCTGTGTTCAGAGCGGATCTCCCCAGGAGTAGAGGCCGAGTCACGAGTTGGCCCCGCTCCCGGGCGAGACTTTCCCTCGGCGTCCCGTTAGTTGCCCCGGCACCACGGCCAGCGCGGGCACGAGGCGAGGGCAATGGCAAAGCCCCAGGGGCACCCGCCGGCGGAGGCGCTCGGGACGAGCGGGGGGGGAGTAGCAGCAATTAACACGGCCGCAGCCAGAGCTGACCCGAGACCGGGTGCCGCAGCTTGGGTCTGTGGGACAGAGCCCCTTCGGGTCCCCGACCCTCTCGCCTCCGCCGCCGGCAGCAAGAGAGCGGTTTCAGCCTCGCGGGGACCTGCCCTGAGACGGGCCCAGGGGCTTCTGGTGTGGGCGAGACGGGCGCGGCCCGGGGGCGCCTCTACAGCCCCCTGCTCCGGCCGCGACACTGCACTGCCCTCGAGGCCACCGACCCTCCAGCCGCCTCTGGAAGCCGCGAGACCGGCAGGGAGTGAGCGCCGCTGCAAGGGTTCTGCGCACGTGATCAGCGACGTGCGGGGCATCCTGGGAGTTGTAGTTCAACCCCCCCCCCCAAAACACCTGCCCCGGTCGTTGCTCCACGAAGCCCAAAGGTCAGGGGCGCGGCCGCGGCAATGACAAGCGCGGCCTGTTAGCCCCGGGGGAAGGCGGCGGGGGCTGCACTACAACTCCCAGAATGCACCGGGGCGTCGGCGGCTGCGGCGGGCGGTGAGTGCGGGGTCGGGTCCCGGCGCGGGTGCTGCTGGCGGAGCCGGGCGCGGGCCGGGGCCCGGGCAAGCCGAGCCAAGCGTGCTGGTCCCCGTCCGTGCGCAGCTGTGGAGCGGCCCGAGGAGGGAGCTCGGGCCCGCGAGGAGCCAGGGCCGCGGGACGGTGCTGAGCTGAGCGACAGCGGGCACTCGTCGCCCGGCACTGATCGTTGTCCCAGAGCCCAGGCCGCTCCCTGCTCGCGCACGTGCGGGGACGGCCCTTGGCGGCGGCCGTGCTCTACCTTTGGGCCCCGCAGGCTGGATGGGCAGGGCCCGGCGTGGCCGCGGCTCGGACCCCGCGCCAGGCCCGGCCCAACGGGTGTGGAGGGGAGTGGCGTGTGGCCTGGTCCCGCCGTGCGGGGAAGCGGGCGAGGCCTGGCCCCGCAGGGCTTGGGGACTTGGCACCGGAGGTGGCAGTGCTCATTGCCACTGCCAGCCTTCCCAGCCCGTGGGAAGCCCTGTTGGCTGGACACCGTGCTTCCTCGGGCAGCATTGGGCCCGTGGGCCAGGGGTGGAGCAGCCTGCTTTAGCATGTTCATGTGGACGTGCAGGCACTTACCACCACAGGACAGGTACCTGTTTTAAGCACAGATATGGCCTCCTTCCTCTTTCTTGACCTTAAAGTTACTCATTTTGCTTAGAGCTTAGTGAAAGATTCTCTTTCTCAGGGAGTTTCTCCCTTCATTTGTACCTAGACAGTTGTATTTACCACAAATCAGGAGTTAAAATCCACTTTGAGGAGTGTTCGCATGGGCTTTCCCTTGAATTATAGTCAGAAGAGGCCTCTTCTGAACTGCTGTATGCTGAAGATGAATCTTAAGTGATGGTGGGTAGCTGTCAAAGATGTGCTAGCCCTCATCTTCCACTGGGTATATTCACCATCTTGGCTTTGGATATCTTCAGTAAAATGCCATATGAAATGTTTTACTTTGGTGCAGGGTTGTCCCCCTAAGGTCAGAAGTGCTGTGTATGGCATTTATGAAGGCTATTTGAAAAGCCAAGTGAGTTCAGTCAGCTGGTGATGCTTTACCCACTGCTTGGTTGAAGCACTTCTAGGATTTTAGTAAATCGGAGGGTGCTTTTATATCACAGGAAATAAAGACCAACATCTCCCCAATATCCAACAAGAGCATCAGAGAAGCGGAAGTCTTATTGGGTGACTCATTCTGGCTCCTATTGGAACCACAGCAAAAAAACTGCAAGATACATCTGTCTATCCATCCACATGTGCTTTCCAGCTGTTCAGACTGAGTCTTGGTCTGGGTGGTACATTTCACTCTGTGTAGACAGTTATACTAGGTAAGATCCTACTTTCATTGAGGTCAATACAGCTGTGATTTCTGCCTTTTGTAGGAGGGACAGTGGTCTGGTGTTGGGGAAATATTAGTCATATTGGTGATGTTCATCTCTGCTGTGTGGAGTTTGCTCCAGGGTCCAGTACAATCTTGAAAGACATCAGTCAGTGGTATCTCACAAGACCTGTTCAGTTATGAGGGGGAAGACACAAGGGGATGTGAAAGGAATGAGCTAGAAGAGGCAGGATTTAAAGTAGGTGCTTGTTAAGCACCAAGAAAGCAAACAAACTGTGGCTGGCTGGGAGCGTGATCTACAGAGGGGTGCCCAGGAGGCAGATGCTCCCTTGTGCTTTGGAGTTTAACATCTGTTTGACCTTAATGCAGCAGGGATATTGTGAGGCTTAGGGGAATGTGCATTGGAGGCCCTTAGGAAGGTACTGTGGAAACTCCAGCTGGGAGTGTTTAATACCTGTTCTGAAGAAGTTGCTTCCTGAAAGAGGTCAGAGTTGATGGAGCAGAGGGTGTGAATAGGACTCTGGGGAGGAGTCAATCATGGAAGCAGGCTGGGCTGCTGCTGTGCAGCCGGGGAATGGACAGAAGAATGGAGCATGCCTCACAAAAGGAAGCCGTTGCCCTCACCCAGCCCGAAGAGGTAGTTGCAGCTGGAGTTTTATTGCTGCCTTTGGGCTTTTATATTTTAAAAGTACTTCTTAAATCCTGCTCCAACTCTAGAATGTGAGAAAACTGCCCCAGACATCTGTTTTACTTCTCATGAAGGTAATAAGAAACAGATCAGAGTGTAAAGACCTAAGCGCAAGTTGCTGAGGTGATTGGAGGAGGCGTCTCAATCTTCTTGGTCATGAAACATGATATATTTGGTGCTGCTCCTTTTGTGTTACAGCCGTGGTTCAGACTTCTGATAGGCACGTTTGTTCATGGGCTGTGCTTTGTTTATTGATGTACAGCAACACTGTCATGGCCAAAGCCATCTAGAGAGACAGTGAGAAAAGTGATTACAGGTAATTTTGGTGCCCATGCATAAATTTTGTCCGTGGCATTTTGGGATGCGGTGATTTTGAGACTGGGCCAGCATTTTGAGTGCCAACAACCTGTCTGTCTGCAACATATTTATAAAGCAGCAGTTGCCAGAGTTTTGGATTATGCTTTTGTTTCCAGATCTAGACCTTCCTGGGCTTTGAATGTTTGTGGGGGAGGGCAAGGGAGTGGGGGAGCTGAGTTATTCTGGTCTCTGGCCTCATAATTCAGTGTTGTGCCTTTTTCTCTTGCTTACATATTTTCTTTTTTTAATTCTGAGGTGTCTATTTCAGTGTATTAATATGTGCAGAGAGTGTTTTGATTGTCCCCTTATTTCTAATGCTAATACTACTTAATGTGGGAAGTTTCTTATTAGATTGCATCATCCAGAATCCTTCATAGGAAAGTGGATGTGGTTATATCTGGGAAACCCAGAGGAAAGAAAGTAAAGGACAGTGGATTGTTAAGATGGAAACCTCGGGGTTTGATGGACAAAAAATGTAATGCATTTTATGAACAGTTTCCCACAGGCATGAAATGTGCAAGTAAATACTTCCAAGGTTGTTACAGATTAAATCTGATCTTTTGACCTGTGTAAAGTCTTCAAACTTTGTAGAGTTTACTGAGAGAATTCTTAGCCTTGGAGGAAAATCCTTAGAAAGTATCCAAAGAGGAGAAGCAGACCAAAGCTCATAAAACCTTGTTAGACTTTGCATGTACTCCAATAATTATCTGGCTCTACTAAACTTTTCATACTAGCCAAGGACCTATGGCAGCACTAGCTTCTGCGGTCACATGAATAGAAGACATCTTTTTAGTTGTTCTGTGGTTGTGAAGAAAAGCTTGAAAACTATCATCTGAACATATCCAGAGATTCAAGAAGGGCTAATTTTGTTTACCTTTTAAATCTCGTGTTTTTAAAGCATGCTCATGGCTCTTAGGAACTGTGTTGAGGATATATGAGCACTAGGGTTGGCAGTCCTGCTCCTGCTTGCTATTTGGTAAGCCATGTGCCGGCTGTAGTTGATCTGTGTGTTAAGCCATATGTCTGCGTTTTGGTGTCTAGTGTCTCTGTTGTACTTTTCTACCTCTTTAGCTGTAACTGAAAAGATCCAATCATGCTGTGGCTTTTTAACTCTAGTCCTTGACACCTAGATAGTATGACATTAGCAGCATTAAAAATAAGTAGGTAGGTGGAATTACTGTGCGTAGCTCAGGTATTGCAAGAAAATCAGACTCCCATCTTTTATTTAAAAAAAAAAAAGAGAGAGAGAGATCAGTCAAGTGGCTATTTACTTTCGTCCACCTGTAATAGTGACACTTGCATTCACATAAGTTGCAAGAGATATGCTTCCCTACTGGGAAATCTACAAGAGAGTTGTGCCAGTTGGTCACCAGGATATCAGCAGGGGAAAAAACAAAGTCACTGTTGATGAATGGAATTGTGAACTTTCAGCTGATGTCTGGCATTCCTACTGAATCAACAGGAAAAAACTCTTTTCCTGGAAACCAGATGGAAAAGACATTATCTCACCTGCCTTCAAATAGCAAGTGTATGCACTTGTACTGTTACAAGGATAGATTCGGTGAGTCTCTCTAGCTTCTCATAGCATCAGTGTCTTGGGATCCCTGAAATGTGCGCTGTGAATGCTCACATAGTTTGCAGTTACCCTCATCTTCAGTAGAGAAGCAGGAGCTGAGGTCATGCATAGTCTTACACCATGCTTCCTTTTCTGCTAAGTCTCCAGCCTAGATGGACTACGTGTCACAGTGTATAGGTCTCCATTTGTAGCCAGCCCATGAAGACCACGTGTCCCAGGCTTGATTCAAACAGCTAGAGACTAGCTAGCCTTTTATGCAATTTCCCATCTTGATCCAAGCCACCACTTCATGTTAGTTGCACTTCCACCCATGTTACAAAGCATAGTACATAGTTTGGTTTTCAAGCTGTAGGTCATCAGGGGTTCTGCAAAGAGATTGGGGATTATTGCAGAGTAGGTTGGGAGGGGATGCAGAGTCATTTCTGAATTGGGTCTCCTGGCTTCATATCAGTCTTACGGCTAGGGTAGGGGTTCTGCAGCAGCAGAAGTACTATGAAAGGGTTCCATGACTTTAGGAAGTTTGAAAACCACTGTTACAGAGGAAGCTTGGGACTGCCTGCTTCCTTACCAGGCTCCTGGAATGCTGCAAGAGTGCTCCTTAGCTGTGTGAAATTTGGGTGCCTATGTTATAAGGCTTGGCCTGCTAGTTCCATTTATCAGCATTTGATGATGCAAATGAGTGCTTTGCTTCTTGCAGCAACAGCATGTCAAGGAGAAGGCACTGGAAGCAGGGCAGCTATTTTATCCTTCCATCTCCAGCAGAAGGATGCCTATGAGGCTCAGTCCTTCAAGGAGAACCTGACTACAGAGATGCCAACTTCCTCCTGATTGTTCATAAATTTGTAGAATTTAAAGCCAAAATAAACCATTAGATCATCTGGTCCCGTGTATAAGACAAGCTAGAGCGTATCAACCTGGTGGGATCCTACCCATGACTGAGCAGTGGGCATTCAGGGATACACACTACATAGAAGGGACAGGACTGGGAGGAAAGGCAGGGGGTTTGCCCTCTATGTCAAAGAGCAACTAACATCATCAAGAATTAGCTTTGGGGCAGAGGCACTATGGGTCAAACTTCAAGGGGGACAAGGCAAAAGGGATCTTACGGTGTGTGTATACTATAGACCACCCTACCAAGGGGTTGAGCTGGACCAGGATTTCTCAATACAGCTTATGGAGGCAGTTGGGTCTAGGGATGTCATTGTCATGGGGGACCTAAACTACCCAGATATCTGCTGGGAGGAGCAGTCAGCTAGGTCTGACCGTTCATGTAGGTTCCTAGCTGAAATACAGGACCTCCAGGAGGTGCACAGCCCCACTAGGGGAGATGCCTTGCTGGATCTGGTCTTGGCCACTGGGGATGACCTGGTGAGGGGACTGCAGGTCCTTGACCACCCAGGTGACAGTGATCATCGTCTGCTGGAATTCACCATCCAGCACAGGGTGTTGAGGGCTTATACCAAGACTAAAGCCCCTGACTTCAGAAGGGCCAACTAAGGAGGATAGTTGGAGAAGCGCTGAGGTCCTGGGGGGGAGGGGAGCCAGGTGTCCAAGGAGAGTGGTTGCTCCTTAAGGAGACGATCCTCCAAGCCCAAAGGAAGGTAATCCCAACGAGGAGCAAAGGGAGCAGGAGAGCACACAAGCCTCTGTAGCTCACCAAAAGCATCCGGGAATGTCTCCTTGCTAAAAAGGAGGCTTATACTCAATGGAAAGAAGGGGTCATCGCCAGGGAGGACTATTCTGTAGTTGCTCGGGGATGTAGGGGGGCAGTTAGGAAGGCCAAGGCAGAGATGGAACTGGGACTAGCTTCCCAGATTAAGGACAATAAGAAGTCTTTTTTTAAATATGTAGGGGGTAAAAAGAAGGTCCCGGGTAATGTGGGGCCCTTGCAGGACAACATGGGTAACTTGGTCGTCACACCAGACGGCAAAGCTAACATGTTTAACGATTTCTTTGCCTCCGTCTTCCTAAGTAGGGACGAGAACAGCCACTTCCCTGCTGGGCCTCCCTCGGGCCCCAGGGGAGACACACATGGGCCACGGGTTAGAAAGGATTTAGTTAGGGAGCTTTTGGAGGGGTTGGACGTATTCAAGTCAGCCGGCCCGGATGATCTCCACCCTAGAGTTCTAAAGGAACTGGCTGAGGTCATTGCAAGTCCCCTGGCACAACTTTATGAGCACTCGTGGTGCTCTGGTGAGGTACCGGAAGACTGGAAGAAGGCCAACGTGGTCCCCGTCTTCAAAAAAGGCAGGAAGGAGGACCCGGGAAACTATAGGCCGGCTAGTCTCACCTCGATCCTAGGCAAGCTGTTCGACAAAATTATGCTGACACACATCCAGGAGGGGCCAGCAGGAGACTGCATGCATAGGGGCAACCAACATGGGTTCATCAGTGGAAGGTCCTGTCAGACCAACCTGGTGGCCTTTTACGATCAGATCACCAGATTGTTAGACGCAGGGGTTGCAGTGGATATAATCTTCCTGGACTTCCGGAAAGCTTTTGACACTGTCTCTTACCCCGTTCTCATTAAGAAACTGGGGGGCTGTGGTGTAGACACCCACACAGTCAAATGGGTCGCCAACTGGCTGGAGGGCCGCACCCAGAGGGTGGTGGTGGATGGGTCCTTCTCAGCCTGGAAGGACATGGGCAGTGGGGTTCCGCAGGGCTCGGTCCTCGGGCCCGCACTGTTCAACATCTTCATCAGTGATTTGGATGAGGGGGTAAAAAGCACCCTGTTCAAATTTGCTGATGACACTAAGATGTGAGGGGACGTGGGTACATTGGAAGGATGCAACAGGCTACAATCAGACCTCGACAGGTTACAAGGGTGGGCGGACGAGAATAGGATGGGTTTCAACACAGACAAGTGCAAGGTGATGCACCTTGGGAGGAACAACCGGCACCATACCTACAGGTTGGGGAACTCCCCTCTTATCAGCACGGAGGCGGAAAGGGATCTGGGGGTCATCATTGACTCCAAGATGAACATGGGCCGGCAGTGTGGAGAGGCAGTCAGGAAGGCCAACCGCACCTTGTCATGCATCCACAGATGCATCTCGAGCAAGTCCAAGGAGGTGATCCTCCCCCTCTATGCGGCACTGGCCAGGCCGCAGCTGGAGTACTGTGTCCAATTCTGGGCGCTGCACTTCAAGAGGGATGTGGACAGCATGGAGAGGGTCCAGAGGAGGGCCACTCGTATGATCAGGGGACAACAGGGCAGGCCCTACGAGGAGAGGCTGCGGGACCTGAATCTGTTCAGCCTGCACAAGAGAAGGCTGAGGGGGGATCTTGTGGCCTGTTATAAACTAGTCAGGGGGGATCAGCAGGCATTGGGGAAGTCACTGTTTCCCCGAGCACCGCCAGGAGTGACCAGGAATAACGGTCACAAGCTGGCAGAGGGTAGATTTAGGTTAGATATCAGGAGGCGCTGCTTCACAGTCAGGGTGGCTAGGGTCTGGAACCAGCTTCCAAGAGAAGTGGTGCAGGCTCCTACCCTAGGGGTTTTTAAGAGGAGGTTGGATGAACATCTTGCTGGGGTCATTTGACCCCAGTATTCTTTCCTGCCATGGCAGGGGGTCGGACTAGATGATATGCTCAGGTCCCTTCCGACCCTACAAACTATGAAACTTCAACAAACTTAGGAGATTAGTGGGGGAGGCACTGAGGGCCCAAAAGGTAGAGGATATGGGAATCCATGAGGAATGTTCGTACCTTAAGGGTATGATCCAAGCTCAGTGTGACAGTCCCCGAGAGAAAGAAGGGAGGTAAGAGTGCTCTGAAGCCCCCATGGCTCAGCAAAGGCATTCAAGAATGCCTGAGGGCCAAAAGCAAGGTGTATACCTGTTGGAAGAGAGGGGCCATCACCAAGGAGAAATACTCCTCCTTGGCCTGTGAGTATAGGAGGGCCATTAGGAAGGCCAAGGCAGGGGTGGAGCTTAGGCTAGCGACCAGGATTAAGGACAACAAAAAGTCCTTCTTCAAATACATTGTGAGTAAGAAGAGGGCACCGGGTAATGTAGGGCCTCTGTTAGACTCAAATGGTAATCTTGTGGCTATACCAGATGAGAGAGCCAAAATTTTTAACAAGTTCTTTGCCTCTGTTTTCTTGGACAGGGACCAGGACACCTCTCCCACCACAGGTAGGGGCAATCTTGGGGATAGCACTGCCAGGCCTTGGGTCTGCGCAGAAGTAGTTAGGGATCTTCTGGAAGGGCTGGATATTTTTAAATCTGCGGGCCCTGATGCCCTCCACCCATGGGTGTTGAGAGAGCTGGCAGGGGTCATTGCTGTGCCCTTGGCCTGGCTGTACAAGCAATTGAGGTCTACAGGCCAGGTGCCTGGAGATTGGAAACTAGCTAATGTGGTCCCCATTTATAAGAAAGGGAGAAAGGAGGACCCAGGAAACTATAGGCTGATAAGCCTCACATCAGTTTTGGGGAAAATCCTTGAAAAAATTATCAAGGAGCACATCTGTGAGGGGCCAGCAGGGTAGATCATGCCCAGGGGAAATCAACACGGGTTCATCAAAGGTAGGTCCTACCAAACCAACCTGATGGCCTTTTATGACTAGGTAACTAAATCCCTGGATGATGGTGTCACCGTGGACGTAGTCTTTCTGGACTTTAAGAAGGCCTTTGACACTGTCTCTCACCCCCTTCTCATTAATAAATTGAGCGACTGTGGCATTGATACCTACACAGTTGGATGGGTTAGAAATTGGCTGATGGAGCGTACCCAGAGAGTGGTGGTGGATGGGCTGTACTCGACCTGGCGGGTCCCCCAGGGCTTGGTCCTGAGGCCTATACTGTTCAACATCTTCATAAGCAACTTGGACAAGGGGGTGGAAAACGCATTGTCCAAGTTTGCCAATGACACCAAGATGTGGGAAGAGGTAGGCACGCTCGAAGGGAGAGAGAGGCTGTAAGTAGATTTAGACTACAGAAGTGGGCAGATGGTAACAGGATGTGCTTCAATGTAGATAAATGCAGGGTGCTGTGCCTGGGGAGAAGGAATCCACAGCATACCTACAGGCTGGGGAGCTGCCCCCTTGAGAGCACAGAGGCAGAAAGGGATCTTGGAGTCGTTATCGACTCCAAGATGAACATGAGCTGCCAATTCCAGACTGCAGCCAGCAAAGCCAACCGCACCTTGTCATGCATCCAAAGATGCATCTCAAGCCGGTCCAGAAAGGTGATACTCCTTCTCTACGCGCCATTGGTCTGGCCTCAGTTGGAGTATGGCATCCAGTTCTGGGCACCACACTTTAAGAAGGATGTGGCCCGCCTTGAGAGAGTTCAGTGGAGGGGCACCCGCTTGGTTGGAGGGCAAGAGGGCAGGCCCTATGAGGAGAGGCTGAGGGACCTGAACCTGTTCAGCCTCAGCAAACGGAGGCTGAAAGGGGATTTGGTGGCTGCCTACAAACTTGTTAGGGGAGATCAGCAGCAAATAGGAAGGGTCCTATTCCCCCCAACAGCACCTGGGTGACGAGGAGCAATGGCCAGAAGCTGCTGGAGAATAGGTTCAGGTTAGAGATTAGGAGGCACTGTTTCACTGTTAGGGTGGCTAGGGTCTGGAACCAACTTCCTAGGGAAGTGGTCCTTGCTCCTACCTTGGGTAAATTAAAAAAGAGGTTAGATGAACACCTGTCTGGGGTCGTGTGATCCCAGCATGTGCTCCGGCCACTGGGGGGGCGGGGTCAGACTAGATGATCTATTTAGGTCCCTTCTGACCCCTAACTACTATGAAACTATGAAACCGTATACCTCTGTTAAGACCAGTAATTTGTTTGTGGCTTAAACTTAGTTTGCAGGTTTTGGGGGAGGGTGGTCTTCAAGCCCCAATTTCTGGAGTAAAGTGATTTGGTTAAAATCTTAATGCCTGGCTGTGCTGACAAGTGCTTCTTAGTGAAGATAAACCATATGCCAGGTGAAAGACTTTTGACTGAAACTTAGCTAAGAGAAGTAGTTAGCTGCATTACTCTGAAGTCAGGGTAGATATGCACCTTTATAGACTAACTAAACAGGATATAAATAAGAGACTACAAGCTTTCATGAGATCAAGTTCACTTTTTCAGATGCAAAGCCAGCAGAAGCCTTGTCCTGCTGCTGTAACTGTGTCCAGACTAGAGGTTTTACTGTTAGAGCTACACTGGATAAAGAGCATGAGCTTTTTGCACTGTGAGCTGATGTAGCCATGATAGCAAAACTCGTAATACAGACCACACCTGAGATATGCTCCATGTCTGGAACAGTTCATGGGCTGAATAGGTGAGACAAAGTAGGAGAGTGGAAGAAAAAAACATTACATTTTCTACACCATTGGGAGAGTGGGGAGGGGAGGAGGGGAATTATACTTGCAGCTAGTTTACATACAGATTTTGCATCAGTATATTTTTTATACACAGTTAAATGACTTTATACTCTTAAACCTGTCTCTCTTAGACCAGTATAGTTTATTCCTTTTCCCATATGGAAATAGCTAGGCCAGTAAGAGCTCCTGTATACGAATATAACTGCATCTGCCCTGGGAAGGGGTGGAAAGTGGCACCATTTCTGCATGTAGACAAAGACTCTTGTGTACTGCTGCTTACAAGAGGGCCCATCAAAGAAGTATCACCGTCTGCAGTGAGGGTGTCATACAGCTTTTCTGAGGTGCAGCTTTAGATGGTTTTGAGATTGCTGGGAATTTTCCTCTCACCAGTAATGAAAGCAGGAGCAAACCTTCTTGTTAAAGAGGCTGAAGCTGAGTAGTTAAGATTAGCTGAATTTTGCACTTAAAGCAGGGACTGAACCACCTTGCTCTGTATAAAGAACATGCCCTCCTTGAAATTAGAGCACTTGCTCCAACTACAGATGGATTGTCTGAGAATTTACTAGTTAATCCAGTGATATAAAATAACCAAAGTTTGGCCTTTGAAGAACATTGCACAATCCATGGCGGGTTCCTGCCCCCTGCATCCCCCCATTTGCAATTTTTCTCCTTCCCTTCAAAGCAGGGAGTGGGATTCTGCTGTTTTGTCCCAAAGAGGTACTTAAAATCTCAGAGCAGGTTTTAACCAGTGGCAAATGTGGTCTGTCTTTGGATGAACTTGCAGCTCAGCTGTGTTCTACACTGGATTAGCTGCATCTATCATCAGCAATGGTCATTTTGCAGCGTTGAAAAGAGCACCCTTTCTCCAGGCCCCCTGTGTCCTTTCTTGTCCTTTCTGCAGAGAGGACATGCCTGATGGATGATGATTTGGATATGCAGAGGCCAACTTATCTCACAAGCTGCCATCAGATGGTAGTGGCTTCTGGTCTCTGACCCAAGCCAACAAACCTATGTCCTTGAGGTGAAGGGCTGGGCTATCATCATCTTGAGCTGTTCCAGGCTCCTATGTTATTCATTATAGTCTTATTTATTGGGGCTCCCAACCCGATTTCTGTTCACATGTAATAGATCCCCTCCCTTACTCCAACTGAGCTAGTAATGCAGTGTCCAGCTGGCAGCACTATTCACTGGTTCCCTGAGAGCCTGTTGCCCCCAGAATAGCTTCTTTTGTGCTGCATCTCCAGACCACTGCTTGCAGAGCTGACCTTGTGGAAAGGCATTTGGGGATCTGTGTCCCTTGGCAGCTCTCCCTCTTCCATATGGTTTATCTGGCTAATGGCTGTCAGGAACCAAAAATAGCCCTGTCTAGTGGCAGCTCACCTGGCCCCCTCCAGCCCTTTTCACCAGCAGCAGAGCACAGAGGTTTTCTTGGTCCCAGACCTGAGTGGTGGTGACACCTCGTGAGAGGTTTTCAGCTCCCACTGCTGCCCAAATAGGCTGGGGATGTGCTGGAGGATTGCCCCGTGTTCCTGACTGAACTCATGCACTGTCAATGAAGAGACTGGTTGTTCAGGTGTTGAGGGGAGGGACGGGGAGAGACACACATACCATGTGGCTTTTGATAGGATTTCAGTGGATGCATGTGCTGTCTCCATGGGGTTTCTCTGTGAATTGAGTCAGAAAGCCCCCTATGAAGGGTTCTGACCTGGCCCTGGGCCTGCCAGGTAAGTGTCAGAGACACTTTACCTTGCTGTATGTGTTGCTTCCTAAAGACGCTTGGCTAGTGAATCCCAGACTGGATCCCCGGTGAGGTTCCATGCCACATAAACCACCAGTACGGCTGATGCTGGCTGGCCTGCACCTGTGGGTTGGTTGGTATGGAAGTGGCAAAGGGGATGGAACAATATGCTTTCCTCCTTGGTAGTGCAGGGCACAAGGGTGAGTAGGGGAGCTGCCTGGGCTCTACTTGGTCTGGGAAGACATGGATAACTTCATGATCTACTATCACTGTATCGAAGCCTGGACCCTGGACCCCCTTCTAGGCATGGGAGTAGAGAATACAGCTTGCTATTCAGTCCTTATTCTCCCTGTAAAGTTGGTCAACAGAGCTGCTACCTGGGATAGCAGTTGGTGAGGTGGGATCCTGTCCCTGGGAACCCAGCAGCTTGGGAGAAGCTAGTCCAGTGCTGGGGCAGAACGGTCAGATGGGCAGAATGCTCCCAAGGTCCGTTCAGCTGCCTGGAATAAAGAGCTGTTCTAATACGCTCTGGTTTCCACAGAGGCTGAGTGGATCTCAGCTTGGTTTCTCAGGTATATGGACCCCCGCAGCTGTGCTTTGCCAGTGCCCCTTCAGACCCATAGTGCCAGTGGAGGTGCACAGCAGCAATTGTCTGTGGGAGCCCAGAGACCCTCAATTCAAACTCATGATATACCTGTGGAATGGGTCAGGGTGACTGGCAGAGATGGTGCAGCAGGATTAGTCCGTGCAGTATTAGTGGATGGAAGGTAGGCTCTGGCCAGCTGCTAATCTGCAGGGGTCCTGTGAGGTGACACCAGAAGGAGGTCTCCTTTTGTGCCTGGTTCCAGCTAATCGAAATGGGGGCTCCTTCCCTTCAACACTCTCCTGGAAGGAATCCCAATTAAGGGAATGAGCCTTGGCCTTCTCTGTTGATGTACAACACTGACCTTCAGGCTTGGTAGAGGTCCTGTCAGCTCTTATTTTTATCACAGCTCTTAAATCCTTCTTTCTCTTTTGTTCCCTAATTCTGTGTGACACCCTCTGAGCGAGGCCGAGGATAACAGTCTATTGATCATGTCCTCCTGCATTTGGTGAAAGTCTGTTCACAACCTCTGCTCCCACGCCTACTGCACAGCTAATTCAGCAGGAGCCCACGCAGCCTTGGCTGCCTGTCGCACCCTTTTCTGTCCGTCTCTACAGAAACGGGCATTGCCCTGAAAACTGTCCTCAGGAAGGGGTGCTGCTACCCACTGCCAGCAAGGGTGCAGTGCTGAGCTGTGAGATTTGCCAGTGAAAAGTACTTCCCAAGGGGGATGGGTCTCATAGTGAGGTCCTGCACATAAGGGCTGGGGCTATGTTTGTGGAAGACACCCACCAGGGAATGGGTGTGTTGCCAGGTTTACGGTCCTGTCCTGTGCGTACAAAAGACTGACTCCCAGTCCCTTTGAATTCCGCAGGAGTTTAGCATCAGCACTACTAAGACTTGCTCCTTCTGGGTGAAGAGACAATTCCTTCAATAGTTTCAGACTAACACAACAAAAACCCTCCTGTGGTTTACAGAGTAACAACCTGGGCAGAATCTGAGCTTCCCTCATTCTGATTTCACAGGGCAGTCCTGATTTCAGTGGAGTTAACATTGCCTGCCCAAAGTGTCCTGAGATATCCAGGGGGAGATGCTCTCTGCTGAGCTGTAGCACCAGGATACTGTGATGTTGCATAGCAATAACTCAGCAATTGTGGCCCTGTGAAGTGGTGGTACCAATCCACTGAGAGCCAGGTAATCTGACCCTTCCTTAGGGTATGGTGGGGAAGTCTGGCAGGCATGAAGAGGCTGCTTCTTCCTTACAGACCCAGCAGTGTCCAGTCAGCAAGATCCAGTGTGCATGGATGGCACCAAAAACAGTGGAGTGGACTGTGATTGTCCTGACCTGCCAGCACAAGGACAGTGTCTGTGCATTCCAGAAAGGCAAGTACTATGCCTTATGCCATGGGGCCCCCTGTTAATGGGGAGGTATTAAGGATGGGGGCTAGTTCCTAACTGTGACTGCTGTTTGCAAATCTGCAGATGCATTTGAGGCTCGTGAGGAACAAACTGGCCAGAGGCGCATTTCTCTGCAGGTTTTCTACAGCCCTACACAGCTTCTCAAGTCTGAGCTGCCAACACCAGCTCTGACAATGCCCCTAGTCTTGACCTGCAGCCCTTGTAATCATGCCCTGTTCCCTACATTGCTTCACTGCACCTCTGCCCCTTTTCTCTCTAATGTTCCCAGGGCTGCAGGTTGGATGTGGGTCTAGGTGGGACTGGTGTTGGTGTTAGAGCTCATGCTCTAATACCCTCCCCAACTTCTTAGGACTGTCATTTGCAGCTGAGAACAGCCAGGAGCACTGCAGCCCTCCAGCTTCTGTGACCTACAGCTCCACCTCTCCGGGCAGTAATAGCAGGCATGTAGGCCTGGGGCTGGTCCACAAGGGAGCTCTGTTGTCTCTGAAGCTTTGTATGGCAGTAGAGCTGAGGGAGCCAGGCCCAGCTGTGACTGGGAGGAATGAAGTTCTGAGGGACCTTTTACTTTGCAGAACCAGTGCAGAGACTGTCTCAGGACTCCCAACCCGTTGTCTGGTGCATTCATGGCCACATCATGCCTTTCTCACCCAGGAAGCTTCCCCATATCTTCCCTTTCACCTCCCTCCTGTTAGGAGGGCTGAGTCTGGCTTTCTCAGGAGATGTCTGTATGCCTTCAGCTGGTCAGAAGAAGTGGCTAGAGAGTGGCAGGAGGCATTGCCTGCCACAGAGGCTGCTGCTAAGGGCTTGGGTTGAACTCTAGGAGCATGTCACAGCATCAGGCTGGCTCTTCCTGCTCTTTTCACTTTCCATTATCTCCTCCACTTTCCAGAGCACAGTGTTTATGCCCTCTACACTGATGCCCTGTGGCATCATGTTGCAATCTGAACTAGAGGAGGGGACCCAGCACTTTGGTCAGGGATGCAGGCTTAGCTGGCATTCTGCCCAGGAGAGCACGGTGATTGCCCCTGGGCCCTTTTCCTCATGTTTACCTGAGGCTGCAGAGTCAAAGTGCCTGAAGCAGCAGAAACAGGCTGGAGAACTTGTGCTGCAGCCTGATGGGGAATTGATGAGAGGCCAGGAGAGGTCAAAGCCTGGCAGAGAGGGTGCTGAGTGCACAGGTGGCTTCCAGCCAAGGAGAAGTAGCAAATGGCTGCAGGGGAAAAAGGCTGAAGTGGCAATTTTCCTCCAGCTTCTCCCATCCTCTCTGATCTACTCCCCTGCCCTCTTCAAACTTCCAGGCTATCCTTGCCAGGGCTTGAGCCCTGGACATGTGAGCAGGAGTCTGATTCCTACCAGCAGGCCAAGGAATTTCAGATACCTCCTGAGATTAAACTTCAGGGTTCCCTCAGTCCCTGGCATGCTGCAGAGCCCCAAAGGAGGGAGTTTTATGGTGCTGTCAGGGACGGGATGCTGAGAATCCCCATGAGCAATCAGGGCTATGCCTGGCACCGGTGGAGTTAGGCCCAGCTGTCTGAGTGGGACCAGTTTTTGATTAAAACTTGGAATAAAGCTTTGGATTGTACATGATTTGGGGCATCCAGCCTGTCTGGGGCCCAGTTGCTAGGCAAGATGGGACCATGTTTGAACTCTGGCAGGGAGCACTGGTGCCTTACCCCATGTGGAAGATCCAGGTGTGACAGGCAGGGCTTGGGTTCATTCCATGAGCAAGACCTGCTTGCCTGGGAGCTGTTCTCTATGAATGGGAGCCAAGCTGCCTTGTGGGAGCAAGATGCTTGTTCCCTGTGATGCAGAAATCGGCCATGCCAATTTGGGTCCTGCTCAGTGTCACCTTCACCAGGGAGCTGAATCTAGCTTCTGGTGGCCTGTAAACAACCATTGGCTCTTTTGCTGAAAGGTCAGCCCCCAGAGCCAACCTTAATTGGACACAGGCTTGTGCCTGGCTGTGCTCAGGTACTGGCAGGGGTAAATGGGTCTTGACATTAGAGGGGCACCCAGGCACATAGGGATGAGTCGCTGTGGATGCCAGAATATCCAGCAGCCCTGGCCCTAATTGTGACTGACCTGTGCAGGACGGGGAGAGGACAGTGCTCAGGGCATCCCCCTGCCCAGACCTCGCACACACAGAGGTTTTTCCCTTCCTCTATCTGTGGAGACATTGCAAGCTGTATGTGACATCCCCTTGCAGCAAGAGGTTCCTTCAGCTGATATTGAGGTTTAGTCTCATCCTGAGCCCCAAAGGGGTCCATGTTACTGTTGCCTCACATTGCTGTCTTGCCTGGCCTGGGCACTCCACACTAACCAATCAATCCTGACTCTTGTTTGCTAGAGCTGGAGATCCGCCAGAGGAGGGGTGTCCTGGACCCCCGCACCATCCTTCTCACTGTTGAGGACCCCACAGCACATGTGGGCAGCGGCGGAGCCACCCTCAATGCCCTGCTGGTGGCAGCTGAGCACTTGAGCGCCCGAGCAGGCTACACAGTGAGTAGGCACTGTAGGACAGGCTCTGGGGCCTGCCAGCTGCCCCAAGGCCTTGTGGCAGCATCGTAGCAGCATTCATACAAGGCATCTGCTGTGGGCCCATGGATGGGCTGGCCATCTGCCCTTGCTTATGTGGTTCTGGGTCTGAGGTTAAGGGTCATCACCCCATCAACCCTCTCTCATGCCTGGCTCAGCTAGTTGGTGCCTTGGGACTGGTGGCAAGGTGGCCACCCATGGACTTGGCATCTACCTTTCTGAGGGAGAGGTGAGGATGAGTTCAGTGCTATTGTGACACCCCTAGAGATTGCCACCCCCTCTCCGCCCCGTCAGGTATCTGGCACAAAGTACTATCATTCATGAGCACAGTCCGCTCCCAAAGCCTACTTGAAATTTCTCCTGGCAGTCTGAGCTGTGGTGGAGGGTCCAAGGAGGGAGTTGGGGGGATATAAAGACTTGTGGGATGTGGCCCTAGGCTAGGTGATCTCAGTCTGAGAATATCTTCAGTGCAGTGTTGCCCTTTTCCTCTGATTCTCCCCCTTCATGACTCCTGTCTGCTTTCACTGTGCTATGATGGGGAATGGGGAAGGCTGTACTGGTTCTTGGGAAGAAATGAGGTGCTGGGTGAGCCTGGCAGTCCATCATAGTTCTCTCTGCTATCCCTGTGCTCAAGATTTGGCAACACCCAGCAGTGACTGCTTAGTGCCTCTGCAGAGGAGGCAGTGCCTCTGCCATATGCCTTCCCTGCCTGGTGCTGGCCCCTAACCCCTGGATCCTGCAGTTGGGTGGCCTCGTGGCAAAGACAGCAAGTTCCAAGGCCTGGAAGGCAGGGTGCCCTCAGCCCAAAGCTGGGGCATATATGTGACGGGCAGGAGTTGCTGACTAGTGACTGGTGACCAAACTGCTTGAAGCTGGTGCAACCCGTCCTGGGCAAATAGCACTTGCTGTCCCATGGGTCAAGTTTGCTGCAGCCCGTGCTCAGGCCAGCATCAAGGCCAGCTTCCAAGATCATCCACCTCTGCTGACTGACTCCCTTTGTGCACTTCCAGGTTGTCACCTCTGATGTCCTTCAGGAGGCCTGGATTCTCATCATGCACATGGTGAGTGCTGCCTAGGGTTGGTGGGGTAGAGAGGCAGGGGTCAGGCCTGTCATGGTAGTAGGTGCAGTGCCCGTTGTCTTGTCACTGAAGCCTGCACGAGGTTACAGGCTTCTGAACGTGGGCACAAACACCAAGTCTATAGGGGTATAGGAGCAGTGCCATCCATCTGAGACCTCACCATACACAGGTCCCACTCTTGCCCCCACCTGGTGTCTCATTCCTCTCTCTCCCATGGGGCAAACCAGATGATCTTACACCATCAGCCTCCTGGCAAGAAGCTCAGCCCTCTTGGCACTGAGAGTAAGGGATGCCCAGTTCTAAAGAGAAGAGCTAGAGGGTAAGTCCCTTGCTCTGAATATGTCTGCACTGGGGGCCATGGACACCATGGTTAAGGGCTACTACACAAGTGTCTCATTGCAGGCAGGTCCTACAGTGGGGAGTGAACCCCAGGGAGACTCAGTTCAGCATCTCCTCACCCCTCACCAGCTCTCTTCCATCAAAATTACAGCCAATTCATGGAAGGCCCTGTGCCAGCCGGGCAGGGGAGCTATCTTGCTCTGGGGCTAAAATCAAGTGCCCTTTACCCTGTGCCTCCTAAAGCTGAAGAGCTGTTCAGGGATGGCCTGGTGCCAATCCCATCTGCTCCCAGCCACTTGCCTGCCCCAAGCCTTGGCTTTCCTACAGGGGCTGGGTTTGACTGGCTGCGGCCCAGCTATGCAGTGCTAACTCCTGAGCATGCAGGCCAGGACTGGATCCCTGTGGCTAGCAAATGGGACTGGGGGCCAGGCCAGCTGCTCGGAGGATTGATGGGTCTGGCAGTTTGAGTGTCAGCACATTTAACTAAAGCTGACAGCTCTCTGGCTGGAGTCAGCAGGATTCCAATGGCAGGGAGCGGGGAATGTGCCCCAGGCTGCTGTAGCTGTCAGTGGGCAGAGGGGTTACTGACTGGCAGACAGGGATTTGGGATTTGATCAATGGCACTTGCCACATGCTGCTTGCCTGCCGTCAGGTAGTGAGGATGGAGATAATGGGGCTGATGGCTGGTTGTGGAGCCTGAGAGAGGAAAGATTTTGAGTCATGAGTGTAGATAAAGAGATGGACAGACAGATGGGGATCCCTAGGTCCCCTGAGGAGATGCAGGGCAGAAGGGGGAGCATCCATTCCAAGGGACACTGCCCTGAGCCAAGAGGGGTGTTGATGCTGTTTAACAGCTCTGCAAGGATCCTTGCAGGACATTGGGGAGATGGTTACAGGGCAAGTCCAGGGTCGGTCTAGGCATGTAGCCACCAGTGACAGCCTCAGTTTGAAAGACCTGATTCTTGGTCACGGGGGAAAGCTTGGGAGCTGATGAGCTGGCTGTGGTAGTACTGGTAAAAGCAGAGTTACCTCCTGGCTGACTGAAGCTAGGTCCTTCCTTGGGCCCCCACAGACCAGAGTATCTGGGGGCTAGTGCTGTCTCAGGGCCTTGCACTTCTGTTGCCCTTCTCCCACATACCCATACTTGGCTCCCTCTTCCATCAGGGCCGTGATTTCCCCTTTGACGACTGTGGCCGGGCCTTCACCTGCCTCCCTGTGGAGGATCCCAGTGCACCAGCTGAAGCACTGGTCTGCAACCTGGACAGCCTGCTCTGGACCATGACCCACCAGGTCAGCATGGGCTGGGGGTAGGAGTTTCAACTTCCCCAAGGTCAGGAGGCCTGGAGTGCACCCTCCTGAGGCCATGGGAGGAAGTCCCAGCAGACTCTGTTCCTGCTCCACCCCTGACCAGGCTATGTTGCACATTGGGGCTCACTGTCCCACAACTATAGGGCAGTAGGCACGCTGCAGTTGGTTCTGTGTCATGCATGCCACCCTGAGGAGTGATGATGGGTGTCCTGAAAACTGAACCACAGTCAGGCAGGAAAAGCTTTGGCAACCCCAGTGCTGATGTTAGGAAAGCCAAGCTGTAACTAATGTACAGGCTCTGATATCGGGACCCAGTTCCCTTCTGCCTGTGCTACCCCACTGCAAGAGGGCCAGGAGCACCCTCTCCCTCAGGATACACAGAGAGGTCGACTGGAGCCCTGCTGAGGTAGGATGGGCATGGATTGCAGGGTGTTATGGCACTGGCTGACTTCAACCCTGAGCTGTCCAGCTTGGACCCAAATATCAGTGGTCCTGTCCTCACCTGCCCCTTGTTGGGTGTCTCTTCCCTGTGCAGCTGTGCAAGGGCTCCCCACCTGGAGTGTGGGTCTGCAGTACAGACATGCTTCTTACTGTTCCCTCGGCACCAGGTAAGCAGTTGCCCTGTCCTGGGGGGTAGAATTAGCTGGCATGCAGGAGGTGGGGAGGCCCTACTGGAGCAGGGAGTGGGAAGCCTAGGATGTCTTCTGGTTCTGTGTTGGCCATGCAGCATATGGACTTGCTCCTGTGCAGGGAAAATCTGGCAGCCCTGGGGCTTGGGTGGGATGTGTCTGCTTCTCCTGGTGACCCCACCAAGACCCAACTTCAGTGCCCTTCCTGCTGTTTGCCATTCCCCTTCCTTTGGAACCTGCAGTCCTGCAGCCTGATGAGTACTGCCCATGCAGATGCGGCCCTGCCTGTGGGACACCAGGCCACTGTGGCAGCCAGTGGGACCACTATTGTTCCATCTCTCCCTCAGCAGTTGTAGACCTGCAGAACAGTCAGTGCAATGGCATCTCCCTGACTTGAGCATCTGAAACCCATGTGATGCTCAGAGAAATATGAGGATCCCCTTGCACCAGGCTCTTCAGCAGGCAGAAAAACTTGGATGAGCACATGCCTGCCACTGATCCCAATGGGCCACATGCCTTGGCTCAGCACTTCGTGCTCTGTTTGATATTTGCCAGGCAGAGACACAAAGTCAGAGCTGGTGATGGGTGTGTGGAGGCTCAGAGCTTTGTCCCCCTACCCAGGCTTCCCAAGCAGGGGATGCTTGGAGGGCTTTGAACCAGGGCAGCAGGAAATGGACTGGGGCTGGCTGGGGACAATGGGGACTGGCACTTGAAGGGGGAGGGATTGAATTAGCTCAGGGTGTGCTGTGTGCCTCGGCTAGGTGGTCTAGTTGGGGATTGGCTCCCATTACTGGTAGTTGCACTGAGGGTAGGGAGCTGCATCTGTAGAAGCCCTATCAGCACCTCCCTGTTAGCCTGGTGCAAGGGACAGTAGGTCCTTCTCAGTGGATCCTCCCCGGACAAGGGATCCCACCCCCTTCCTAAAGGGTCAGGACCAATCCGTGACAGTTCTGAGGCCATGCACTGTTTCCCCCTCTCAGAGATCAACTGGGATGGATTCCAGGGGGCCAAAGTGATCTCTGTTCCCGGGACTGTCTTGTATGCCAGGAATCATGGAGTCTACCTCACCACACAGCAGGTTTGTGATTGGCTGAAGCTTCATAGGAGTGCCAAACCTAGGGCATGGCTCAGGCCACAATCTAGTCATTGAAGTTCACTTGAAGATCTCTTGCTAAGATTGGGAAATTGAGAGCATTTCTACACGTGCTCTGGGATGCGGCACTAGGCACTTTAATTAGCAAGCCACACTAGTTAAAAGCACCTGCACATCACGTGTATCAGAGTTCCCATGCTGAAAAAATGATGGGTGCTTTGAACTAAAGTTCAACAAATGTGGTTTATTTCAAAGAGCCCTGCTGCCATTTTTTCAGCATGGGTACATGCAGGGATGCTAATAAACTCAGGGAGCCTTCCATGTCATGTGTAAATTTCTGTGCTTCAGCAGACTCCATCAGTCGAGTCTACTCCAGCATGCTGGATTTCCAGTGCGTCGGAGCAGGCTACCTGTACATCTACAGGAGCCCTGAGGTACCAGGAGTGTCAGGAGCAAGAGAAGCCTAGGACAGAGTTCAGGGCTCAGTAGGGCTAACTTGATTCTCTCGTGGCTGCAGTCTGTCCAGGAGGGTGTGCTGCTGCCCCTCTGGCCTTGCTGTCACAGGGGAGCTTTGCCTGGCCAGCAATTCTGGTTTCACAGAGGATCAGCACAAACTGTAGTGGGGAGGAGTTCCCTCAGCTATGGAATTACCCTGATCTCTGAGGCCTGTTGGAGCCTCTGCTCTCTGCTGAGCCTACTTGCAAGTTCAGTTTGTACCAAAGGGGATGTGAAACCTGTTGCACTTTGTCTACTGCATCTTGTCCAAGGGTCTCTGTGTATGCCCCCCATGCTGTATGCATCCCTTTGGTAACAGGAAGCTCTACAGAGCAGCATCCCTTATCCTGCCCATGAGACTCCAGCATATTGCACCCCCTCTGTGCCCACTGTTGGGAGACACGCACCAGGTGGAGGTGGTTCAAGGCTTTCCTGGGCAGTTTTCTGCCTGTATAGTCTTGTCTTGTCCCCATCTATCTGAGCCTTTCAAATCAAAGGCAGTTACTCACCGGCCTATGGTCTGCTGTTAGGTCACTACATAGCCAGCCCCCAACAACCTGGATAAATGCACCTCTGCTAGCAGCCAGCCAGCTGGAGTGGAGGCACAGAGCAGATCTTCAGGTGTCTGGAGAACTGTGTGATATGGCTCTTATACCAGGCCCAGGCAACCACACTGGGCTAGCAAGATCTTCTTTCTGATACCCTAATTCCATTTTTGGTGGTGCCTCTTTAAGGTATTCATATGGTAGCAGGATATGAGCAGCACTGCAAGAAGGTCAAGCCACAGCCTGAAATTGAGCCAGCAACCCCACTAGTGACTGAGGCAAGTGGATCTGTTCTCCCCTGCAGGCAATTACCTAGTGGCCAGCTCCCCTCCACCAGCATAAGGATTCTGTTCTGGGCAGGACCTACTCCTGATCCAGCTGTGCACACTTGGCCCTCAGGCCTTTGAGAGTGTGGGGCAGGCCAATCTCTGACAGGTTGGCTGGAGAGGTGGCCATCTAGAGCTATAGTCCAGCAACGCTCTGAGGTGGAAGGACCCATTAGCCCTGCCCTAGTGTACCCCTGCATCATGCTTGACTTAATTTGAAACTGCATAAACTCTCCAAGGGCTGGGGGTCCACTGCTGGAGCTAACCAGTGCCTTTCTTCATACAGGGGCTCGTGTGTGATATCATCTACAGAGGCTCAGAGGCCCAGATACAGCAGTGTGCCAGGCCTGATGGGAAGGTCCCACTGGTACGTTCATGATCTTTCATCCCCTAGTGCAGGGGTGTCCGACCTTTTTGAATGTGGGGCTGGATCATGAACTTTTTATTACCCAGTGGACCGGCAGGAGCGGGCATTCGCACAGCCTGTCCAGTCCGGCCGCAGCCTGGGGGCGCAGGGATCAAGGGGTGATGCCTGACCCCACCGTGTCCTCCCTGCCGCCTGGGTGGCCTTGTGGATGCTCCCACACCTGTGCACCTGGGCTCAGCAGCCAGGGGGACATGTGGGGACTCTACAGGGGGGTTCGGGATGTGCAGGGACACCCCCTGCTCCCTCTCCACCAGGGCAGCCTGAAGCCTGAGCCCAAGCAACAGGGGTCCCTCCCTCCCCAGGGCCCGTGACTCGCCACCCCCGGCGCGATGTCTGCGGGCGCAGGGGGATGCAGAGAGGCAGAAGCGGTGGGCACGGGGGGATGTGGGAAGGTGGGAGCAGCACCAGCTTCCTGCCCTGACACCCACAGCAGCAGTGGCAGCAGCATCTCCCGTGGACCTGACCACAGCATCCCTCCATGCCATATGCACCCCTTGCACCCGCCTGCTGCACTGCGACCTGCTCCCCACGTGGACAGTGGGGACCGGCGCAGGGCGGGGCCAGCATGCAAATGAGGAAGGGAGGGGCGGGGTGAGGAAAGGACGCATGAAATGAGGGGAGAGGGGAGGTGCCGCACCACATTGGCAATGTCAAGCTGACGCGGTGCATGTGGGAACCTTGTCCCTTCCTCAGCCCTTCAGCAGCCATTAAGAAGCTGCTGAGGGGCTGGGGGAGGAACAAGGGGTTCCCGTCGCAGCACCATGGGCCACAGAAAATGGCTTCGTGGGCTGCATGGCAGGTCGTAGGCCGTATGTTGGACAAGCCTGCCCTAGTGCATTAGGTTTCTTCGGTGCGGTGGTGGTGAGGGGATCTCAGTTGGAAATGGGGCTGTTCGGAGCAAGGCCTGGCTAAGGAGGTCAGGTGACCTGGTATGTTTGGACAGTGGGGAAGAAATCCTAGGCTGGATGTAGCAAAGGAAACTTCCATTTCACACTTTGGGCTTCTGGGCTTTGTTGGTTGCCTCCCCCAGATTGGTTTGAACCGTGGGCTTTTTGCCTTCCTCTGTAGCAGGGGGTGGTCCTCTTCCTGGGATCTCTTGAGCATTCTAATATTATAAAAGCCTGTGTCTGTCTGTCTGTAATGCTTTATTCGTGCTCTGATTGGCTGATGGAAACAGCCAATCAGAGTGCTCCAAGTGTGGGGAGTGCCCCGATGACACTGAGCCAAGGCCAGCAGTGCTAGCCTCAGCTCTGCCACCCCACTCCCTGCAAGAGGTGGAACAGCGGCAGCATGGGGCATTACGTGGTGCTGCTCCATCCCAGCCCCCTCCCCTCGCCCCCCTATCATTCTTGACAGGGTCCCCTCTCAACCCCTGGGTCCCTTCTTAACCCCTTGTCTACCTGAGGTGAGCTCTTTGGGGCAAGGCTTGTCTCTTGGTACCTGGCATGGAGCTAGTGTCAAGCTCATCGTTTTGACAGATCCAGCTCAGCTTTTCTTCATAGAATCACAAAGAAGTAGGACTGGAAGGGACCTCCAGAGGTCTGGTCTGCGCAGCATCAATGTTGAGCCCAGGATCTTGCCACAGCCACACTCCCCTAATCCATGTGCAGCAAATCGCAGAAGCTAGGCCATGCTTTTGCTGTAGAGAGACTGTGAGTGCACACCCCAGCACTGCTCTCAGGTACTCTGTCTTGGCTGGGCTCATCAGCAGGTGCACGGGGATGCTCTGAGGTGGCTGCATTGCCACATCTCCTGCTCTGGGTGGGGGTAGTTGGGCAGGGTATGCTTCATTGCAGTGTTTCTGGCAGGGATGCCAGTCCCCAGCCACAGAGAGGGGAAGAGACAGGCCTGACCTCACAAAGCAGGTCTGTGGCCAAGTCAGCACTAGAGCCCGGTCCAGGGCTTGATGGATGAGGAGGTTTCCTGCAACAAGAGTCAGTGAGAAAGAATAGGATAATTGGGGATCCTGGTTTTCTCTGTTTAAAAATCACGAATTCTCTGATTTTAAACCCTCCAAATCCTCATTTCTCCATGGTTAAAATGAAATGTCACTATATATATAGTTATCAGTTGAACAGTTTTTTATTGATGTATTTACAATTTTAAAGCAGTTTGGAAGATTACCAGTGCCTCAATCATTATAATAAAAGTAGCAAATTGCCTGTCAAGAATGACTGGGTAGAGGGGGCAGAGACGGAGCCCAGTGTTTGGCCCTGCCCCCTTGCAGCTTCTGCCCAGAGCTGGCCCAGCCTGGCTGCAGCCCCACACTCTGCTGTGGGTACAGAAATCTTGGGGTGGCACATGCCTCCCCACCATGTCGCCTGTGCACCCTCCCTGTCTCCCTTCAACATGTGGCCTTTGCCTCTTCCCAGCCCCCTGCCTAATGCATAGCTTGTGCTCTCCACAGCTGCCTGGTTGCGATGTGCATGTGCGCACACACTTGCATGTGGCACCCCCTGCCTAATCACACTCTTGCTCCTGTCAGCCTGCAAGGGGAACCTGCCGTCCCACATTTTTCTCCTTTAAGAGGGAAAATCCATGATTTGCTCCTTCAAAGGGGAAATCTGGATCCTTGGTAATAATAATCCCTGGTAATAATAATAATAGTTTAAAGCTCTGCTCTAATGTTCTCTGTCCATACCTCACACGGTACTTCATGGTGGAGGTCACTATTTCCCATTTATATACGGGGAAACGAAGGCACTTCCAGTGATTTGTCCAGGGTCACATGGCAAAATCAGGAATAAAACGGGTTTCCTGGACCCACTGTGCTGCTCTAGCCCCTGGGTAACACTGTCTTACCAAGAGCAAGCCCACTGTGGCAGGCAGAGAAAGCCTGGGCAGGTCCTGTTACTTTGGGAACTAACAGATGGCAGGAGGGAGAGGCCAGGAGAATGCTTCTGTTCTAACCCCTCTTTGGATGAAAGCCACTGAGATTGGGAGGTTGAGACTTCCATTCCCTGCTTCACCGCTGCCTCACGCTGGGGTCTTCAGTGAGTTTCTCCCAGTATGTGATTCCCCCTTTCTGTACAATGGAGATGGTGGTGGCCCTCCCCTCAAAGAGGGCTGTGGTTGTTCAGAAGGAAACATCTATGAGGTGCTGCAAGAGGGAATCGAGATGGACAAAGGGTTGACCCCCCTCTAATCTTGACCTGTGGTAACAAGCTCCTGACTGATGAGACAGCTGCAGAGAGACCCCCCCACATTGAGCAGGCAGCATCACAGTGCCTTCCTTTTGGCTGGGGAGGTTTCTACAGGGCTGATGCCCCCACTCACCTCCTCTTTGCTTGCAGGTAAGCGGAGTTGTCTTCTTCTCTTCGGAGACTGCAGAGCAGCTGCTGGCCACCCACGTCATTCCCCCGCTCGATGCCTGCACCTACATGGGCCTAGATTCAGGGACCCAGCCCATCCAGGTGATGCTTTCAGCCATGGGTTGGCCATGGTGGGGGTAGGGATCCCCTCGCTGTGCTGCATGGGGCCACAGCCAGAGAGGGGTTGTGTCACTTCTCTGCTGCTGAGGAGAGGGCAAAACTGCCTGAGGGCTGTGCCTGGGCATTGAGCCAGTTTCAGAGCAGGAGTGGGATTCCTTGGTATGGGAATGATGGGAGAGCATAGAAACCTGACCATAAAGGGTTAATTTGCTTACTTGGGCATAAGGTGGCCAAAAACAGGATGAACCCTTGCTGAGCTCACCCTCTTCAGGTCCCATGGGACAGACTTCTCTGCACTTCTAGCAGGGCGGGTGAATGCCCCGTCCCGGATTCAAGCTGCTACCAAAGAGACCCAGGTCTCACTGCAGCGATCAGGAGTTCTGGAAAGAGAGTGTCCTCAGCCCTGGGGTAGGGCCAGTGTCCCTTGTATTGCCTCACCCTGAGCTGTTGGAGAGCACCCCCCATTGCAGCATGGTGGACTACTGGCAGGTGCCGAGACATTCTCATTGTCTGCCCCTCCTCAGCTGTCCCTGTTCTTTGACATCATGCTGTGCATGGCTGAGGGCATGACCGAGGAGGACTTTGTGAATGGCAGGACCCAGGGAGCAGGCAGCAGCCATACAAAGGGGGCAGTGGGCATGAAGAGTGCCCGATCTGTGCTGTGGAAGGCACTCCATGCTCTCCCTCTCAGCATGGGTAAGTACGAACCCCTGCCCCGGGGCCTCCTAGTCCTTCCTCATACCACTCCAGCCCGCTCCAAGACGATTTGCTGTGGTCTCTTGGCCTCTGACCAGCAAAGATGCTTTCACAGTTGCCCCTTGGCTAGTGTCTCTGAGCTGCAGGTGACAGCCACTTCCAGTCACCTATGACTTCCCAGCTGTCACTTCCTCCTCAGTTGCTCACTTGGGCTGTGAGCTTGTCAAAGCTTACAATCTCAGCTGGCCAACTCTGACCCATGCCTGGGTGGGATACCTCCAAAGGCAACACTGTAGTGCTGCAGAGTGAGGCGCAGATGGCCACTATTATTGCTCTTTACATCTGTAACAGTTCCACCAGAGGTCCAAAATGCTCTTCTGACTGTGGGGTGATGGCTGTTATTAGGGTTTCTTTCTAATCTATAAAGGACTGTTGGCACTGTTTACCCCTGAAGTCTGGGGATGCTGCTGGGAGAGAGAGCAAGAATTCCTTCTCCCACAGCTTGGCTTGCTACCTCCTTCTCCCACAGGAGGTAGCAAGACCTCCTTCTCCCCCCAGGGAGGTTTGTGGTTCATGCACTCATGATGCTGCTCCCTCCTGTTTTCCTGCAGCCTGCATCCCAGATGGCTCTTATGGCTACATGACCATGGCTGCCAGTGACCACATCCACAACCTGACACTATGCACTGGCTCCATCAGCCACCTTCCCTTCTGCAAAGTGGCGCACTCTCATGTGGCAGTAGGTACCCTTTCCAGCCCCTCTGCTATCACTCTCTCTTCCTTTCCTGCTCTCCAACCCTGGTCTTGCCCACAAAGAGGAGTCTCCGAGAACTCCCACTGGTTCAGGTGCCTGGTGGCTGCTCTGGCCCACACTGGTATTTGTGCCACATCACGTGACACTGTTCAGAGCAGGCCTAGACAGCACAGCAGGGATGATGCCAGCCCCTTGCCTATGATACTGCCCCACTCCTTGCAGGCAGTGCAGTGTAGTCTATTAGGCAGGGCATAAAACTGGGAGTTGAGAGCCCTGAGTCTCGTTCCCAAATCTCCCATTGACCTGCTGTGTGGCCTTGGCTAAATCACTTCTCATGGGCCCTTAGCTTCCCCTCCTGTCAGGCACCAGTCTCATTTAGTGTAAGCTGTTTGGGGCAGGGACTATGTTTTATACGTATGCTTAGCATCTAGCACAGTGGGATCCTGGTCTCCCAGTGGGGTAATACAGTGCCGTCCCCTTGGGAGAACTGCTTGGGTACTCAGCACAGACACGCTCCTTCACATTCACTCTCCTCCTCCCTCCTTGTCTCTCCACTCTCTCTCTCTCTTCCCCCTCCCTCCCCCTTCCTTGACAGGTTTGTTTCTACTTGTTCCCTGCAGCAGCCCCAGCTCCTGGAGGACGGTTCTTCCATCACCAACAGCCTGCTGGAAGGAGCTGTGCAGCTGGGGCCTCGGAGCGTGATCCAACACTGTCACCTGCAGGTATACTGCTTCCCCCTTCCCTAGGTCTCACAGGAACTTTCCTGCATGAGTGAGTGTGTCCTCTCCCTGCAGATTTTAGGAGCAACATAGAGATGTAAGATCTCTCTGCTGCCAGAGCAGCCCCAGTTTGACAGAATGTGAGGCTGAAGCTGACTTAGAGCGGCAAGATTACAAAACTTGGAACCTGAAGCCCCTGGCTGGCTGCTGGGCCCCAAAAGAAGCCCTTTGTCCCTGCTGGATCCTTCATGCTTCTCCTTTGCCACTTTATAGGCTCAGGGGTCAGGACCGTTCCCTGTTCTCCCCAGGACGTTTGGCCCTTCAGCCACTTTTCTTGAGAGGCTCTTCCACAGCCTTGTGCATTGCAGTGGTGGGCCATTTTCTTCCTAGATTTCACACTGGTCCTCCTATCTTTGGTGCAAACACCTGGTGAGTCATTCCCCCTGCCTGGCATTTACACTGCCACACACCCTTTTTTGTAGTTCTGCCCCTCTAAGTCAACAGAAGTGTCCCTTCATCATATCAGCTCCGCTCCCCCCCGCTGGTATTTAGAGAGCCATTCTCAGTTTTGGATGAGAATGGTGCCCAAAGGCCCCTGGAGCCTGGTTATAAACAACTATGATGAAGAAAAGACCCTGTGAGTCTGGTGGTGGCTAGGTGGGCCCTAGTGCTGCCTCTTATTTCTGGAGCGCTCCAGGAGGAGGAAGCTAGAAGCCTGATTTTTTTTTTTTTCCCCACCTTCCCAGGGACCCTTGAAGATTGGATCAGGCTGCCTCCTCACCGGGTTGGACATGACCTCCTCGCTTGCTCTCCAGAGCTGTCAGTTACAAAACACTGTCATCCAGGGGCACTGCATCAGGCTTCAGGACATGCCCTGCAAAATGTTCACACTGACTGGGCACCACGATGACTGGCAGGTACTTTGGGTACCAAAAATGAGCCATTCTGTTAGAGAAGCATAAGGATAGGCACTAAGTTAGGTGACCTCCTTGACTATAATCAGACCTGTAGGTTCCTTGTTGTCATACTGATTTTCTTAGACATGTGGCTCTGAGCTGTACTCTAGACTGGGGAGCACCAGTGGGATGGTAATGGTGCCCCATTGAGGACCATTCCCCTAGGCTGGCATTGGGATCTTGAGGGTACTCTATCAGGGCTCAGGTATGTGGAGTAGCACCTCAAGGCTTCATGGCATTTTGGTCACCTCTGCAGACCAGGGCCTGAGACCAAAACAGTTGTGACCTGTGTGAAAGCAGTGGTAGACTGCTGTTTGGAGGCATAAGACAACAGCCTCCATGGGGAAAGTTTGAGAAAACAGGGCAGTACTCAGCTAAGGCTGCATCCTTCTGGCCTGACACAAGGGAGAAGAGGGTAAAGAAGCCTGAGAATGAACAGCAGGAGTGAGTGCCTTGATTCATTGGAATGGGCTCTCCTCACAAGATAACTCAAAGCACCCTGGATGCCAGCCGCAGCTGGTGCTTGCCTCAGGACTGGGACTTCCCATCACCCGGCTGCTGTCCTCTCCCACTTACAGGCAGTGTGAGGTTCATAAGCTGCACCTGCCCTGAGGAATGGACAAGTATCAGCCTGCAAGGTCCTGATGTCTAATGGGAAGTGGCTACAGACCCCCACACTGATCTTGCTGCTGTCTTTTCCCCTCAGAGCCCTGCTGGGGATGGAGGCACCTACCTGAATGTACCCTGGGCTGAATTCTTCCACAGGACAGGGATACGGTAAGTGCTAGAGGGTGTCCAGCCACAGCAGGGATCACAGCCTATGGAGGCCTGGGCCCACAGTGAACTATCTCTTCCCTTGCTGCCATGGTCCTGGGCTTCAGGCCACATAGCCATTGGGGAGGACAAGAGAGCTCTGGCAGCTGCCAAGGAGATTGGGGAGCAGAAGTCAGGAGGTCCTTGAATTCAGCTCCAGTCTGTTCACCTGGTTATGGGGAGATGAAGCCCCCTCTCAGCCTTGTGAACCCACCAGCTCCCAGGGCAGATGAGAGGAGGCAGGTGTGTGCAGAGGTTAGGGGAGCATGACTCTGGCACCCAGCCCTTCTGGCATTTCTTTTTACAACCATGTGGCTCCCTTTTTTACCGGGCTCTTGCTTTGGCAGGGAGGGGGATATTTGGGGCCCAGACACCCCACAGGGAAGCCGCTGCCTGCTGAATGCCCGCCTGTTCCCTGTGCTGCATGCCTGTGAGCCCCTGAGGGTCTGGGATGTGCTGTGGTTCCTGGGCTCCCAGACAGGAGGACAGCTCCAGCGGTGGCGAGCCTCATGGCGGATGTCCTGGAAGGAGTTGCTGACCTGCCTTGACCAGTCAGCAGAACTGGAGTCCCGCCGCGCACTCTTCTTCCTGCAGGCCGAATGCAAGCTCCGGAGTGTGCTGTTGGAGCACCAGGACCACAGCCTCCTGCCACTTATCCGTAGTGCTGTCCATGAGGGCTACCAGGAGGCCATGCTGAGTACACTGGACCAGGGTGAGAGCCAGCTGGGGCAGCTGTCTCTGTGTCCTGCAGCAGGACCGGCTCCATTGGTGTCATGCTTTCCCCACATGTGCTTCTCCATGGCATCATATCATGATGCCAGTTCTTGGCTTTGTGAGGCCCTGTTGTGATTTACCGGCATAGGTGGGGGCAGGGTAGACCCATGAGCCCAGAGGCAGTGATAGATGGGGAAGACTGCAGAATGGGGATAGAGAGAATAAGGCACATGGCCTGTCAGATAAGGAGGGCTGTGTCTCACTTTCAAAGGACACAGCAACAGCCCAACCTCAACTCCTGTTGCAGTAGATGTCAGACTTGTAGCACACTAAGAGAGTAGCCATGAGCTGGTAGTGCAAAGAAGCAGCACCAAGCAGCTTCCTCCTGCTCTTAGAACTGCTGGGCCAGTGCTGCCAGGAGCACCTCAGAGTCATTACCTCTGTCTGTGGAGATGGGCACAGCACTGGCATTGGCAGCACCATTTTTTTTATGCTGTTCCCCACTGTATGAGGTCTGTTCAGAACGATATGGCAAAGATGCTTTATGGCTCATTCTGCCCTCAGCTCTTCCAAGTTGGGTTCATTATGATGAGCTATAGGAAGTGGACATCTGGGCACTGAGACTCAGCAAGCTCGTTTCATTCAGGGCACCCCATAGCACAAACTCCTCTTGGGAACACTTGGGCTTGTTCTTGTTCAGGCTGGAGGAGTTTTGCAAGCAGAATATGAGGTGGCCTCCACCTGGGAGAAGGAGAGATTAATTCCTCCTGGGCCAATGACCCTTCAGGCTTTCAACCTGCTGGTCCATGACTGGCTGGTTCTTGCTGTTTACCCATGGCTTCTCTACTTTACAGTTGCATCCACTGCCAGTGACGCTGGAGTGGCAGCCCGGGCCCTTGCCTGCATTGCTGATGTTCTGGGCTGCATGGCTAAAGGAGAAGGGGGCTTACGGAGTGGTCCAGCTGCCAACAGGGAGTGGCTGCCAGCCTTCCATCGCTTGGAGACTGGGGACATTGCTGGGGGAGCGAAGGCACTTGCCAAGGAGAGGAAGAAGTGGCTGGGCAGGTATGGCTAGGTAGGCTGGACTGACAAACCCATGGCTTCTAGAAGCTAGTGAGAGGGAGACTGGAGATGGCCTTTGTTCTCCTCAGTGTCTGCCTGAGGGAGGATGGAGTTGCTGAGGTCCTCAGGGCTGACTGTAGGCACTGGCAGCACAAACAACAACTCCTTGCAGCTGATGGACCCCACTCACACCCCACTGGGAACCAGTGACTCCTAAGGCACAACTGTTTGATTGGCTTAGCCCAGCTTCCCCTCTCTGAGGGGCCCCTCCACTGCAGTGAGTGAAGCTCCAGCCTCCCCTCCCCCATCTGTACAATACCTAGATTGTGGCCCTAGCCCAGTGGCTGGGGGCTGGCTAAGTGTGGAAAGTAACCATGGCAACATGTGCCAGAGGCCTGTATTGGCACCTGGTTGCCTTCCTGCAGTCGGCTCAATGTGCTTTCAGACCATGGCTGGCCCCCTCACTGACTCTTCCACTGGCTTGGCTGGACCTTCCTTCCCCAAGCTTTCACCTGTGCCCCCACACAGTGCATTGGCCCCTGACCCTTTAAAATCCATGGGGCTGGGAACAACCCTGTGGACAGGAGAGGAATTAGCTCCCATGTCCACTGATGCTAACAGAGCCAGGCACCTTCGTGCCCCAGAGCCCATGCCCTGAGAAGGTAATTGTGCATTTGCTCCCTGCCTACTGGCCACCAATATCCATCTCCACTTGTCATTGTAGGCCAGCTCTGCTGGTGAGAGCCGCCCGGCACTATGAGGGTGCTGAGCAAATCCTGATCCGTCAGGCTGTCATGTCATCCTGCCGATTTGTCAGTGTTGGCTGGGCAGAGCTCCTTCCAATCGGCCACTGGGTGCTGGTGGAGTGTCCTGCTCGGATAGATCTCTCTGGTGAGCAACTCTGTGCACGGCAGCTTCAAGAGGCTTCCTACAGTCCTGGTTTCAAAGGGTTTTTTTTCCTGTCCTTAGCACTGGGCTGGTCTCTTCTCCCTACCCAGCCTGGGTGGGGCACAAGCCATCTTTTCTCCAAGGGACAATATAATGGCCCTCCTTTTACCCCAGCTCAGGAAAGCCTGAATGCTGGAGTTGTCCAAGACCATAGATACAGCTTATAAAAGGTGCAGGAGAAAGTGCACCAGGCCCCAGTGCAAGAAACACCACTGACTGAAGAGGCCTGTTCCTCTTCAATAGCAAGCAGCAGCCACCACACTAATTATTCATTTAAGCAGTGTACTTGTCCCCTCTGCAGGAGCTATGGTAGTTTGGGAGCAGGTGGAGGAGTGGGGCAGCTGTCCTGGGTTCAGGGGGATGCTGATGGAGAAGGAGTTTGTGGGGGGGAGCTTGTGGCACTGCCTTCTGGAAGAACTTGAATGAAGAGAGAGTGGGGCCTGGCATGTTGGGATCCATAGGCCCATGACTATGTAGAGCAGCACCAAAGAAAGGGGAGGGCACCATGGAGACTAGGAGAGGCATGGTAGGAGGGGAGGCCTGCAAGCAGGTAGAGGGCTCTGGCTTGAGTACACATTTACCTGCTGCTTCTTTTGCAGGAGGCTGGAGCGACACTCCTCCAATCACATATGAGCATGGGGGAGCCGTGGTGGACGTCGCCATCCTGGTGGATGGGTGCAGGCCCATCGGTGCCCAGGCCCGGCGTATCGCAGAGCCAGAACTGCGGCTGGTCAGCACCAGCGGGACACTGGAGGGTGAGGTGCTGCTAGAGCTTGTGTGCCAGGATCTGGAGGACCTGCAGGATTACTGCCAACCTCATGCACCAGGTAGGACCCCAACTATCTGGTCTGAAGCAGCAGTGGCTGCAGAGCCACATCCCATCTCTGGTCTCTTGGGGTTTTCATGCAGTACCCCAGGGATGGCAGAGTACATGGAGCTGAAGACTTGCATTCTTCAAGGATGCTTATGGGTTGGCTCCCAGGGGTGCTGAGCAGGGAGCCAAATGTTACTCCTTGGGTTGGGATCTGGTGTTTCATGGGCAGTAGCTTCAAGTGTCTGGCTCCCCTGATCCAGAGCATGCTCTGCCTAGCTTTGCACAACTGTGGAGTCTCTTCAAACACCTGCCTTTTTGTTGGGGGATATAGCCTGGTCCAACAGACTGTGCTGTCTGTGACATGGCACCTCGGTCTGGCCACAGACATGACTACATCCTCTTTACTCACTGGCTTCTGCTGTCCATATGGATTGTTTGCTGGGAGTGAAAGAATTTTTGTCTGCATTGGTGTCCTCTGGGGGATTTTTTCCTTTTGTTTCTAGGGGCCTTGCTAAAGGCAGCTTTCATATGCACCCAGATTGTGACCTTCCCTTCCCAGAAGCCCTTGCGGGTGCAGCTGCTGGAGAACTTTGGAGGAGGGTTTGAACTCCGCACCTGGTCCCTTCTGCCACATGGGTCAGGCCTGGGTATGTCCGTGTTCTGTCTCTCTGGACTGTGCAACATGGTCTGAGCAGGGAGGTGGGGTTAACCCCAACCATGGCTCTGTGGGGACTTTGCTTCAGTATCCTGTGCTGGCTAAGGGCAAGAGCCTCAGCCCGTTACAGCCTTGCTTTGAGCCCAGCCTGGGGCCAGTTTGCCAGGGGCCTGGCTATTCACTCTGAGCACAGAGTGAGGAGCTCAGGGCTGTGGTACTCCTTGAGCTCATGTTCACCAAACAGAGGGTCCCTAGGATGGGGCTTCTTGGTAGTGCTCACTGAAGTCATTGTTTCAGGGATAAAGAAACTCAGTCTCCCTCTGAGCTTCAGGGGACACCCTAATCTCAACAACAGCCCTCATGGCCAAGCTAGAGGGCTCACTGGTAAGCTCTGTGGGACAGCCTAGCCAGTAGTCCCCAGCCAGCTGAGGGACACAACTGCAGAGCAGAGCACTAAGGAGAGAAAGAGATGCCTGGAATAGAGCTGGTTCTGTCCTCTTCTCCAGTTCTCCTCCCCATAAGGCCCAGAGAGGGTGCCTGCACTGCCTGGCTTCTGCTTATTTGTGGAACAGTGCTGGAGCAGTTGTTGGGAGCAAAGCTGGGTATCCATCCCTATGTACTCTCTTCCTTACTCCTCTGCTCCTGCCTTTGGCTCCCCCAGGCACAAGCAGCATTCTGGCTGGTGCAGTGATGGCATCTCTGTACCAAGCAGCTGGGAAGTCCACCAGCACAGAGTCCCTCATCCATGCCGTGCTGCATCTGGAGCAGGTGCTCACCACAGGTAAAGGCTGGAAGGAGAGTTGGGGAGAGGGGCAGAGGAGGCCCCGGTCTTAGTTAGAATAATTGAAGATTAGGGTTGGAAGGGACCTCAGGAGGTGATGTAGTCTAGCCTCCTACTCAAAGCAGGGCCATCTCTCTTGCCAGTGTCCCCATCCCCTGTCTCTATCCTTTTTATATACAATCTTGTTACCTGTGAAAGCTCATACTCTCTGAACCAATTTGTCCAAGTGCCACCCTGCCCTACCTTCCAAGCAGCCTTGACGGATAGATCCCAAGTGATGGAGTCTCTTAGGAAGCTGATCAGTGGTTAATCACCTCCATTTAAATAACCATATCTCAGTTCGGGTTTAAGAAAGTGTGTGCACACATGTATGCATATATGCACAGGCACAAGCAGATGGGTTCATTGCCCCTCACATTAGGAGCTCTGACAGAGAGTGAGAGAGAGCAATCATGGAGCTCAGCTACCCCGCCCCCCAACCAAACCACTGCCATCCTGGGCTGTGAGTGGGACTGCAACTGGGAAGGGGCCTTTTCCTGTGGTCAAGGCCCAGTGGTGTTTGAAGGTCCTTGTTGCCTGCAGGAGGGGGCTGGCAGGACCAGGTGGGCGGGCTTGTGCCAGGCATCAAGATTGGGCGGTCGAAGGCCCGGCTGCCCCTGAAGGTGGAGGTGGAGCAGATCCCCATGCCGGACAGATTCATCCAGACACTGAACCAGCACCTGCTTCTAGTGTACACAGGAAAAACTCGGCTGGCCCGCAACCTGCTCCAGGTAAAGTATAGACAGTCACGCCACCTTCCTCACCCTGCGGCTGGGAGCTGCTGGGGCCTGGAGGTGCCTGCCCGTCACCATGCCTGAGGCTGGGCTCCAGCTGTGCTCCCACACAGCCTGCATCACACTTAGAACAGGAGGAGACAAGGCCTTGTTCAGCAGTATCTCATGGCCACGACTCCTCCTGTGGGGACCGCGCTGCCAAGAAAACCCAGGAGTCCCAACACCTGGAGGTAAAGCTAGACAATCACCTTGCTGACTTGACAATCACCTTGCTGGGGTCATTTGACCCCAATACTCTTTCCTGCCATGGCAGGGGGTTGGACTCAATGATCTGCTCAGGTCCCTTCTGACCCTACTAACTATGAAACTATATGACCCTTCTACTGCTCCTCATGGACTCTGGCCAGCTCCCCCCAAGTAGGGCTGTGACAGACATGGTGAAGAGAACAGGCCCCCTGTGGCCTTTTGGTCATTTCCTGCTATAAACCTCATTGCACTTTGCTAGGAAGGGGCAGTGAGAGTCAGTGAAGGGAAACATCCTGCCCAGTGTTGCAGCCTAGAAGCCAACTTCCTGCCCCTGCTCTTTTCACCAGGCCACAGCTGTTGCCACTGTCGCACATCACAACACCAAGGTGACATGGTGAAAAGTCAGGTGCCTCCCTTGCTTGGCTCTGCCCCTACCGCAGAAAGATTCCCCTTAGCAGCAAATCCCACACAGCTCTCCCTATCAGCTTTTGGCTGTTATCTAGAGGCCCAACCACCAAGCCGTACCCTGTCAAAAGAGATGGCACGTGCACCTGGCTTAGATGGGGAGGCAAGGTACAGTCACTCCTTGCCATTTTAATCATTGTGCTGCATAACATTGCTTAACCTTGCCCCCAAGAGCCAGTCTCTGTTAACTCCTCCTTCTGCTATGACAGCTGGGCTTGCTTCAAAATGACTTCACTGCCCCTGACTACAGGCCATGCTGGAAATTGTTCTTCCAGTGAGACTTCAAGGCCCTTGTCAGGATGGGAGCTGGCCACTGGGCACAAATGCTGCCCCACCCAGCCTACAACCTTGCTTTCCTCCCACAGCTCTCCACTGTCTTCCCTCCCTTTCATTTTAAAAACTGTTTCAGGCTGCCAGCTGCTAGTCAGGTATAGGACTAGTGGCCAGTGATGAGAGCACAGAGGATTCAAAAGATCTGAGCACAGCCTGGGCCCCTATATCTTAACCTGGATGGGGGACCCTCCAGGGATCCTATTGCTCTGCATGAGCCCAGAGAAGTTCAGCCACACAGAGCAGGGAGGATGGATAGTAACTATTAACATCTGCAGACAGAGCTTTGCCCTGGGGCTCACTAGAGAGCTCAAAACTTGCCTGGGGGAGAGAGCTATAGCCTATAGGGCAGCTGAAATAACTGAGCTGCTTCAGTTCAGGCAAGGCCTGAAAGTGGGGCTCTGTCTTCTCTGGTAGGTGTCAAAGCTCCCTTGGCTACAGCTAATGCCTGTGCTTGTTCTCTTCTCTGCCTGTCTGCAAGGTCTGCCTGCCTGCAAGCCAGAGGGACCCAGTATTAGAAACAAGTTAAATAGCCCTCGTTCTCCATTGTAGGAGTCGGCATTAGATGCTAAAGAAACTGCAGCCAGAGTCCAAGGGTGTATTCCATTTTTGTGTGTGTGAAGGCGATACCTCCCATGACTGGCTTTTCCTTGCAGGACGTCCTCAGGAACTGGTATGCCAGGCTGCCAACCATTGTGCAGAACACTGATGCTCTAGTGAGCAACGCAGAGGAGTGTGCCCAGGCCTTCCAACAAGGTAACACAGCTGCAGATGAGTATTGCATAGCCCTTCTCTGTGGTGAAGCAGAACCTGGACAAGCCGAGGTAGTAGTTCACTGGCTGGGGCCTGGCCTTGAGAAATGCTGTTCTCATTGGCAAGCACTTGGCTAGAGCATCCTGACAGAGAGGCTGCAGCTGGCAGGCAGAAATGCTGCCAGAAATCATGGTCTGTATAAATTTCTCATTTGGATATGACACAGGCTCAATGGGACTTGCAGTGAAGGGCAGTTACCCATCTATCAGAGAGGTGCAGGCATGTGAGACTCCAGTCCCTACAGACCTTGCCTCCACATATTAGTTTGTGGGAAGGCTGCATTGCATGCTGGGAGTTGAATTTGGCAGGGAGCAAACCTTCACAATAAGGGCAGCTGCCATCTGCTCCATTTCGAGCCCTTTCCAGGGAAGCCTTAGCTCTCTGACATGCCAGCCCTGCTCTGAAGCCTTTTGTGCAGTTCCAGGTGGCAATGGGAAATGAAACTGGCAGAGCAGGGTAGGGCGAAAGCAGCAGGACAACATGGAGTGTGGAGCAGTGTGTCAGGTCCAGACCTCCAGAGTTGTTGGAGCCTGTGGGCAGCTCCTGCTGTGGCATTCTGCTTATGGAATGGATAAACTATTTGCTTGGCCTGGCATTTCAAACCCAGGCAGATCTGTACAGCTCATCAGCTGACCAGTTAGCTGCCCCAGTCCATTCCCCAACACCTTTAAATTGGTTGCTTGGGCAAGTCCCACACAGACCACAGAACAGTGATTCCAGCTCCGGCTGTGGGGGCAGTAAGCATTCCCAGAGCAGTGACACCTGACGGAGGAGCTGACCACGTGTGGCTGAGTTTTACTACTGCATTAAGAGGCTGCAGCTTCTGAAGAGTGAATGAGTCGGAGGGAATTCACACAAGCAAAATGCTTGGAAGCTGCACATGAAACTTGAGCAAGCTATCTGCCTTTGGTCAAGCATGGCAGCACCTCATAGCATCTGTGCTAAAATTCAAACCATGCCTGTACCAAAGAACTCTGAAACCAGCCTGTCTCCTCCCCTCCTAGAGACACTAAAAGGCTGACAAAGTTCTATAGAGAGGTGAATTGATGCCTGTGCTGCTTGTGCCTGTGCATATATGCATACATGTGCGTGCACACTTTCTCAAACCCAAACTGAGATATGGCTATTTAAGTGGAGGTGATTAACCACTGATCAGCTTCCTAAGAGACTGTATCACTTGGGATCCATCTGTCAAGGCTGCTTGGAAGGTAGGCCAGGGTGGCACTTGGACTAATTGGTTCAGAGAGTATGAGCTTTCACAGGTAACAAGATTGTATATAAAAAGGAAAGAGACACAGGATGGGGACACTCGTAAGAGAGATACTGAGTGGATTGACTAGATTAGTTAAGATGAACAAGGTGGTTAACACATGGAGTAAATGGCTAGTTCAGAGACTGGGATATGAATCTAGATTTCCTGTTGAGACCATGGCTGATGTGGTGCAATCTGTGAATGATTTCCTGTTTTGCAGTGTCATGTTTCAGGGCAGTCCCTGCATATAGCTATGCTGAGATGAGTGATGGAAGGTTCAAGGAGGTTAAAGTGTTTCATCACAGGGCTTTGTGTGTTTCTCAGGTTAATGCTGAACCAGCATCCATTCGTTCTTGTGCAGGGATTTCCCTGTTTAACCAAAGCAGATTGCAGAGGGGTGCTATAAGGACTCTTTCTGCCAGTCCTTTCCTAGCATCTGCTGACACAGGTTGTTGCCTACAGAAGCTTATGCCTCTGTGAACCAGTTGGTTTCTAAGCTGCAACCCTACCCTGCCTTCAGACTAACATGGCTAACAACCTCTGCACTCAAGGTCAGGATTATTCTGTAAAGACACCCCTGTCACCCCATGCACACACACATACCATAGACTCTAGTAATGACTGCTAAGGTTATTGGAAGTTTTTCAGCTATTCAAATGTAGATTGTGTGATAAGATCAGTGCTTCACAGCCCTACAATTACTAAAGCAGCTACCATGCACAGGTTCCTGTCTGTTATAACTATAATGTTATGTGCAGATCACTTTACCCCAGGTTTAATGTAGACTGCTAAATAACAGTATAACAGTATAATAATGTAACAGTATAATAATGTAACTAACTAAATAACATTGCTTTGAAACCCCACAACTATGTGGCTATCATGCAGGGGGTCCTGTTTGTCTTGTACATTGTAAAGATTTTAATTTTAACATAAAATGTTTAAATGTGCTGTAGCTTGGTCACGAGCTCTAGACATGAGGCAGGAAGCCCCGGGGAAGTTTCTGTGCTCCTATTATGGAGGTCAGAGTAGATAATCATCTTGGGCCCTTCTGGATATCACTGGGAGTGCCAGGTTACTGACTGCAGAAGCTGTATTGCTGATGGCCATAATTGCAGAGGCCAGACTCTGGCTTTTCAAATTACAGAGCAATGCAGCTGCCTCTTCTCAGAAGCATGGCTCTGGAATGAGAGAGAGCACAAGGGAACCACAGAGATTTTTTCAATGCATTTTTTTTTAACTACAGATGTACTGAAACATTAAAGGAGATGCAATATTTCCCCTTCCCCATGGAAGGTTATAAATATACAGGCATGATTAAGAGAAGCTCTGGCACAGGAGCAGTGATGCATTTCTGCACTGTAGAACAGTGAAGAATCAGGATAACAGAGTAGAATAATTCATAACTGATAGAAGCAGCACAGTAGACCCAGACTCTGTTCTGTGTAAGTTCAGAAAGGTATAACAGGCAGGACGGGGGACAAAAAATTGTTGCTGTCTTTGTCTTGACTGACTCTTGGAGTTCTTGTTCTTTTCTCTAGGTAACCTGCCTTACCTTGGTGACTGTCTGAACCGCTACTGGCATCAGAAGAAGTGCATGGCCCCTGGTTGTGAGCCTCTAGCAGTCAGACACATGATGGAGGCTCTTCAGCCTTATGTCTATGGGCAGAGCTTGGCTGGAGCAGGAGGTGGTGGGTTCCTCTGTGTCTTAACCAAAGAGCCCAGGCAGAAAGAAGCCTTGCAACACATTTTAGCCAAAACAGAGGTGAGATATGAGCAAAGAGGTGTGCCTGTCCACCGTTGAGGAACTTAAGCTGTGGATGGCTCTGCATGGTCTTTATATTGGCATAGGTCCCAAGCACAGCAACAGAGTACAGATTACAGAACCCTTCCCTGTGCAGCCTGACAGGAAATGAAGATGGGTGGAACTGAGTTTGCAACTCATCCTCAGCACACATGTGCTGCTGTAGCACCCCTCAGTCATTAGCTGTTCAGAGGGGCTAGATAAGGGATGAAGGAAATGCTCAAGCCAGCGGTGTTTAGCCTCCTGGCCCTACAAGCCAGGTGCATAATACAAGGCCAGGCCAGAGGCTGGATCTGGCTCACGGGTTTGGTCTGTGGATACAATCTGGTGTGCAGGCCCAGCCCTGTGTGTTGGATCTGACTGCCTGCCAGGGTGGTCCTACCTGCATAGCAGATTTGATGCTGCATGCAGGGAGACCTACTGGCTGGATGACATGGCCTCACAAGCCAGAGGTTGAGCACCCCTGCCCGAAGCCATTACTTCATTACAGCACATTTCCTGTTGAGACTTTATTAAACTAACCATTTGTTCTAGGGCCTGGGGAATTTCAGCATCCATACAGTTGAAGTTGACACAGCCGGTTTCTCCATGCAGCTTGTGGGGAGTGACCTGAAATCAAGTGTCCATGGAGGGGGTGAAATGGCTCACAGAGCCCTGTGACTGGCTGCAGCCCTTCCCTGATCTTTATATGTTCCCAGTGAATATTCAGAATGCAACCCTTCCATGATATGGAAAACCTGCAGTGGGATTTGCCACCCACAGTAGCTGCTGCCTTTCAATACGTCGACTTACAGTTTTGATACCAGCAGCCAAATGCATCTTATGGCTGTTGAAGTGTATGCATTGCTGCCACTGGCTGAGCCAGGAAGCCCCCTTCTGTTAAGACATGCTAGATTAACACTACAAGAGGGGCACAGTCATGCTCAAGAAACTCTTCACTTCCCCCTGCAACACTAGGCTGCATCTACTGCAGTAGGGGCCAAGTTTTTTGGCAGGGGTGCGCAAATTAGCTCTGTACCTCCCCAAACTCCTGTTCCCTTTGCCTGCCCAATCAGCTGCTCTGCTTTCTGCTTCATGCTGTATCTGCCACTATGTTCCCTTGCCACACACCACACACAGACTGGCATGTCACTTGTGGCACCTGTGCTATGTTAGACACCCCTGGTCAATGTAGCAAAATGAAGGCATGAATAATGCTTGGGTAACAATAGCAAGGAACAAGAGTCACAAGCTAGAAACCAGAGCATTTACTATTGGGTCTCAAAAGGCATGCATACTGGTTGGTAGCTCATGCTGGGACCTCTTTACTGCTATCATGCTTTACTTTGCTGCATGGATGTGCCCCAACCACATCACACTCCATGCTGAACCAGCAGCCTGACAAAGCTGTGGCCCCTGTATCCTGCTTGGGAATGGACCTACCCACTGGAACTTGAGCCACAGAGAACAGGACTAGCCTTTGCCATGAGGGTTACTTTTCACCAAGCCTTCCCATTTAGAACAGGGCAGAAGAGCAGCTTTTCCTGCTGGCAGTGGGATTAAACCAGTAGGAAAGAAGGCAGCTTAATGGGACTAATGAATGTGTTAGATTGGTATCATGAACGGTACAGTATGTTCTGACACAGGTTCTCATGACCCTCAAGGTGAGAAAACAGCAGCCAAGCCCAGCTGTGTGGCTGTTTTCTGCTGGACACTCCCATTCCATCAGCTGTAACAGCCCAAATCTATGCCCACACTGAAGGCACGGAGCTTTTTCCTGCTTTGATGGGTTCAACCTCACTTCCTGATTTTTCCTGGAAGGAAAGAGTGAAACTGCCCAAGTATCTTATAAAATGGTTTGCATGCTCCCTTTCTTTCTGTAATGAGATGTCACTGTCTCCATTTCTTTGACTAAAAAGATATTCTGTGTCCCCCTGTGTGGGTTCCCATACAGCACAGTATCACTCTGCTCCTCCCTATCCCTGCAGGAGACAGCCTACATTCTTCTGAGTGCTCCGTAAACTTGAGTCAGGCCTAGCCTTCCATGCTGGAGTACTAGGCGTCGCAGGAAGACAGAGACAGTAAAGATGCAGCTAGTCCTCTCCTTCCCCAGCCTTAACCATTTGCAAGCTGTGTGGCTACCAGACTTCTAGCTTAATAAAAACTTAATTCAGGCTCCCTTAAATGAGTGCAGTGCCATCTGCAGGGGCAGTGGGGGTAGGAGGCACTTTCCTCACTGGAGCACAGTAGAGATGCAAGACATAGGATAAAGTACATAACCAAAGCACAGAAGGAACAGGCTTTTCCCCTCTTTACCATCCAACTGCCCTGTAGACCAACTCTCCCAATTCCTCCAACCTTCTGTTACAAATTACATCCAAAGGAATGCTGCCCATCTCTGCCTTTATTTACTAACTTATTTCACAGGGCACAAACAGGAGCAACAACCCTGCTCCTTTTGTAAACTTTACCATCAGCATAAATGTGATTTTCAAACAAGCCCCAAGGAAGCTTCACCCACTGGGACCATTATTAGGAGTGAAGCCTCCATCCATCAGCCCCCTGGGCTAGGAATGAGCTCTCACAACTATAGTAACCGAGGTGTCAACTAGCAGCACAGAAAGGGGAAGGGGACATCAATTACACCCCCTTGAAGGAGCAGGGCAGCACCAGATATGGGCATATGGCCTTCAAGCCGCTCTTCCAGTGGTCCCACAAAGTTAGAAGACATCAAGTACGGCGTGAGACTCCTCACAGCAACAGCAGCAGCAGCAGCATGTAGCATTACAGCACTGTGGTCTGTGGAATCTGCTACATTGGGGCAGGCAGCATTTTTTGGCCAGAGTGCTGACAAACCACGATGCCTACCTTGGACAGTGCCGGAGTGCCAGCATGCCAGAAAAACAAAGGGGGGGGGGAAGGTACACAGCAGGATGCACTGCATCTTAGTATAGTCAATAATCATAAATGTTGCTTTTTTTCTTTACAGTAAATATCAGATCTTCTAAAAATTCTAAACCTGGCAACAATAAATAACACTTCATGTGCTACCTTTGCTTTTGTGTATTTGTTAAGCATGTTGTTATGAGAGTGAGAAAAAGGAGACAAAAAAGAGAGGAGAAAGAAGAAACAGACAGAAGAAAAGAGAGAACAAAAAAAGGAGAGAGAAAATAAAGAAAGGGTGCTGAAAGGGAAAGCCTAGCCAGAGCTCGGGGGCTGGACAGTCAGCGCAGAGTCTGGACAGCATGGGGAGGCATCGCAGGAAGGCTGGCCCAGCAGGGCCCTTGGGAAGGTGCCAGCCAGAGGAGAGCAGGGGCTGCTGTGGGGCTCTGCAGACTCAGGCCACAGTGGGAGCACCCTGGGGCTCCTGAGGTGAGGGCTCAGCCCAACCCACACAGCGCTGCAGGAATGGGAAGCAGGCAACCTGTCCGTAAGGGGACTCCGCCTGGCTGAGGCAGGATACCGAGTTTGGCAGTCTCCTGGTTCAGCTTCTGTGCATGCTGGGTACAGCATGAGCGGGACAGAGCCTCTGAAGCTGCAGGAGCACCCCAGGCTCTGGAAACAGTTGTTGGAGGCAGTGCTTGGTGCCAAGCCAGCTGGGAGCCTACAACCAACAGCCCTGTACAGGACCTGGCCCACTGAGGGGAACTGTGGGTGGACAAGGCCAGGGGCCGAGCAGGTTGGGACAGCTGTTCTCAGGAGCTCCCACAGCCAGGCCCTTGCACTGGGGGCAGCTCCACCCTGCTCACGCTGCACCCAAAGCCCCCCTAAACCCAGCATCCTGCCACAGCCAGACAGCACCTCACAGGCAGGACAGCTGTGACCCATCCCTGTGGAGCTGTGCAGGCTGGGCCCCACCTTGGGCACTGCTGGGTGCCCCTGCCCACTGCAACCCAAGCCCACAGAGCTCCAGGGCAGCCTCACTTCCCACCCAGCACCTTCCCAAAGGCCCCCCACAGTGCCTCCTCCTATACCTGCTTCTCCCTGAGCATCCAGCCCCAGTGCTCAGCACCCTGGTGGAATAGGGCATCCATCTGCCTGAGCCCTGGGCTTCCCCACCCACTGGGAGCTATCAGGGACTAGGCTGAAGGGCGCAGGCCAGGGACAGAGGGCAGGGTCAGAAAAAACTTACTGAATCCCTGCCTGTGTTCTCCTTGACTGTCCCTGGTGCCTGCTGCAGTGCTGAGACTTGTGGCTGCTCTGGATAGCCCAGAGCAGCAATTTAAAAAAAATAAATTAACAATTTCCTTGTACACCTCCTGGCGTGCTGGGGAAAATGTGTCTGCATGCCACTACTGGCATGTGTGCTGGGGTTTGCCAATCCCTGTCCAACATGAAGGAAGGAGAGGAGGGAAGGAGTGAGACAGGTGCTAAGCAGTCCATAAGAACAGACTAATTCTGTGGTAGTAATGTCATGGTGCTTCAATAAGGAGCTCCACTTGTATTCGTCTGTTCTTGAGATTTCACTAGTTACAGTGAACAAAGGTAACCACATGGCTCTTCAGCATCCAGTTCTTCCCATCCCCAGGAAAGCCCTTTTGTACCTGCGAAATGGAGCATGAAAACAGACACCCAAGGCCAGCATGCGACAGAGCTAGCATTTCCTTTGGCTTGTGAACAGGCAGGGTAGCATGACCAGAAGGCTGCTAGTGTGCAGGCCACACTGCATGTCCAAGAGGATCACTACAAGCGCAGCCTTTTAATGTCCTCGCTACGGAAGTCGATTCGGAGGGCTAGCACTTGTCGGACCTCTGCTGGAGTGAGGCGCCATGTCAGGGGGCCTGAGTTTGGACCCCAGTAATCCAGAATTTCTGTTACCTAGAGAAAGAGGACAATTGTGGAGGTACTGTAAGCAACACAGCAAAAGCATCCCCTGTACCCAAGGCTATGGGTATGTCTATGATCACAGACAATCCAGGGAATTATGTGGGATAGTGACCATCACCAGCTCCTGTGAGCGACCTCAGCTAGTGGGCAGGTGTGGGAAGCTCCCAGCCTCTCCCAGGCTATGTGCTACAAAACCTGGCTGTGCTGAATAAGTTGTCTTGGGAGCCAGCTGGCCATCCTAACCCCACTAAAGCAGACAGAGAAGGCAGCTCACCCTTTCCAGATTGAGGATAGTTGCCATTTGGGAAAGACGAGCAAACTTGTCTCGGATAGTCCAGGTGGTCACTGTGGTGAGATATGCTACAAGAGATCTCAGCTCCTTGTCAAACTGCAGGCCACCAAGCTGAGGAAACCAAGCACACTGCATTACTCCTCTTCAACAGGCGCATGGTTTTGTGATGCCAGATGCACATGCACAGATGTCACCCTTCAGAGGGGGAGGATTTCAACTACACCCCTGTCTCAGGGGCTGAAAAGTAGGCATGCACTTGTAGTCAGGAACTCCTTAGCTGGAGCTGAACCCTCTTTATCTGGAAGACAGACACTCCCAAATGCTTCCTTCTGAAGCTTATGCTTCAATGAAGGCACTTTTCAGCTACCTTAGCCTGGTCAAAAATACTGTGGTCATGGAGATGGGGAGGAAATCTGACACTGGCTCGAAAGGCCATATGGCAGCAGGATCCTTGATGTCAGGACCCAGTGCCATTAACAGTGAGTAAGCAGATGTGTGACTGAGTTCCAGATGTGCATCTCTTCCAACCCCATCCTCATGCCTGTCACAGGAAGCAGAGTTTGAGACCAGACTCTCCTGGGATAGCAGTGAAGACAAGATGCTGCCATTTAAGAAAAGGAAAACACCATTCTTTGCTTACCCTACTAAAGGTGGATTTGAGAACCACTTTCTCCAGTTCAACGGCCACAAGACTGGTCATCAGGCTAGTGAGGCTGTCATAGATCACAGGTGATAGACCAGCCTAGAAACAGAAAACTAGGTCACTATCAGAATAACAACCAGAGATTGATGGGCGCAAACACCAATGAAAGAGTTTTTTGGGGGTTTTTTTGGTGGGGGGGGGGGGGAAAGGAGGGTGGGGAGACCCTGCCCATTCATGGGCCAAGGGAATTGCTAGCTCTATCATTTCTATACTGACTGAGAACAGCTACACATTCATGGTATTGACAAGCAGGCTTAAAATAATGGAGTCAAATGACACCAAAACTGCACAGCACAGCCAGAGTTTGGACTTCAGAAAAGTTGTAGGATAATACTGATCTCTTGGGCTTTCAGTACTTGGAAGGCAAGCCAAAGAGTTGACTTTGCGGTGTCTGATACAGCAAGGTGAGGAACTGGGGGACATATCTCTCTCTTTTCACCACAACCAGGGCCATGACGTCTTGGTTTGCAATTTTCTGAGTACGACCGAACCAAAACCTGACACTGCCAGAGCTCACCTTGAACTCTGCCATTTGCTGTTCAAGGTTGACGATGAACTGCTGGACCCAAGGGTCATTAGCTTCGTAGTCATTGAACTCCTCCTAATATTGAAGAACACAACAGAAGGTTGTTAACTCACCCCACAGCTATCACCCACCACTGCCCAAAAATACTCTCATTTGTAGCTTCCTTGGATGCTAGAGATGTACTATTGGTACCCAGCTGGCTCACCAACTGTCCCCAGTATCCACACTGCATTGTGATGTGTGATTTCCTCCACAAGCCATGAGAATACAAGCTGGGTCCAACCTTGGCATGAATTTATGTAGCTAGCACCCCTATTAACAACATATGTAGCTATACAAGCCAAAGATTATTTATGGTTGTGCTTCAGAGTATAAGATAATTGCTTGCAGGGTGCAGGACTCCCAACCTTCCTTTGCTATGTACAGTAAGACAAAACTGAGCAGGCATGTTCCAGCAAGGAATTTAGGAAAATACAGGAAGAGTCTTTCTGGACCATTTAAATGCAATCCCCTGAATTTAAAGACAGTCACCAACCAAAGGAATCACAAAGCCACTATTTCAAACCCCCACCCACAACCATAAGGGACAATATCCAAATGCCACAAGTGCCCTGTAACATTCCACAAGTAAAATCTAGGGTGATGAGAACAATGCATCATATACAAGGCAGGCCTACTTAGTTCAGTCTAATCCAGTACAGCTACTTAAGCAATTAACCACATGGTAAACCCCTGAGACATTGGCACAGAGAATCATCTGGGACAGGCAAGGGGTATGGAGTAGATATTCCTTTAATGCATATACTGGCCCACCCCATGCAGACCTGGTATTGTTACGTATTTCATTACTGGACATTGCTGGCATCAGAACTCTTGGACTGTGACACCTCAGAGAAGAAGTGTCCCTGCTAGGGCAGCATTTCACTCCCTGTGTTTTTCCTACATCCTTCAGTCCAGGGGGGAGCAACTTCCATGCAATTTCTCTGCCTGCCTGCATGAAACTAAGAGCAGGCAAGAATGCCAGGACGTGAAATGCATCAGATTCTTCTGACCCTTCCCACCACTATATCAAAGCCTTACAGAACTAAACATTCCAGGAGCATTCACTTACCTCCTCGATGTTATGGGAGACTGAAAGGAACAGGTTGATCCAGGGCTTCACCTGCGGTTTGATGGCTGAACTGTTCAACTCATTCAGACCTTCCTGAGGAAGGAGAGGAGAAGCACATGTCAAACAAATGAGCACAACTGCATGGCAGCTAGCAGACAGCAGCCTTTACTCACAGCTGTGAGCCTGCTGCACTGATGTTACACTGACATGAAAAAGCAAATGGAGAAGGGCAGTGACCTGCAGAGTCAAGTGACAAGTTTGGGGCAGAGTAGAATGGAAATGAGGAGTTCTGATGCCAGGTCCCATGACCTTGTGGCCCAGAGGCAGAACGGCCTCAAGATGGGTGGGGGAGGTTCACTAACTGAACTTGCCAGTTTCCTGACTCACAGATAAACTTTAGAGGCTCACCCATCTACCATTTTCTGTTCCCAGGATGGTGGCTTTCTGCCAGCATGCTCTCCACCACAGCATGACTGCAGAATACTGTTGGGGCCAGGGAGAAGGCGGCCAAGACCAAATGCCAGTGGATGCTCCACCTCCAGCAAAGCTTTCTTCAACAAGAAACATTTAGAGCAATGGATGAAAGAATAGTTACCGCTCATTCTCACAAAGGCTCCCCCAAGAGCAACGTTCTGGAAATTAAATGAACCTCACGTCACTGCAGTGCTACACAACTCACTAAAAAATCTCCCCTGCCAAGAAGCCCCCAGCTTGACTCCAAGAGACTTCAGGCATATTCACCAAGTGAGAAGTGCTTCTTGTCAGGTACAGACTGTGGCTGGCATTTAACAAAAGCTTTTAATTAAAATTTTAGTGGCTCTGCTGGCAGCCACCTTTTACTACTGAAGAGGGATATTTGTGATTCAGGCAATGTGGGAGGCCACTGACAAGGGACTCGGCTGCTTTCCATCCAGCTTTAACTAGACTACTTTAGCATCAGACAAAGAAGTTTTACTATTTAAACAGGGACCATTTTGTTTTATTATTAGCCTTGGGCCTCAAGAGAGCCTGGCTGCTGAAGGCAACTGATTACAATAACTGCAAAGCAAGATAAAAACATGGTTTTGCCCTTTACTACTTCTCTGTGAAGAACAGAATTCGCCTCAAGGGCTATTCGTATAAAGTCCTCTTTTGTTTGGTTACCTTACTGTGGAACTATCAGGCCTCCATTTCCCTTTCCTTGTTAGGGATCTCAGAGATCTCTGGAGGACCTGATCAGAGATACCATATGAGACTGTAATCTTAGCTACAACTCTCCCTGCCCCCAAGTGAGGGAAGGGGATGCTGAATAAGGGAGCAGAGATGCTGGTTCTCAAGTGACATCTGGGGGATACTGAGGAACAAGAATAGCTGCTGCTCTGATTATAAACCTTATGCCAACATCATTACTCAAGCCCTTAAAACATCACCGTGGTGCCTTATGAAGAAGCAGCTACAAATGCTACTATTAAAAATACTGCTCCTTTAGCTGCCAAGACAGCCTTTCTTCAACTAACAGCAGTAGTAGAGGGAGCCATGTTCTTCCTGGCTCTGCACCTAGCATATATTATTCCTCAGCAACCAGAAGACATCCCTCATATTCAGACCAGGGTGTATGCTCCTATGTCAAGAAGACATGGTAGCTCCTCTCAGCATCACCTTCCACCAGAATGACTGAACTCAACTGAGCTGAGCTAGCACAGGTCTGGTGCTGAACCAAATTCATCCTCTTTTGATGATATCAAAAGCAAGCCTGGTTTCTTCTACTTGAGGGCACCACACAGACAATTACAGCCTGGCTCTAACAATGCAAGAAGCTCACCTGCAGGAGGTCTCTGAACTTGTTGGATACTGCAGCCATGTCAGAGAGGCAGCTGTCAATCTTGGCCTGGGCTTGCTCACCCCCAAAGCCTTGACTAAGCAGCTTGGAGCAATCACTCTGCAGGACAAAACACAGCCATAAGCAGACTGCAGGTTATAGATAAAGGACACTTGGAGCTCACTGCATTCTGCTTTGAGAATGCAGACTCTTTGGGATGGAGACTTTTTGTTTGTTTGTTTTCTGCTTGCCTGGTGCCCAGTGCCATGGGACCCTGTTCTATGACTGGAGCTACTCCCATGATAGATCCTGCAGTAGCACCTCATGCCCTCCCCACTAAGGATTTGGATAGCAGTCTCTAAGAGAGGGATAACCACAGCAGAGGTGAAGCAATTTGCCCAAAACCATGGAGCAGACCAGTGGCAAGGGCTATAAATCAAACTTTCCCCCTCTTCTTGGCTTATTTGGTGTTTAGAATTCTTTTATAATTTTAAAAAACTTAGGACTTCAACAAGATCATTTCTGGCCTGGATGTAGGCTTCAGCCAATCAATCTTTTTTTTCCAGAAAGCTGCAAGCCCATCTCCTCTTCTGGGCCTAATGCATCAACAGCACAAAGCTCTCTTAAACTGGATAATTACTATTGCCACTAATCAACTGTACTTTAGTAGCACCTCAGAGCTACAGTCATAGACTAGGATCTAGCTGTACTAGATGCTGTACAAACAAAAGGCCATTCTGCCTTGGAAATGTCACTGGAGCTTTCCCCAGCATGTAGTCTTACAAGTCGACTATTGATATCAGCCTCATGTTTGGGGTAGGCACAATTTTGTGTGTGCTTTTATGCCATCTAAGTACTCGACTGAATCTGCGGATGAGTTGCCTCATCATCCAAGGTTCCCCTATCCCATTTCTGCCTTCAGTCTCTGACTTCCATCACTATTTCTCTCTCTATATTCAACCCAATGACCTAGCCCTAAACAAACAAATGCTGACTAGCATGAACACATCTATGGAGAACACACCCTTCACAGGTAGCTTAGGTCCATATTTAACATTAATCAACCACATGGACTTTATGAAATATTCTTCTGCCTTTCTATGACCGCACACATTGTCTTTCTTGCATTTGCTAACTGCATAATCTCTTCAAAGGATAACTATCCTCCCCTCTGGCACCGAACTAAGCCTTTTGTAAGCTCCGTACACCATGTACTATATTTTACATGCTAAATATTAATTCCTCACCCTTCAGAGGATGGAATGACTTTAAAAAAAAAAAAAAAAAAAAAAAAAAAAAAACTGGCTCACTGCGGGTTTTACAGTCAGATTTTATTTTGTGATTGGCCCACCGGGCTACTACAGGTGGGGGGAATCCTTTAGGAGGAACCAAGTTTGTATATACAAATCATTTTGTTAAGAAACAGACGATCTAAACAAAGCACAAAGGCAATCAACAAAAGTGAAACTGGAGGGTTGGAAAGTGAAAAGTAAAGAATGATTGATTGATATGACAATGCATTCAGCCTAGAGGAGAGAAAAACAGACCTGGAGCTAAACAACAATAATTCTTTTTAACTTGAGAGCAGAACAAGCACTAACAGCCCAGAGCAGGGATTCAAGTTAACCACGGGGGGGAAGGGAACAACGATGACAATGACGATGGAACAGGACGGGACATTAGAAACTGATGAAGCAAAAATTACAATCGTTGTAGATAATGACAGCTAACTACTGACACGCTTTAGGGAAAAATTGCATTTAATTTGTTGGCATGCTGGGAGGTAGCAGTTCCATCCAGATCCCATTATTCTATGAAATGATTCACCTGATGATAGAGTTAGACCAGCAGAACAGGTCACCCCAAGCCAAGATCATGGGTAAAAGGCTAAACTCACTCAGTAGAAACCCTGAATGCTTACTCAGCTGCATAGGCAAGGAGATTTGAAGCCTGTTTATGGGAAGCCAATAAAGAATCCAGAAAATACCTCCAAAGTCTTCTTTAGGGTCATAATGTTTTCACTGCAGACTTCTACATTGTTCAGGGTCACCTAGGAGTAAAAAAAGAAGCAAAATCCACTAGAAATTCAGTACATAAAACTATATACACATACATGTGGAAGGCATGATAGATTTCCCATGATGTCCAATATACCCTCCCCACACCGCAGTTTGAGTATTAGCAGATTCCCTCGTTGCTGTTTGTCACACTGCAGGACAATTCAGCTGTATGTTTGAGGGAAGAAGCTACATTGACATATATGGTCACTGGATCACAGCAAACAGAGCTGTGAACATCCAGAGCTTGTGGTTCAACACATGAAATACTGGATAACAAACAAGGGTCCATAAAAGCAAAGATGAAAAGCAATTCCTTCGTATCTAGGTAGGAGGGGTCAGCAATTCTCCTGCACTTAGAAAATCCCAATTACAGCATCAGCTCAAGTGACATTCTGCTCTTCACCTAAATGTCAGTGTAATGCCAGGATTTCATGTAGACAGTAAAATGAGATAGGTGTATGAGGAGCTCCAGTGAGAGTACTAACATTTTAAACACTTTGCTAGAAGAAAGTCAGAGACCTGTCACAGAGTTTAATGAAATAAAGCACCTTCTCTTCACAGGTGCTTTTGATTTTTTTTATCTTGCACTGAATTCATGGAAGCTAGATGTTGCCAAATGAAGCAGATCAACTGTGCCAGGTTGTGTCCCAACACAACCAACCCACTTAATTGGGCAAAACACATATCTTCCTGCCTGTTGATACCGTGGGACAATGGATGACATTTTATCTCGGGGGCTGAAGGCACACAGTGTGCAGGACCAGGCAATTCCTATGCAGGATGAGGCCCCTCAGGCCATGGGAGCACCTATCCAGTTTTCCCCACTCCCCAAGATATGCACCCAGGATCTGGGACAATCAAGCCCCAAGAAGCATCTGCCCAGTCAGCTGGAGAGCAGACAGCTCTGAGCTGCAGATGCTAGTCCACCATAAAATAAAACATGCCCACCACTAAGCAGTGGCACAAGTTGATATCAACTCTGGCATGGCCACTATTTGTGGCACAATAAGGGGTTGGGATGGTTGCTGGGCCTTTGCACCCATAGCAATTTTTATGGTGGCAAAGGTGATGAGCAGCAACAGCTGTTTCCACCCTAAAAGGGAATCACTGAAAGCAGCAGCATTCTCTTTCCAGAGTCTCTTTATTCACAGTGCTGCAATGTATTGAGGGGTGTGCCTGCCACACAACAGTTCCTAACTAGCCCCATTATTTAGAAGTTGACAGAGGCCTTCCCATGTAATTCTGCTCAGCTTCAATTCAGAGCAGTGTTGCCGGTCAGTGGAAACCCCTTTCAGAGCTGGTGAGGACTGGATCAGCTGCAAGGACAGTCATTCTGTCAGTGAGGTCTCCCATGACCATGCGAGGTTTGTCCCAGAAGCTCAGCAGTACTTATCCAAAGGGAAAGAGATTCAAGAGTAAATGAAAAGGAGAAGACCACTACTGAGCAATCTCTCAGGGCTCACACAATTGTTGCCTGCAGAGGTTATTACCAGGCTCACACACACATACACACAGGTGGCTGCAGGGCTACTGTGAACAGTACAACTGAGAGACTTCACAGGCCAAGTGAGGTGCAGTTGCCACCTTTAAAGAAGGGTCTTATCAAGGCAGGTATTGGAGCTAGTTTTTCTGTTCAATTAAATCAAAGAAAACCCTCCAGAAAAGTTTCCCATCCCAAACTGTAAGCTCTCAAAATACCTCTCTGCAGAGCAATTTGAAGAAAGGCATCAGTAGCAATCCTGGAGCAAAGTCACTTTCCCAGTCCAGGGAAAAGCTCTGGACCAACAGCTTGTTTGGTGGCTTTTTCCCTGGACTGATATGATCTGGGAGACTTTCTAACAAGAGGTGAGGCTGTAGCTCCTACTAGGAATTAAAGATCAGCATACCCCAACTCCAGCTCTCCATCCCCCACCATCACTCAAGCCCATGAGGCAGACCCTCAGATTGCAGGAACTCTTGATATTCAAAGCCCTTATCTCGTATCATCTAAGACTCTGGCCTTCCCTCTACCCTCCTCAATGTTACACCGACAAAGGGGGTAAAACTCACCAGAAAGGATTGCTTGGCCTCATCGGTGCTTTCAATGCCTTTGGTGTCAAATTTGCCCTGTTGCAAGCTGCTGTGCATGATGTTCACTGCACTGGTCACACCTCGCTGGAAGTCCTGGAAGGTGGTGGCTGGGAAACCCAGCTTCAGCTTGTTGTATAGAACCTCCCTGAGGGTAGAGAGAGTATTGTGTGTTTTAGTTCAACTAACTACTCACGTGGATGGTGTACCACTGGGAAGTGGCCAAGCCAGCAATTGTACAAGCACTCTCCTCTGCCCAACACTATCAAAGTAGCATGACCCAGCTCCCTTCTGCTCAAGTCAGGAATCAGGATCTACGCACATCAAGAGGAACCGTATGTCAAACGGAAGAGACTTGAAAAAAACATCCAGAAGCATCCTGGGCTCTCATCCAGATATCTCATCCCTCCTCCCAACAACCTGGTGGGAGTTATCAAATGTTTGCATTTGCTGTCTATTCTCCTGTTAGGATGAAGAACAGGAGCAGACCAGCTTCTGCATGCCTCCCACTCTGTCCCAATTCAAGAGCCTTAGACAGCCACTAGGAGTCCTGTGGAACAGTAGTCCCAAGAAATTTCATGGGTAACATGGAGGCTATCTGAAAGTAACCAAGCAGGGGCTGCATGAAGACAAGCTACATGATTTATTTTCAGCCCTTGTCCCCATTTGCCCCTTCTAGCCCATTACTACTACATGAAACCACTCTGTGCCTGCTGATCAAATTAGGCACCACCTAGCTTCATGCCTGTTTTCCACCAGCATGTTCCATGAAAGAAGCAAGATTCCTGTTAGAAAGCACCCAAAGTCCTCTCTTCAGCAAACAGAAAACAGTGGTAAGTGCTATCTATGTTTGCCAAGGATCCAAGAACAGCTCAGCGTTAGGGTGAAGTGAGTTATGGTCATTTGTGACAAGTCCTGTGTAGCTCATCTTAGCTATTCATCTTCTTACATTTCCTGCAGGGACTTGGAGCAGTAGTTGGCTGCCAGGGCTGCGTGCCAGCAGCCTACCTCATTACCTGAAATTGGACTCCAACTCTGTGGTGGAATGGTTGATCATGGCACAAAGGCAATCTATGCTGGAGCTGGATAGGGCACGCCCAATGCACTTCTTCACTATGTAAAAGACATCATCCACCATGCTGGAGATCAGCTGACCTTTCTCATACGTGTCCATGGCAACAGCCTGATAGAAAAGTAAACATGTGGCAGGGAGCTCAGTAGATAAAGAACCAGCAGGTTCAGAAGTCACCTGGGAGCTCACAGCTCAGTTCCAAGCACAGGTTCCCTCTTGATGCATCCAATGCACCTGCCACTGGAGGTGGTTCAAGCACCTACATTGAACACCTTCAGGAGTAGATTGGATGCTTATCTTGCTGGGATCGTATGACCCCAGCTGACTTCCTGCCCTTTGGGCGGGGGGCTGGACTCAATCTTCTGAGGTCCCTTCCAGCCCTAATGTCTATGAAATCTATGAAAAACAGTGTGTTCACGTCAGCAACTGCTGAAGCACCTTGGCTTTTCCTGTGAAGACTAAGCACCAACAAAGCAGAGCATTGCTAAGCTACAGGATCTGGCCATACCACTCATGAAGTAGGGCCTGCATACAGGCCATAACCAGCTAAGCATCCATTATTTCAAGTTACTGCTGTGGGGAACATTTGGAAGTGAAATACGGAAAGAAGTTTTTCCAATTACTTCTGTATATTTCCCATGTGATATTATTCCTAATGACACCCAGGGTGGATTGCTCACTTCTGGGGGCCACAGGCTGAAGGGGAACTGCAAGCACTTGCCATACACAACAGATGACTGTGGGTCTTTCCCTGAATGTTAGGACAAGATTGGAAAGCAGGTGAACAAATGCAAAAAGCTCCCCTTTAGACTGGAAAATGCCTTTTTTATGCTGGGCTGCCCTAAGAGGCAGTGCTACAGGCCTTACCTTATTGACCGTCTCTCTCATGAAGTACTCCTCCATGGTGATATAATAGCCAATCAGCTCTTGCATAGTGCGACTCAGCAGGCAGTTATTGAGGAGCTTGTCCAAGTACTTCTGATGTTCTGAAGAATGCAAGTCAGAGTTACCACCACTGGGTAAGAGCTAGAAAGTGCTTCCACATTCCCACCTCTGTGCCTGTAAAGAGGCAACTGCCACCCACCTGAACAAAACCCAGCAGGTGTCCCCCTGTAGAAACCCTACTGTCTTTGTACTCTACACAGCTAAGAGCCATGATTAAAAGACAGGCAAAAAGAACCATCCTGCTCTGGATGTAACCTGTTCATTCTGCTAGAAGAACTCTTTGGAGCATTTGCGCTCTCGCATTATTTCTCTGCTCCTTGCATAAGCATTTTTGTCTCCAGTTAAGACGACATCTCTTTTAGGGCCTTCTCTACAATGCTCCATAAGTGTCTGTGGAAGTTCTTTTTTCCCCGCTTAGCTAAATTTGTTCAAAGCAATATTTTTTGGAACACTGATGTAAATCATGGTGTTACAGTCCTTTCTGCAAGGGTCATTCATTCTATAAAGCTTTTAGAAACCCTCTCTGATAGCATTAACTCCAGTCCAACATTATATAACCCCAGTTATTACCTTTCCACTAGGGGTGCACCGATAAAGATTTTTTGGGTTGATACCAATGGCCGATTATTAACTAACCATATTGGCTCATACCAATCCAATTGTTGATATGCAGCCAGGCAGCACTGAGAACAGCATCCGGCTGTTAAGTCTGTTGTGGGGGAAGAGGTGGGAGAAGGAAAGGGGTGGGAGGCAGATCGAGGCCCCTGCAGTGAGGGAGGGGGTGAGGCTGGGCCCGAGACAAAGCCACAAGCAGCTTGTCCAGGGAGCATGGGGTGCAACTCCTGCTGCTGTATGCACCTCTGTGGGAGCCATGAGGGGCATGTGCCACTCTGCACATGGGGTGAGGGCAGACTGCCACCGTGGGCTAGGGCCGGGCAGTAACTGCACCCAGCCCCAGTCCCACTCTCACTACTTGGACCTCAAATCCCCCCCGCCCAACAGATTTACCAGCCAGATTCTGCTGCTGGGCTGGCTGTGCACACACTGCAGTTGCATATGCACGCAGCATTTAAAAATCAGCGACATTATTAGCCACATAAGCCCAAAAACAAAATCCAATTGCCAATAATGTCAATTTTCCTTTTATTGGATCCGATATGATATGGACCAATGTATCTACCTTCCACACAAACAACTGCTGGAGTGCCCACGAGGGACACTACACAGGCAGAAATAGGAAGAGAGGTGACCCAGGTGGTCCTAACCGAAAGTAATAGTGCCCAGTAGAGGTGCACTGATATATCAGTTGAGTATTAGATCGACACCAATAAGAGGAAAATTAACATTAATCGGCTACTGAATTTTTTTGGCCATTTTAACAGATAATGTTCTCTGATAATTAATTATGCTGTGGCCTCCGGACACACCCCCACCCCCTCACTGGTGGGCTGGGCTAGAGCGGAGCAGCTGCCACTGTGTCCTGGGCACTGATGCAGTGCAGTGTAAACTGAAGGCTGGGACTGAGGCGGGCACTATAAAAGGCACATCTCTGGCTTTCAGTGACTGGGGCAGGTAGAGCCCAGCCCAGCGTGACTTAACCTACAATGCCCAGGAGTCTGTGCCCCAGGGGCTGGGGCACAGCCTGGCAGGGGACCAGGGCAACTGCTCCCCCTGCTGTGTGCAGCAGGGTCCTTTCCATGCCTGGAAGGAAGCCTCTGGAAAGCGGAGGGGGTGGCCCTCCAAAAGCTGCTCTAAAGTGCCCAGAGACCACCCAGCCGTGGGCAACCTCAGGCTGAGGCAGCTGCCCCCAGCTCAGGTTGAAGGGCAGGGGCTGCAACTGGCATGAGGCACTTTTACATGTCCTCTGGAAGTGTGTGTGGGGGTGCTTTAATTACAATGGCTCCAAGAGCTGCTTTAAAGTGCTGCCATGTCTCCTGTATCAGCGTCCCTAAACTTAGAAATGGTGGTGGGAGCACCTGAACTACAGCTCGTTCAACAAGCTTTATTACTAAATAACCGTTATCAGATCAGTCAATATGGCTGGTTAATTATCAGCTATCTGTATTGGCCAAGAAAATCTTTATCGGTGCACCCCAAGTGCCCAGATGGCACTCCCCTCCCTCACCATTAAGATGTTGTCCAAAAAGCTGGTGAATTCTTGCTTTCAAGGGTTAAAGCAGAACATGTTACCAGATGCTTGCCAGAGGTAAAACAGAGAAGACCTGGGGATCTCCCCATCTACATGGTTCAGGGCAACAGCATGATGCCAGGGCCTGGGCACCATCCCTGAACATTGCTTTTGACACTGGAGACAAGAGTCCATCTCTTGCATTCAAGTGTGAAATGCAATCCCTTCAGCTGCTGAAGCTGACAACAAGTAACTGAAGGTAAAAACTGAGCTCTAAACTACCTATGAGAAGAGCCTGACTATATCTACTAGTCAGATTTTCTATTTTCAGTGTCATTTAGCCCTCCAGCCAATGAAAAACAAGGCCTGCCCCAAGAGATAGGTCACTGAGGGATCACACTATGCAGGCAGGCACTTGGCTGCATAGCACGCAGTCTGCAACGTGCTACAGCATACTCTACTCCTACCAAAAAAAAGACAAAATCTAATCAGTGGGAAGCTATAGGGGAATAAAGAGCTAGGCAAGCACTGGCATTTGAAGCATTACCTTGCTTTACCTCCTCTGAGGCCATGGAGTCTCCCACCTCAAAGTCAGAGATGATTCGTCTCTTGATGAATCTGAGGTACAGCTCACTGCGGGCATTCATCAAGGTGACTTCAGTTAAAATGGGGTCAAGTTCCCTGCAAGGGGCACAGTGAGAATCTATGTATCAAGCCCACAAAACAAAGTGCATGGATTTTCCTTAAGCAAGCAATGCACACACTTTTGTTTTGCTATGGGAACATTAATATCCACTTCCACCAGAGCTGTGAATGCCAAAGGTCAGCACGATGACAGCCATCTGTAGGAGGGTCCAGAGGGCCAGTCATTACTTCCACTTTTATAGGCATTTCAAAATTTGTTCCTTCCCAGATTTGCCTCTACCCTTAAAAGCTCCCCTGACTGACATACCAAGTTAAATGGAAACACATCTCCATTATGATAAGTAGCAGTTGAACAGAGGAATCGCCCCAGAGAATCAGCCCAGAGGTCAATCTGAGTCCAGTATCTCATCTCCAACACTGGCCAGCACAAGAAGTTTTAGAGGGGTGTGCAAGATGACAGTAGTGGACAATTACAGAATTACCTAACCAGAGCAGAAGCTTCTTCTTAACCAAGTCTTTAAGTACCTAGCTTATATGCTGAAGTATAAGGGAAACTCAACTCTCCTAGGGATTGTTACCAGTTACTATATTCAGAATCACAAGACACATCCTTGCTCAAGCAATTTGCAAAGACAAGCACCACAGACGTACAGAACACATGCCATGAGGAAGGCTACATTCATCAAAAAGTTCTCCAAAGATAATTACAGAACAACCCCCATTTTGCTGATGGTCATGATAAACACCAATAGGTTGGATGAGAGAAACTATAGTAGCAATAAATGCGATCCCAGCTTGGTCACGTTTCAAAACTCCTGGTCACTTAACTCCTTGGGCGAGTTTAGCTAGTCTGTATCTGTGAATAACAGATCTGGTTCATTTAAATTCAGGAAATGCACAACTGGACCTGCACGTAAAAAAGCAGAACACTGACAGGGCAAATAAAGGCAACTTTTCATTTAAATGAAAAATGGGTCTTGTTACTTCTAGAGACTTTTTGCCAGTGTAGGCAAAAGGGTTTAAAAAACAAGATATAAATAAAAGCCTTGAGTCATCCTGGAACACTATTGGGAGGCACTACTGTTTTCATTTTACTTAACAGCAAAAGCCCTAAGAGGGTGACTTCCGAAAAAAAAAAAAAGGTTACCCACAAGTCAATGCACTAAATGATCAAGTATAACCACAAAAAACTCTTAAGTCAACCTATATGCTGGCATTTTTCTTCTAATGCATTTCCAGAGCACACGCTGCTGTGAATTCTTGGCACCCTTTAAAGAGTCTTTCAAGCACTTTAAACAAAAAAGAACAATGAAACAAAGAACTGCACTCTATTAGAGAGAAAATGATGCAACAGAATTGCACAATACAGATACGGTTGATGGTTGTAGCTGTGTTGGTCTAAGGACATAGGCAGATCTTTTATTAGACCAATTAAATAGTTGGAAAAATTGTTTTTGGCATGCTTTTGGGCACAAACACCCATCTTCAGGCATACAGAGCCTGTTGGTGTTGTGTGCGGTGTCTCCTGGGTGTAACAGAAGTTAAAATGCAGGTGTGTGACAACACAGATGCATGGCAGTGAGAATCAGAGGGAATGGGAAACAATAGGCGAGAGCCAGGTAGGCGGGGGCAGGGAACATTGAACTGGTGAAGCAGACAAGTTACCTGGGGTTATCAGACGGCAGGTGGATTATAATGTGCCATAAATCCAATATCTATATTTAGTCCATGGATGGACCTGGAAAAATTATGTCATATCACTGTTACCTGGAACCTATATGAAAAATCATCAACCATTGCAACCCATACTAGAAGAACCAATTCTTAAAGAGATCTTTCCAGAACCACCCATCCTACCCTTTAAAGAAGCACCGAACCTTGCCAACCTCATCACCAGAAGCAAACTTCGTATGGCCCAAAGCACACCGAATGGATCCAGACTATGCTGGGACAATAAACGTAAAACCTGCCAACACATCTCCATCAGTCCCACAATAACCACACCCTACAACAGAATCATCACCATTCCTGTATCATATACCTGCACCACCAGAAATGTAATACATCTTATCCAGTGCACTAAATGCCCTGATAAGATGCCCTGATGGAAAATACGTAGGAGAAACCAAACAACAACTGCATACCAGAATGAACACACACCAAAAATCTAGCAAAGACAAAAGTATCCAATTACCTGTGAGGGCACACTTCTCACAAGACAATCACTCCCTCTCTGATCTCTCAGTTCTAATCCTCAAAGGGAACTTACAAAACACCTTTCGTAGACAAGCCTATGAACTGAACTTCATAAATCTATTGGATTAAAAAAAAACAAAACAAACAAACCAAGGATTAAACATAGATGTTGGGATTTATGGCACATTATAAACCTGCCTGCGATCAGAAAAACCCCAAGTAACCTGCAAGATTGTAGCTGGTAAAATGCAATCACGAGTTCAACATTCCCCACCTTCCCACCTACCTGTCTCACACCTGTTGTCTCCCATCACCTCTTATCCTCATTGCCACACATTTGCATTTTTACAGACCTGCATTTTGGCTTCTATTCTACCCAGGAGACCACACAAAACATGAGCAGACTCTTCCTATGCCTGAAGGGCATTTGTGCCTGAAAGACTGCAAAGAACAATTTTTCCAACTATTTAATTGGTCTAATAGAAGATACCACATTTACCCAAAGAACCTTGTCTGACAATGCAGATAGTTCACAGACTAAACATAGAGCCGAGTCCCAACTCAGCTGTTGAGTGGTCATGCAGGAGTCACCTTATCTTATGATGTTTCAGTTTCTCCACCTGTAAAACAGGGATGATATAACAGAAGCAGTGAAACTCAGGCCTGACTGGCGTGGGAGCCACAGTCAGTCTTAACCAGAGTCATAACAAGCACCCCAAAATAGCTAATGTGCCCCAATTCAAAAGACAAAAACTAGAGCGCATTAGTTAACTGCTAATAATGTACAGTGCATGTGGCGCGCGCAAGTCATGATTGCAGGAAAAACCCAATATATTTTGTTAAACAAATCTTGGTAACATTTTCTGTGAAGAGGTCTAAATATCGCTAAGAGTCACCACCTTTCCTCATCAAGAGAGGCTGAGAGAGCTGCAGGTCAGGGTTCAGCCTTCTGTATGGTCATACTCAGTTTATCAGGGAAGTCCGAACTCTGATACCATGTAATAAAGCAGCGCAGAGATTGCTTTGATAGATTATAAAGGGGCAATAAAGAGGGACCCTAATAATATTTTATGCTTTGGTGACAGTAAGACAACTGGATGATGGAAAGAGCCATCTAAATGCTAAACAGCATTAACACTGGATTAACAATGGAAAGGAAAAGAACAGGTAGCTTATTTGACGTACCTTGGTTCAATTTTTTCTGTAGCAGAACTTCTCATCATGCTGTTCTGAACCTGCTGGAACTGCAATTATGAAAACAAAAAGCCATCATAACATTCTCCTTTAACTTTGTGTTAGCCACCTTGCCAGGTCCTACATTGCTGAAGAGCTGCTTAGGAAAGCTCAAGCTTCTGCACTAGTCCTCCAGCAACAGAACTTAGTGCAGGGTTCTAGTCATGACAGCATCCATGGTGTCCAACAGGGAGAGCAAACTACAACATGGCTGTTGGAGAATGGTGCCAGGAGGGAGCCAATGGCACATTATAACTGAATACACCCTATGATATTGGTTATGTTCATACCAAATCCTGCTCTGCTTTGTAAACAAGAGTTAAAAGCTGCTGCTAGTGCTCTTCACTCTCCAAAGGATCATCTCTGTTTCCTCTACTATCACTTCAGACAGCCACTTTCCTTCCATGCAAAAGCACCCCTCCACCCCATCCCCCCAATGTAACCCATCATTATGGTTATAGATTAATACAAGGTTGTCTCCAATGACTCTCAAAGCTGAGCATTGCTGCCTCTCCAGCATGCAAGGCTTACTGGTCTGCAAAGTGAGGCATCAAGATCATGGGACCAGGCTTCCTAAGATGTAGTGACTGAGTCCTTATCACTCACTGTCCTTGTACACGATTATGAGATGTTAGAGGATCACAGCTAGGAAAGATGCACAGAGCTGGCTTTTGGCTGCAGGCTGTGTTGCCTGCATTGCAAGTCATGCTTACCTGCCGGTGATAGTCCCTCTGCTTGATGAACTTGTCCACCACATTCTCCACTTGCCGGTCACATTCCACTTGTAGGTGTTTAATCAGGGTGTACAGTCTCCCCAACCCATAATAGGTCTCCACGATGGGCTGGTGGGTCTCCACAATGCGAGCTATTCCTGCAGAAAGACACACAGTAAGACTGTTTACTCATAGCAGAAAGACCGGAAAAAGCCTCGTCACATCTTGACTAAGCCCTGGATTGTAGGATCCCAACAAAAGGCCTGAGCAAGAGTAGTCATCACTTCCCCAAAGCAGCAGCTCAGAATCTCAAATGGGATCCTCAAGGTATTACCCACCCCTTCATTTTGCAATGCTCTCTCCTGCCCTAGTATTATGCCTCCATCCTCTCCCCCTTCATAGAACTTTCAGCCACCCTGTGGAAGCTACAATGCAATCCAAGCAACACAGGATATAGGTGACCCATGCCATAATCTGCAGGTGGAAAGCTTTTCACACAATGAACTTGCAGCTCCTAAATCATCACTTAAGTCCAACCAGAGATTAAACCTCTTCCAAGTCCAGCTTCAATACCCCCTCACCTATCACACTATAAATTTACACCCTGGGAATCTCATCCCAAGGCAAATTCCACTCCTATTCTGTTTCCAGAGAGCCACCAGCCAAAGGAAGACCTCTTTGAGGCAAAGACTCAGCCACAAGAAGATACATCTTCATGTTCATTTCCTTCACAACAGCCATCAGCTCCAACACCCTGTAACACATTTCTCCCTGTGCCTGGTACTATTGCCTTGAAGATGCATCCTGTGGGCTTTCAACAGGGTGAAAGCACAGGGGAGGTCTGAGCACGGGAGAGTGATCTGGTAGCAGCACAGTCTAGAATGACAACAGAGGCAATGACTGACCACTGTGGGAAGCTTTATTCCTTCCCCTGGTGTGGAATTCCCAACATGCACCCTCCCTTCCTCATTTTCAGAGAGCACAAGCTGCTCTGCTCCTCTCCATCTCTCCAAAGAGTCATAAAGGGGAGAGAGAGCAGCTGTTTGGCCTTATGGGCAGGGATTTGTTCACATGGCCAGACGAAGCTGGGGAGCTATATGCCTGGAGGCTTCAGGGACTAACCAATTTATCTGAAGAGAATAAAGAGCAGGAAGGGAAAGGGGAAGTTTCAAGTCCCTTCTCCTAAGATCCATCAACCGCAGAGAATCATCTAAGGCAGAACTTATGTCTCTCACAGTTATGCTCTGGTTCAGTCCTTTAAGCTGGGCAAGATAGGTTGCATGAGAAGCCATGCCCATAAGGAAAGGAAGCCTACTGGTCCTTTTCAGTCCATCTCCAGCCAGCCAAAGGTAAGTCCTAATGCTCTCCTGGCCAGAAACAAAGCAATCAGATCACTGCTTCAGATTCAATTCTAGCAGTAAAAAAGGGAAACAAAGCTGTTCTCTTCTCTTGCCACCACAAATAAAAGCATGCAAGTCATCTGGCCAACTTTGAATCACAGAAAAAAAAGGGATGGATGTGACCTCACGTAGTTCCCTAGTCGAATCCCATTCTCATCGCTGTCTAAACCAAGTGTTTGTTTAACATGCACTTTAAAACTTCCAAAGATGGAAATTGCACAACCTCTCTAGGTCCCTTTCTAAACCTCTCTAGGTCCCTCTTCATCTTCAGCAAAAATTATTTTCAGCCTACCAACCAGTTGAGATATTTGCCAAGCAGGGAAGGAATTACCTTCAAAGAGGAGTGTCAGTGTGTCTGCAAAGATAACCGCGGCCCGACGGTCACTCATGTCTGTTCCCATCACCAACAACAGGTTCTCCTCTGCTTTGTTGGCAACCTAAACCATGGTGAAAGCAGTCAATTGGTATTGTTCTATCACAGCTCTACCCTTACCAAGGGTACAGCTATCTAACTGCCCCATGCAACCCCTCCCTTTTACCCATTTCCCTCTGTGCACAACTACTGCTATATCCCTCCTGAGGAAAGCAACACCGAGTTTCCAAAGCAGATGTCAGACAGCAGAGAGAACAGTTTAAATCTTAAACAAAGCACAGCAGAATGCGCTGGGCTACACAAATGTGATGTGCTTCTATAGGACCAGCTCCAGCAGCTGCACATCTCATTAGTGATGAAAGCGACAGGAAACCTAGCAAATACACCCCCACCATATGTGAAGTCTCTTATAGCCCAAGCAACACTGTAGAAAAAGGAATTGTTTCACAGTACGTCTCTGTTCAGCTGCTGGGAACCCAGAATTTCAGGCAAATGTAGACAGACCACATTGCCCAGGGCTTGAGGACAAGCTGCAGGGTGCTTGTGAAAGGGATCAGTGTCCAACTGAAGGATGGACAAGTCAGAGATTGGATAGCAGAGAATGTAATCAAATGCCAAAAGCCTATACCTTGTAGCACAGACAGAAAAAAATTGAAAAGAACTGGGTTTGTTTCAGAGATTAAACACCCTGGGGCCAAGATCTCCTTTCTCAACACCCTGTGTCAGTCAGTGGAGGAGGTCAGGGCTTGCTCTCCTGAAGTACTCAGGCCACCCCAATCACGCTGGTCCTGCAAGGCACGTTACCTGTTTGCAAAGGTACTCAGAGAACTTGCTCAGCCCCTCCTCATGTAAGCCCAGCAGAGGGAAGATCTTGAAGAAACGCTCCACCTGTGGCAGATCTCCCTGCTTCATAGCTATGTCAAATTTCTCAGTTACAATAGTCTTCAAACGCTGCTCTGCCTCCTGCAGGAGCTTCAGGTTGGCATCAATTATGCTGCCTGTTCCCAAGTGAGACAAGATACAGAAATCATAGTAGCATAGTGCTTAGGGTCAGAAGGGATGTAAACAGATCATCAGGTCCGACCCCCTGCCCCGGGCAGGAACAAGTACCAGGGTCATTTCACCCCAGCCAACTATCTGTCCAGCCTTCTCTTGAAGACCTCCAAGGTAGGAGAGAGTACCACCTCCCTTGAGAGCCCATTCCAGAGCCTGGCAGCCCTAACTGTAAAGTAATGTCTCCTGAAGTCCAGCCTGAACCTTCTGTCTAACAATTTGTGGCCATTATTCCTAGTAACCACAGGTGGTGCCACGGGGAACAGAGCCTCCCCCAATTCCCCCTGGTCCCTCATGGTGAGTTTGTAAATGGCCACCAGATCCCCTCTCAGCCTTCTCTTTTGGAGGCTGAATAGGTTCAGGCCCTTTAGCTTCCCTTCGTAGGGCCTGCCTCACTGCCCCTTGACCATGCAAATGGCCCTCCTCTGGACCCTCTCAATGCTAGCCACATCCCTCTTGAAGTGTGGTGCCCAGAACTGGACGCAGTACTCCAACTGTGGCCTGACCAATGCTGCATAGAGGGGAAGGATCACCTCCCTGGACCTGCTTGTGATGCATCTGTAGATGCACAACAAGGTGCAGTTAGCCTTACTGACCACTTCCTCGCATTGGCGGCTCATGTTCATCCCAGAGTCAACAGTGACTCCAAGATCCCTTTTTGCCACCGTGTTGACAAGAAGGGTGTTCCCCAGCCTATACGCGTGTTGCTGGTTCCTTCTCCCTAGATGCAGCACCTTGCACTTGTCTGCACTGAATTCCATCCTATTCTCATCTACCCACCTCTGTAATTTATCTAGATCTAGCTGGATTCTGTCCCTCCCCTCCAGCTTGCCCACCTCACCCGACAACTTGGTGTCATCAGCGAATTTGGACAACATGCATTCCACACCCATATCAAGATCCCTGATAAAGATATTGAACAGTACAAGCCCTGAGGGACTCCACTGCTCACATCCCTCCAGGTCAAAAACGACCCGTCCACCACTTCTCTCTGGGTGCAACCGTCTAGCCAAGTTGCCACCCATCTGACTATGTAGGCATCAGTGCCAGTCATCTAGCTTTTTTTTAAGAGAATGTGGTGGGAAACCGTGTCAAAGGCCTTCTTAAAGTCCAGGAAGACAACATCCACCCCAACATCCTCATCCAGAGACTTTGTGACCTGATCATAAAAAGAAACTAGGTTAGTCAGGCAGGACGTGCCCTCAATGAACTCATGTTGGTTGGCCCTGAGTATTACCTCCCCTGCAGATGTGCTCCTTGATAATTTTCTCAAAGGTCTTCCCTAGGACAGAGGTAAGACTGACTGGCCTATAATTGCCGTGATCCTCCTTTTTCTCCTTCTTGTAAATGGGGACCACAGCAGCCCTTTTCCAATCCTCCAGTACCTGGCCACTCTCCACAAGTGCTCATAGAGCCATGCCAGGGGCCCCACTATGACCCCCACCAATTCCCTCAGCACCCTCAGGTGAAGATCATCTGGACCTATTGATTTAAACATGTCCAGCCCCTCCAAAAATTACCTAACTAGGTCATCCTTGACCCTAGGCATGGCGGTGCCTCCCCTAGGTCCATCCGCAATTTTTTTAAATTTTTTTTTTGGGGGGTGGGGAGGGAGGAGATGTCCCGGTCCCTGTTCAGAAATATGGAGTCAAAGAATTTGTTAAAAAGGTCAACTTTTTCATTTGCCACAATCACCAGCTTGCCAAGCCTATCCTGTAGAGCCTCCACATTACCTGGTACCTTCTTCTTACTTCCTATGCATTTGAAAAAGGACTTTTTATTATCCTTAATTCTGGTCACTAGCTCTAGCTCCATCTCTGCCTTGGCCTTCCAACAGCCTCCCTGCAGTCCTGAGCAACAAAGGTGTAATTCTCCTTGGTGATAGCCCCTTGCTTCCACTCTTTGTACGCCTCCTCTTTTGCCCTCAAGCACCTCTGGATGCCTTCGCCGAGCCATGGGGGGGTTCTTAGAACTTCTGCCCCCCTTGGTGCGCATTGGGACTGACCCCCCTTGAGCTCAGAGGATTGTCTCCTTGAGGAATAACCACCCGGCTTGGACTCCCATCTCATTGAAGCTCCGAGACCCCAATGCCTCTCCTACTAACTTTCTTAACTTACGGAAGTTGGCCCTCCTGAAGTTGAGGACCTCTACCTTGCTGCTTGCTTTCCCCACCCTGCACTGGATAGTAAATTCCAGCAGGCAATAATCACTGTTGCCCAGGTGGTCGAGTACCTGCAGACCCCTCATCAGGTCGCTGCCTGTGGCCAGGACCAAGTCTAGCAAGGCATTTCCCCTGGTGGGACTATGCACCTCCTGGGTTAGGTAGAGGTCCTGTATCCCAGCAAGGAACCTACGTGAGCAGTCAGACCTGGCTGACTGCTCCTCCCAGATGTCTGGGTAGTTTAGGTCCCCCATGACAACCACATCCCTTTACAGCCTCCATGAGCTGACCTGAGAATTCCAGGGCCAGCTCATCCCCCTGCTGAGGTGGTCTGTAGTAGATGCCCACTATCAAGTCCCTTTCCCCAAGCTCCCCTTGCATTCTTACCCAGAGCACCTCGTTTTGCCCCTCCTCTGACTCCATCCCGATCAGTGAGGATGTGTATTGCTCTTTGACATATAGCGCTACACCCTCACCTCTTTTTCCTGCTCTATCTTAGCTGTGCAGCCTGTATCCCTCCATGTCCACTGCCCAGTCATGAGTAGAATCCCACCAGGTTTCCATGAGCCCCACTAGGTCTGGGTTTTTGCTAGCTAGCAGGAGGGCGAGATTCTCCTGCTTTTTCCCCAGGCTTCGAGCATTTGTGTAGAGGCATTTGAGGCCTCCTCCTGTAGGTGCCGGGACTGAGAACACCAACTGCCCTGGTCTCATGGCAGAGTATGTACAGTTCCAAAACAGCAGTTCGGAGGTCAAAGCCAAAGAAGGGAAAGGCACTCAACTCATTTTTTTGATCCCCAAATGCCTCCCAGAACCTGAAACCTAAAGGCTATAAAGGAGTAGGCATATACATTATGTATACAAACTCAGAAGGTATCACACTAAGATTATTAGAACCCCCTACCCAAAAGTCTTAAATCTTAAAAGAGTTGCCAAGCTCTTGCGAATACATGTAATTAGTTCCTTCAGCTCTTAGTTACTGGCCCATGCTCCAGTATCCACCCTGAAGGGGCATTCTGCACACTCCACTGATACTCCAATGGAACTCAATGGTGTGCCTAATCTCTGGGACAATAAGGCTGCTGTCAACTGAAAGACCCATTATGTTTCACTGCTGGTTAAATTCATCCAGACTCTTCAGGAAGTCACTTGCTCCAATCCAGTGACCACTCTGTGTCTAAAAGTATGAAAAAAAACAAAAACAAAAAAAAAGATGCCTGTCCTCCAATACACCAATACCACTATTTAGCAAACAGAAGTTGAGGTAGTTGTACTGTTAAATAACACTCTTTGCCAACGAGTGCTCAAGCATGATACTATACAGCAGTGGTTTCCAACCTTTTTAGACCATGCACCAGAAGGGACCACAGACCAGCATACTGCAGACTGGAAATGTTTGGCTGCTGGTCTACAAATATGCCAGTATGCCAATGGTTGGCTGCTGGTCCACAGTGTGCTGGACTGGCAGCCAACCCTTCACAGCCTGGTACTGGCCCACAGGTTTGGAAATCTCAACTGTTATTCTTGCAGAACCGCCTCTATCAGGCCTTATTAAATCAATAAGGCTTGATTTAATGCTCAATAAGACATTTTCCCAGATGAGTAGAACACTAACTTATTCATTTCTGTCCTGTACTAGATTCAATTTATAAACAAAATAAAAACATAAACACTGTGGAGTCTTGAGCCCTTCTGATTTGCAGCGTCACATCCGAAAGGTTTTTATTACCAAGAACTGCACAGGAGAGCTTCAGCATTTCTGCTGCTCAGACCTTTCTCCAACCATCCATGTTACAAAACTGACCCTACTTTGATATATTTTGCTGCTGATATTCAGAACCATGGGAGAAGCAGAAAATCTGACGAAATTAATCTTATTCTGATAGTTCCTGGGGAAAGAACTGGCAGATACTAAGGCTATTCACAACAAAGGGAAGTTAGGATGAAACAGAGTAGTAAAATCATGCCTCCAATCCAGGAGCCAGATATCAGTGCTATAAAAGCAGTGATTCACAATATTGTTCCATTTATAACTCAGCCTTTATTTGGTTCCAAACAAACCATAAAAATCACACTACTTTAGAGTATGGAAAAACACATACTAGTCATGACTTCAAAAATGGGGGGGTGGGGGGGAGTGGCAGGAAAGGTTATGCTTTAACTGTATCACTACAGGCTCATGCACGTAAGTGCATCAAAAACACTCCAATTTTAAATTTGCTTCATTTCAGAGTTGAAGCTAGGATGGTTAGCTCCTCACAAAAGTATTCACCCAGACATTTCCACATAAAACCATAACCTGACATAGCTGCCAAACTCATTTAGTAATAATATCTTTTCTTAACACACTCTTTGGATCCAAGTTATCCAGCCCTGTTATGTGTCATAACCTCTAAAAGCACGAGCCCTCAATTTACCTGACTAAACAGCCACACCCCCAATACCAATGCAAGGGTATTACCTACCCTCCTTGCCCTGTCGACTGAGCTCAATGACCGACTTGTCCAGAGACAAGTAGCGGTGGATGTGAGCTGCTGCTTGCTCATAATCTTCATTTCGCAGAGCTGTTTGAACCCCATCCATGCAGAACTTCAGGTCCAAGATGTCATCTGCTCTCTGGATAGCCTGATAGAGGCGGTTCTGCAAGAATAACAGTTGAGATTTCCTTCACCTAGCTGGACTAGAAAAGAGAGCTATACAGAAAAGACAATATAGCCAAAGGGAAAGAAAGATGTGAGCCAAGGAGTGAGGGGTTATAAACACCTTGTCCCAGACAGGACTCCAAGGTCAGCAGGGTACTGGGTGAGCAACTTGGCCTCCCTAGGTAGCTGATGACTTGAGAAATCATGAGAATCCCAAAATTAGGTTGGAACTCAGGGGTACAGCATATAGAACCAGATTATAGTTCTCGCCTTTATTAGGAAAGAACAGCTTACAGAAATCACAGGGGCTACTCTGCACACCGAAATCTCCAGTCTCTAGTATTACAGAGCTCCCAATCTGTCTAGTTACCTTGGCAAGATCAAGCTGCCGGACTTTGCTGCTGACATTCTCAGCCAGATTCCAGGTGAAAGTGATCATCCCAGCCAACTGCCTGGTATCCCCCTCAATCAGTTGCAGGTTGGGGCTGGAAACACATACAGGTAACAGGTGATACACAAGAAAAGCAAATCTGAAGCAGCAAGGCATTATACATAATCCCCCATCTTGTGCCTGCCAGCACCAGTCTTTCAACTCATGCCACTGTCATGTTCTTTGACAGGAGTTAAAAGCCAGATCCAAGAGTCTTATCTGGAAGATAGCAGCACCAAAGGTCCTATCTACCTAACTTCCCTCTTACTAGCAATGAAGAGGTGAAAGGAACTGCAGTAAAAGCTTTGTTATCCGGCATCCCCCAGGAACGGGAGATGCAGGTTAATCAAATATTCCAGTTAATCACATGTGCACCATCTGGTGCACTCCCTAGCAGTGTGCCGGGGGACAGGGAGGGCCCCTGTGCAGGCTGCTTTGCCCTGGGCCATGGGTTGAAAAAGTGGCAAAGAAAAGCTCAGCTTGTGGCGGTAAAACAGGAAGTCCCCCAGAAGTGGTACTTCCGGTTTCGCTTTTGCCGCGTCCCTTGGATGCCGGTTAATAGAGTTTTCCAGCTAATCAAGTGCCGGTTAACACAGCTTTTGCTGTAGATGTATAAGATTGTCCTTTTTTAGGGCAGGAAGTGTCATTTTGTGCTCTAGAAACCAAACTTTTATTAAATACAAGGCTCCAAGCCTTATGATTGTAGAAATAACCTATGCATTGAACTCTGCAACTAGATTTGTATATGTCCAAATCTACAGACAACCGAAACAACATATTTGAAGGGGCACATTGTTCACATTCAGATAAATGAGATGTTAGTGCTAAAGCCTAATACTAACAATACTTACTGGGAATGACAGCTCATTTTTGACATCCTAGGAGAGCTGCAAGTACCATTACCTTCATGTATCACAGTGACTCAAAGAAAAGAATAGTCTATGGCATCTTTCATGTCAAAGCACTCTTTAAAGGAAAACTGATTTACTCAGTCGTGAAAAAAAAATACACCTGCATTTATGGCAGAATGAAGCAGCTGCTGAACAATATACGGTAACAGCATATAAGAATTTAAAACAAGAAGGAAAAACTACATACGCATTTGAATCTAGGCCTTTTCCCCCCCCCAAAATACAAAAAAACTGAATAAAAAGCAGGGTATTGTCACTGAAGAAGGACTGAAATGTTTACTAACCCCATGCGATGAAGAGCAACCATCTTGTTCTCTATGGTACCCTGTTGTTCCAAGAGGGCCTCCAGCTCTTCCTCCACCACTTTCTGAAAAACAAAGTAGTCCTATGTCACTTTATGACACTTCCTGGCCAACCATTAATGTCACTACCTTAGAAGCAAACCCTCAGCATCAATGTAGGAGTACACACCAAAGAGGGCTTCTGAAAACTCAACTAATAACACAGTCTGTCAAAAGCCCCAGTGTTCCATCTTAATCTGGTTACATTTTCACTCCAGTCTAATTTCAAGGGTCAGTTTTGAAACCTCTATCATGCAATATTGAAAAAAATCCATTCCTATATTGCCTCTCCATGCCAAAGATGTTCTTGACTTAACTGTTTATAAGAAAAGATCAGAGTACAATAGTATGCTCCAAAGTTAAGAAAAATGCAAATGTTGCACAGACAGGATACTCAGTCTGTCAAGGCTGAGGGCAAGAAGCCTGTAAAAGATTGCTACAGAGTTTTACAGCCAGCTAATGAAGCTCTAGCAGAGACATCTAACTTTTCTTGTTAGACGCTTTGCCATTATGACACGGGTAAGCAGAGGAGAGAGGTGCTCCACCTTTTGGCCCCCCAGGCCAGATAAGTGACCCCACCACCATGCTCTACATGCTGGGACTGGGTCCTGGGGGACCAGTGCTGCCCCCTTTCACCTCCTGCACACTGGGATCGAGTCCCAGGGGGCTGGCACAACCCCCTGCATGCCAGGATTGGGTCCTGGGAGCCCAACACTGTCCCCTCTCACCCCCATGAGCCAGGATTGAGTCCTGTTGGCCCACCACCACCCTGTCCAAGCCCCCCACACTAGGATTAGACCCCAAGACTGGCACACCCTCTGGCCTACTCTGTCTGCTCGGATCAAGCACTGGATCCAGCACGCAGGGCCCAGGGCTCTTTGTGGCTGCAGAAATGTGGCTGCAGGGGAGTGGTACCAGCATTCCCCTATCACCAAGTTTCCAGACCTGTGGGGAGGCCCAGAGACCAAATGACATAGTGCCACGGGCCAGAACTGCCCCACAGGCTGGAGGTTGAACACTCTTGCTTTATGTTATGTCACCAAGTTATATCCAAATGCTTTTTTAGGCCAGAAAATGGATGGAATTGTGGTTCTTCCTATATTCTAACACACAAGAACAGTCCTGGTAAGTTGTTTTACTCCAGTTTGTTTTCACAAGCAAAACAGAAGGTCTTGTTTCTGAAGGAAGACAAAACTGGATTTGCACTGAGTGAGGCATCAGCTTGCTAGTTTGCACTGAAAAACCATAAATGTGGTGTGGGACTCTTTCTGAAGTGTCTTCTTTCCCCTGTATGTTGGGTTTTTCTTTCCTCCAAAACATTCATTCCAAGAGTTGTTTGCACACAAGGCTTAATGGCAAGTAACAGCAATTAATTTAAGTTAACCCTGGCTGATCCAAGAGTGGAAACAGATGCCATCGGATTTCTCATTTGTATCACCTTCAATTTTTTTTTAAGGCAGTATAAATGCAGAATAGACATCCTTGCCCTTCTTGCACCACCTGATAAGAGAATCAGTAGCACAACAAAAGGTAGTAACAGACTCTGATGCTTCATTGCAGTGGGCACCTCTTACCTTGTAGCACTTACCTTGCTTGGGGCTGACTGGCAAGGGAAAACTTCTTTCCCCACTGCCCCAGACCTGCACTGTGGGTTTGGGGCAGCAGGCAAAAGTGCTTCCTTGCATAACCAGACCCTGCGGCTAACTGAGCAGCGGAAATCCCAGCTTTCCCTGCTGCTCCAGAGCCATCTAGACAGGGGAAGACCCGGCACTGCTGCTACTCCACAGACTCACGCTGAGCAACACAACACTTATTTTGCTCACTTAAGTGAACGGTGACTAAGCTGTGCGGCACAGCTGAATCACTCCACTCTCCCGCTTCTAATTCCAGCCCAAGGCAAGGTGTTAATTTGGATGCGTCCCCCCCCGGCCCAGAGCAGCGGGACGGCGCGAGCCGGCCCGGCCCCACCTCCTCTGCGCACAAGCGGCCGTAGGCATCCTCCAGCTCCCGCAAGTCGGTGAGCGCCCGGATCCGCTCCATAGACAAGCACGAACTGCTACCATCCGCGCTTGGCGTCCTCAGAGCCACACCAGCAGCCGCAGCCATCTTTGACCAGGGACGTCACTTCCGGGAAATCAAAAGCCCCAGCGGAGGTCTGAGCGGCCGTTGGGGCTGCCCCCAAGGTGCTTGAGCAGGGATGCGTGGCCCTCTCATGTTTGGCTTGGCCGAGCGAGCGTCCCCAGGCAGGAGCGCATGCGGCGGAGTCAGAGCCGGGCGCACGATACTCACGGGGTCCTTTAATCGGTGAGGTCAGGCGATGCGAGGGCAGCTGCGCGTCGCTCGCGTCGGCTGAGTAAGGCCCCGGCGGGGGGCGGGGCAGCAGAGCGCGCGCGCAGGACTCATGGCGAAGCGGCTCCGTGGGCTCGCGGCCTAGGGGAGACGCGCGGCCGCCATCTGTCGCCATCCGCCCGGTAGGAGCCGCCGTTGCCGCCATCTCGCGCCGGGGCAGGCAGCGCGCGCCGGGCCGGGCTCAGCCTCAGCACTATTTCTTCCCCCGCCGGCGGCAGCGAAGGCTGCGCCGCGGCCTGGGCGGGAAGAGGTGGTGGGGTTGCCTTCTCCGGCCTGGTGGCCCCCGGGCACCCTAACTGCGCCCCGCTGGGACTGCCCCAACCCTTCGTGCGGCTCCGGGACTCTCCCCCGCGTGCGGGTCGCGGCCTCCACGTGCCCCGGCGCCGCGTTCCCAGGGAGGAGGTGCACGGCTTAGAGACTTGTTCCAAGGCCGGCTCGCCTGTTTCGACGTAGGATGTCAGGGGCGCAGTTGCCTGGGCAGTTTCTGGGGGCGGCTGTCACTGTCGTACCAGTCTCTGGGGGAAGCATCTGCTTGGGCAGGAAGTTTCACTGCTTGTGGGGAAGTGGGGCTCAGGGCTCGTGGAGGTGGAACATGCCCAGGGCAGCCTAGAAATGTTTCTCCACTTTTTCCATATAATTCTGTTAAGGGCAGTGCGTGTGACAGTCATAGAGAACGGACCTGCAGACAGAAGTGGACCTGCTTTATTTGTTCAGTGTTGTCATTTTCATTCCTCAGCTTCAGAGCATGTCTTTCATGCAGGGTTTCCCTGATTTCATTGTTTAATTGCCAGCCACACCTTTCATTGCACTGCTTCAGGCTCTGAAGGGGAGGCAGGATGAAGTGGTGTAACTTCCTCCTGTTTTAATTAAGAGCAAACTTCACTAGTGAGCATAGCAGTTTGCCTGTTCATGGAGGAGGAGGTTGTGCTGTACTGCTGGCTCTGTGTCCTGGGTTGTAATCCATAATTCATCCCTCTTGTACAGGCAAGGGCATAAAAATTGATGAGACTAAAAGTGAAACCTTGCTTTATTATATCTTCCTGTCAGGTCTGTCAGATAAATTACTGCAAAGCAGGAGCTCACTTTACCACTAACCTCATGGGTTAAACCCTCACAAGTAAGGCTAAATGGAATTAAAGTGAACAGGGATCCAGGACTGAGAAAGCGTTGTAACACTGTTTGGAAGACCATAGCAGCAGACCATAACCTATGCAGTATGGGCTTATTGCACACATTTATTTGCCTGCAAAACCTGATACATTGACTCTCATAAAAGTGAAATGAAAATTGCATCTACGCAAAAAATGACTTTAAGCATGTATTTCTATGTTAAATTAGGACATTTTGCATGAACCCTTTTATATGGAAATATGTAAAGCTGACATGCATTGTTCATTTACAAATGAGCTATACCAATTTTCAGAAGCATTGTAAGACATTATTCATGCAGACTTAGCAGACAAAATTAAGCTGCTGGCACTTTTCTGTTATATTAAAATAATGTGCAAGTAAGTATTAAATAGATGCAACCTATTTTGCAATTGGATGTATTCCTGATTTATAGCTATTTTGTTTATTTGCAGTGGACTCTGTAATAAAGCTGAAACATACACAGTGAAGTAGATTTATCGCCACCATGTTTCTTTACAACTTAACCTTGCAGCGAGCCACTGGCATCAGCTATGCCATCCATGGTAATTTTTCAGGTAATGTCTGTTGTTCTGACTTTGTCTTTTTGTTACAAGTTACTTAAATATAGCATTATTTTTTCACTGAGGTTTTGCTGTGCTGTTAGCTGGGTTGAGCAACAGGTGCAAATGGAGGAGAGATCTGGTCTTGAGAACTTCCAGGAACTTTAGTAATTCAAGGCCTTGTCTTCACTGACTTGGTTGGCTTTAGTTAAGTCACTTTGCTCTTTGTGCCTCCGTGTTCCTGTCTGAAAATAGACAGCCAAACACTGAAATATCTGGTCATTAATGATTCTAAGTGGTTTTGACTTTCTCCTGTATAAAGTATCAGGTTTGCAACAGTATTAGCATTGTAACGTTGCGTTTTGTCCTTGCTTGATTCTTCCACTTGCTTATGTTGATATTGATTTTTCTCATGGCTTTGGCCTCTTAGGAACAAAACAACAGGAAATTGTTGTTTCACGGGGGAAGATCCTGGAATTGCTCCGCCCTGATCCTAACACAGGGAAGGTTCATACCTTGCTGACTGTGGAAGTATTTGGAGTCATTCGTTCCCTCATGGCCTTCAGGCTGACAGGTGGAACCAAAGACTACATTGTGGTTGGCAGTGATTCAGGGCGCATTGTTATCCTAGAGTACCAACCCTCCAAGAATGTGTTTGAAAAGATTCATCAGGAAACCTTTGGCAAGAGTGGCTGTCGCAGAATCGTTCCTGGTCAATATTTGGCTGTGGATCCCAAGGGTCGTGCTGTTATGATTAGTAAGTCAATCTGGGGATCTGGTTGCAGCATTTTAAAGGATTGAATGGTAGAAACAACATCCTTGAAATTATTAACTTGTGTTGTCCTTACCTCAAGGAAAATAGCTTTTGCAGCATACTTTGTCAGCTGCAGCAGCAAGTATGCCTTGCAGGCAGTTTTTTTTATTTCCAAATTTTGCCATCAAAGATCCAGATCTTGAGAATTGTTCCTGCCTGTAACCATGATTGCACAAATGAATTCTAAAATTAGGCCAACAAGATCTTGAGAAGAATCTTGTTTAGTGGCAAATAGTAAAACTATTTTGAGGGTGACATTTGGAAAAAGGAAGTTGAGATGCAGGCAGCCTTGCCATAGTGCAACCAATTTCAGTGGCCTGAGGTGATGATAAGAATTCATGTCTCTTCTCTGAGACTAACCATGGAGAAAATACTGTGCCTTTCTGATCAGGCCCCCAAAGTATAAGCGTTTAGATTAATTGAAATGGTAAGATATTACGTTGAGAGAGAACTTTGCTGCTTTCTTTTAATTGAAAGAATTGCATATCAGATTGAAAGGAAACTGCTTGTGCTCATTTAATTAAATAGTTCAACTGCAACCCAAGTTGATGGTCCAGGGAGAACTTGCTCAGTATTTCCATGCATATACTGCATATCGGTCAAGAAATGTCTGTGGGTTTATGGGGTATGTATGAAATGGCTCCCTTTGTTTTATATGGTACCTTTCCTCGCACACCATGGTTGGCCTTCTCTGGCTGCATCTTTTGTCGAGAATATTCCTCAGCTACCAACTCATGTATGAAAAATTTAAATTATGAAAAGTAGGGAGTTCAACATTAAACAAAAGCACGTCTGGACAGGACTAGAAGTGATGTAGTTCAGAAAAGTTTGCTGCATCAGTGCTGGTGCTATTGTCTTTCACCTTGCATAGGCTCTGATGCATTCTATGTACTGGTGCCTCTCCCTGCAGGTGCCATTGAGAAACAGAAACTGGTGTATATTTTGAACAGAGATGCTGCTGCCCGTCTCACCATTTCTTCCCCACTGGAGGCTCACAAAGCCAACACATTGGTTTACCATGTGGTGGGAGTCGATGTAGGATTTGAAAACCCAATGTTTGCTTGTCTGGAAATGGACTATGAGGTAACTTTCCTCTTTCTGCTTCCTCTGAGCTTGTTCACCCTCCTTTCTAGCCTCCCTTTTCAGTGCATTTTTCATAGTATCTTTCCACTCTTGGCTTTGCACTTCATTCTAGTACTGCTTCTTTTGCCTTCCTCTCCCACTTGCTTCCCCTACTCTTGATTCACGGTTCTCAGATCACATTTCCCTGCAGTTTCTTCACTTATTGATCAACTAAAAACACTTCTGATACAAATGCATTGTTTGTGAACTAGCCGAGGTGAAGCCATGTCGTCTTAAATTTTCAGAGGAAGAATGTGAACAAACAATCTTAAGCAAAGAAAGCTTTGTTTGTAGTGATTGTCACTGACTTTGTGGAGGTGTAAAATGTGTCCCAGACTATGATCCTTCTCATCCAGAAGGATGAGGTCATCCTTGACCTTACTTCAGCAGATGAGGTGGGAGCATTTTTTTTTTTTCAGCATACCTAAGAGAGTTGTTTTGTAAGCCATGTATGTACTGCTGTTCTTTGCAAGTAACCAGCATTCCTAATGTGCCTACCTTTAACCATAAACTTATCCAGTTAGCTCCAGTCTGTTAATAACGCTGCTTTTGTTGAGGTGCTGATCTCCTGCAGCTTCCATTTCTTTCAGTAGAAGGGGCATGTTTTCAGTCTCTCTTGATTTGGGTCCTTTGAGGCTTTTTTAGCTGCTGCTCTGTTTGTTTAGATGCAGGTCCCCATTATACAGGCTTCACAAAAGCTTCAGATTAATTTTCCTTTCAGATACACAGACAAAGTAATTGACTTTATTTGTATGCTGGGTTTTTTTTCAGGAAGCAGACAATGACCCAACTGGAGAAGCAGCAGCTAACACTCAGCAGACACTGACATTTTATGAGTTAGATCTGGGTTTAAACCATGTAGTGAGGAAATACAGTGAGCCTTTGGAGGAGCATGGCAATTTCCTCATAACAGGTATTGTCTTTCTCAGACTTGAAGTGGTTTCTGTTCTCCTAACAAAGAATGACAAGAAATACATTTGGGATTTTAAGAGAATCTGTTGGGGAAGGGGGGCAATATGAAAAGTTTTCATGCTCTTAGTTGGGTTTAGATTTAGGACTAGGAGTCTTCATGTGTTACTTGGAATATAATTGTGTTTAGGAGGTGGGCTTGCAAACTGAAATGAGTCCTTTATGTTTCTTTAAGACCTCTCTCCCAGGAATGTGTTCATTTTGACTGGGTTAGAAATACTTACAAGTTTTTATAATAGAAAAAGGAACATGAATTAAAACCTGGAAAACCAATTTACTGTTGGGGGAGGGACCTGAAAATAAAACTAAATTGATTTCATTTTCCTTGGTTTAATTGCCAGCAAATTTAACTTCTCAGCTATATCTTTTTGTTTGCAGAAAAGTGTACTACCAAGGAATAGTTCACGTTTTGTGCATTTCTATTGATTTATAATAATGGCTGACGGTTGTGGTAAAATGCAGCCCATAGATTATTAGCGACTTGCTAGTCCTTTAGCATTTTAGTTTTGTGTTGATTAATGGAAATGGATTCATTAATGTTAGGGGCTGGAAGGGACCTGTCAAGATCATCAGGTCTAGCCTGCGCTTGGGCAGGAAAGACTGCTGGGGTCCCCAACAAAGCAAGTGTCCAGGTGTTTTTTGAAAATATCCAGAGTAGGTGATTGTACCAATTTGGGGGTAGTCTATTTCAGACCCTGTACACTCGAGTTATAAAGAAGTTTTTCCTTGCATCTAATTTAAAATGGTCTTCTGGCAATTTATGGCTGTTAGTCCTAGTCTTCACCTGGAGAGCCCTGGTGAACAGACGTTCTCCCTGTCCCTGATATGTGCCCTTTATATATTGATAGGCTACCACCAAGTCCTCTCTGAGTCTCCTCTTCTCCAGGCTGAACAGACCCATGGCTCTCAGCCTCTTGCTGTATGGCCTGCTTTCCATGCCTCTAACCATACGTGTGGCTCTCCTTTGGACTCTCAAGCTTCTCCACGTCCTTCCTGAAGTGTAGTGCCCAGAACTGGATGCAGTACTCCAGTTGTGGCCTCACCAAGGCCAAGTAAAGTGAGAGGATGACATCCTTAGTCTTGTAGAGGTGGGGGGGGGAAATGAAACTATTAGATAAGGTGGTTATGATCCCTGTCATTCCATTTGCCTCTGCCTTGTACGAATACTGAGCATCTTCTGGCAAGCTTATGTCCTTTGTCCTATCAACTGAAGCAGACTATGCACTAAAAAAAGGCAGAAAAAGGAAATTGTCTAGCTGTGTGTCCTTTCAACAAAACTTTGGGTAGATGGATCCCAGCCAATGGCCCTCTTTTTATTTGAGAAATTTTCTCCGTTTCTTTTAATGTTTCAATGTCTTCCCACAGTTCCTGGTGGTTCTGATGGCCCCAGTGGTGTGCTGATCTGTTCTGAAAACTACATCACCTACAAAAACTTCGGTGACCAACCTGATATCAGATGTCCCATTCCCAGGAGAAGGGTGAGAATCTGGGGGCTTGGACACTACTTTAGATGAGCATTATTTTGACAAAAAGGTTCTTGTCAGTTTAATTAACATTAAGGGTGTCCAGGTAGCTTTCTTTTGCGGAAGAAATGCATAATGACTGAAAGGCTGTCCAGCTGGTACCTGCCTTCCTAGCTAATCACATAATCTGTATGGGGATGTTTTTTGGAGGTTTAAAGTCTGAAGTGATGAGTTGGATTCATGTCTCTTCTCTGAAGTTTACCCTGGAGATAGATCCTTACACTCTGATCAGCAGGGATCTTGGTTTTCTCTGTTTAAAAATAGCAAATTCTCTGATTTTTTTTTTTTGATTTTTTTTTAATTAAAGGGGTTCCGTGCCTGGCAGGGAAGCTTGTTGCCACTGCTGGAGCTCCATGCCGCTATGACGAGATGCCCTCTGCCTGCCCAGCAGCAGCGAGGGGCATAACCCCACGCTACCACCCCTATTGCTGCCAGGCGGGCAGGGGATGCCTTACTGGGGTGGTGCGGGGCTCTCAGCAGCGAGGAGCTTCTCCACCCAGCCCTGATCTACCTTGCTGTTAGGGGAGGGCAGCAGGCAGGGAACCCAAGTGCACAGTGGGAAACCCACTCCCACACTGTGCACATCCCCCCCCTCCCCCCGGAGTGCATGCAGTGGTGGGGAGCCAGCCCCCCCCCCCCCCCCCCCAACAAGCTGCCCACAGCCCCATCCCACTCTCTGCCTGGGCTCTGCAGCTGCACATGGTCCTGGGCCACAAGACCCACACGCCACCTGGACTGGGCAGCAGTCCCAGCCCCAGGACTGCCCGACTATCTCCCTCTCACTGTGGAGCCTTAATCCCTCTTTCCCCCCTCCCCCACCCTCACATGTCAAGAGCTGCTCTCCAGGCTGCCTGGCTGTCATGTGTGAGTGCACACATGCACATGGCACCATCTGCCTGATCAGGGAATGATGTTTTAGAAATTTGGTCCTCTTTTGAGGACTGTCAGGGAGACAAGATGGGGAATCTCTGGCAGGGATACGCTATGGATAAAGGTCTTTAGTCTTTCAAGTTTACCCATTTCATAGAACTGTTGCTCACTGGAACTCTAACTTGTGCTTGCAGGAAAATAACCTGATTGAAGATAAGGCTGTTTCTCCTCTAAATCTCTGATTTATTTTTCCTATGACAGAATGACTTGGATGACCCAGAGAGAGGCATGATTTTTGTCTGCTCTGCTACACACAAAACCAAGTCCATGTTCTTCTTCCTGGCCCAGACAGAGCAAGGCGACATCTTCAAAATCACCCTTGAGACCGATGAAGACATGGTAAGCAGATTGAGGAGGAGAGCATTGTTTCTATTTCATGAAAATGTCTTTGACAATTCCCCATTCTTCTGTATTTCACCACTAGGATTATATTTGTTTTATAGCTTTCTGTCCTTTAATTATCAGTTTTAAGTTTGTATGTGTAGGTGAGTGACTGGATCTTCCTTGCTATTATTTCTATTATGACAGCATTCATAACATTCATTCATAGTCATTCTTACAGAAATCAGGGACAGAGCCCAATTCTGAACACAACATGAATACGGTTGGATGATCTGCCCTGGGTTTTTATCCTGTAGCAAGGGGCGAGCGCAGGCAGTTGTCCCAACCTGGTTGCCTACATTGTCCACCATTACAGTACTTGGCCATTAAGTAGCAGGGGAGCTGGTTTGCTTTGAGCAAAGGGGATATCACCCTTCAGGTTTCAGATTGGCCTCACATCTTTCATGGGAGCCATCATGGCAATATCATGTCTGTCAGAACTGCAAGGTGCTATTTTTAAGGGTTATTTATGCCTTCCTCTGGGCAATTAAATGATTTGCAGAGATGAGGGAATGCTGTTAGTTAAGCATGCTGCACATCAACATGTCTCTTTTCTTTAAATTCAATTCAGAATCCAGTTTTTTTAATAGCAAAATAATTTTCAAGGTAAAGTAAAAAGGTTTGTGCTGGCATTCAAAATGCCAGTTGGGTTTGAATGGTAAGCTTGAAACCAAACTTGATGAGACTGCTTGATTCTGCTCTCGTTTGCATCCATCACAAATGCAACAACCTGCTTCCCTAATTGAGGAAATGTAGACTCTGGTCTCCAGAGCTGGACTGAATTCCTCCAGCTAGTGTAGATCGTCACTCTAACTTCTTGATTCTTTCAGGTAACAGAGATCCGACTGAAGTATTTTGATACTGTTCCTGTGGCTGCTGCCATGTGTGTGTTGAAAACAGGATTTCTCTTTGTGGCATCTGAATTTGGAAACCAGTGAGTAAATCATTCCATTTGCTTCATATGCTTTGTTGAATTCAATTATTACTTGATGTTTAATGTTGCAACTGACATGGGAAGTTACAGAACATATAAAAAGACTGAGTCCGCTGTAAGTGGGTAGAAGAACCTCTTTGAATAGCTTGAAGAGACAACAGTTCAATTCTGTGACTGTATTGGGAAGGAAGTTTGTTATTGATGGGCTTTGTGCAAATGTTCTTAGAGGGGTTTTGAGAGATCATGTTTGCATAGAGAGTGGAAGGCTGCTCTGGATCAAACAGAGTAGGCCTGAGCAGAGAATAAAGTCATTGCAAGCTTCTTATAACAGGCGGTTGCTTGAAACAATTAGATATTATCTGTGTGCTGATCCTGACACTCCAGTCATTATTTTGTTTAGCTAGTTAATTTTCACCTTAATTCTGTGATATTTGCAGTGATTTATTTTTGTATGTATGTCAAAAAACTAAAGCTTAACACACTTGGAAATGCCTCTTGTAAATGTATGGCACAACCTCAGAAGAATATAGGGATGTTTCTATGCCAACATGGTTTTCTTTTTCTTCAGTAGCTACACTAATTACTCATGCTTAATGGAAAAGTTATTGAACATTTTTTGGTTCATGATCTAATCAGTTTTCAAGACTGTTAAAATGTGTAGAAACAAGTGTTTCCACACAACTTTAAGTGGAATGTGCAAATTCAGAATTTCTATACACCTAACTTAGTATCTGAGATTCAAAACTTGGTGTGTAACATGTATGCCATTGGTTTTCAACCTTTTCAGATTCTAGGTACCTTTCCAGACTTTACCAAATTTGTGATATCAGGGTTGAGAATCACTTTTGCAGTGCCTCAGCTTACCTCACTGGATCTTAACTGGTGTGTGGCAGCACCTCTGAGAGGGTCTCATTGCATACTAGGATACTGCAGTGTCATGGTTGAGAACCACTGCATTATGCTGTTTTTACAGAGCCAAGAAAGCAGTGAGTAGCCATAATAGTTTGAAGTCAGGCATCTTTATCAATTAACTAAATAAGATGCTTGCATAGAGTACAAGCTTTAGTGAATTCAAGCTCACTTCATAAGAGCCAGCCAGCAGGGGGAGATCTCATCATCTGATAAGCCTGATCGGTTCTGATGCCCAAATCAAACCATTGCAAGAGCAGCAATGTTCATTTTCATCTCAGCGAAAGCCCAAGTATCAATTAAGCCTTTCCCTGCGGATCAATTTCCTTTTTTTGCATGTTGATATTCAACACTGTAAGAAGAAATAGCAAGTAATTAAAAAAAAAAAGGGGGGGGGGAAATATAGAACCCAGATCATATCTTGGTGTTTCACAACTAGGCTTGCTGGGGGATGGGCATACAACCACCAGAGCAAGCTCACCAAGCATCAACCACAAAACCAGCAGGATAGGGTGCTGAAGGGACCCGCCACTCTTACCTCAGCCCAGGAACAGAGCTTCTCCATGAGTACAAGGAAGCCTAGGGCCGCCAGTGACACACTTAAGTGCCTGTATGCTAATGCTAGGAGTTTAGGGAATAAACAGGAGGGAACTGGTCCTTCTGCTAAACAGAAATGACTACGATCTTGTAGGGATCACTGAGACCTGGTAGGACTTCTCCTATGACTGCACTACCAGTATAAATGGCTATACCCTGTACAGGAGAGAGTGTGCTGAAAAAAGAGGTGGGGGTGTAGCTCTATGGAGAGCTACACATCCCTACAAGCTGAGAATGGCACCCAAGGAGGACAGCTGGAGATCCTTTGTGTTAGAATACAAGGGGAACGTAGTGAAGGGGATACAATGGTAGGAGTCTACTACAGACCTCCAAACCACAAAGAGGTGCTTGACCAAAAATTCACCAGAGAACTGTCTGAGGCTGCATGCTCTCAGTGCATGGTCATCATGGGAGACTTCAACTACCCGGACATCTCATGGGATGAACACTAGACAAAATCCAGTCAGTCACAATGCTTCCTTACATGCGTGGGTGAGTTCTACCTGTCCCAAGAAGTTTATGGGCTGACAAGAGACAAGACACTGCTGGACCTGGTACTGGCCAAAAGGGATTATCTCATCAGTGGCCTAAGAATCAAAGGGAAGATTGGGTGACAGTGACCACGAGCTGATCACTTTCACTATCCAGCACAAAGCTGACAAGTCAGCCAGCAATGCAGTAGCCCTTGACTTTAGGAAAGCTGACTTTCATAAGCTCGGGAGGTTTGTTCTTGAGGCCCTAAGAGGCCATGATTTCACAGGGAAGGGAGTTCACTATGAGTGGTTGCTCCTTAAGGAAGTGATCCTAGAAGCACAAGGGGAGTTCATCCCCACCCATAGGAAAGGTGGTAAAAGGGCTCAACAACCCCTTTGGCTCAACAGGGAACTCTTGGACCTCCTGTGTCTAAAAAGAGAGGCGTATAACAGATGGAGGACAGCAAACACTACTAAGGAGGAGTATACTGCACAGATCTGCACCTGCAGGGAGCAAACTGGGAAAGCCAAGGCTGCAACTGAACTCCATCTGGCTACACAAATCAAGGACAAAAAATATCCATCTTCAGATATGTGGGGAGTCGAAAGAAAAACGAGGACAACATTAGATCCCTGCTAAACCAGCTGGGGCAACTGGCTTTTTCCTGGGTATCGGTAATCAATCTGCTTAATGATTACTTTGCGTTGGTTTTTCACTAGCCCAAAGGGACAACCCTGCTTAACATCATGCAGGATGACTGGGGTGAGGGTGAATCTGTGCCCACCATTGGTGTGAATCTTGTGAGGGAGCATCTTGAGAGGCTGGACCCCCATAAATCAGCTGGTCCAGGTAGTTTGCACCCAGGAGTGCTAAAGGAACTAGCAGACATCATAGCGCAACCACTGGCAAGGATATTTGAGAACTCATGGCGCTCAGGTGAAGTACCTGAAGATTGGAAGGCGGCCAGTGTGGTGCCCGTGTTTAAGAAAGGGAGGAAAGAAGACCTAGGAAACTACAGGCCAATCAGTTTGACCTCAATCCCCGGGAAGATTTTGGAAAAAATTATCAAAGAAACCATTCTTGACAGGCTAACAAGGCAGCTTTGTAGGGGATAGCCAGCATGGGTTTGTTGCAGGTAGGCTGTGCTTGACCAATCTCATTTCCCTCTATGACCAGGTGATGTACCACCTGGACAAAAGGGAAGAGGTTGATGTCATATATGTGGACTTTAAAAAAAGCTTTGATCTGGTGTCCTATGATGTTCTCATGGAAAAATTGGGCAACTGCAGCCTCAACTACTCCACAGTCCAGTGGCTGGGGAACTGGCTCTGAGGTCGGACCCAGAGAGTGGTATTTGACAGAACTGAATCAACATGGCACTTGGTGACTAGTGGTATCCCCCAAGGCTCTGTTCTCAGACCTGTATGTCACGGCGCAGGGTCCTAGGAGCAGCCGCGATCTCTCCTAATGCCCCCTACCGTGCCAAGTTCGAGATAAAGCACCCTCGTTCTTGCCCACCACGTCTTTGTTATGTATTTTATAAGGGAGGCTGCCTTTTGTCCCCTTGGACACGGTGCTCTGGTTTATCCTGGCCCATGTTCTGTATTGTTTGACTTGGTGCACCCCAGCCTTATGGGCTATGTGTGGCTCCAACCACTGCTGTACCACACCCCAAACCTCACAGGTGTACCGGACATTGTTTGGTCAATTTCTTTTTCCACTTTCTCTGGCTTGTCTCGCCGCCTGTGCCCTCGCTGGCGCTCTCTGGCTTGTCTCACATTGCCCGCTCTGGGGCTTCTTGCAGTTGGGGCTCAGGTAGCCGTAGCTGTGCCTGGCCCCCAAATCCCCTCCTCGGGTCTTAAATTTCTTGTGGAGCTTAGGCAGCCTCGGCCTTACCTGGCTCCCAATCCTCTGCGCCCCTTCTCAGGGCTGGGGTCAGTGCACCCCTGAATGTTGTGCCCTCTCTGGCACTGGGGTCCCCACACTACCATGGGGCCTCTATGAGGCCTCCTCCAACCGCTGATAGCTTCACCTGGTCCTCCGGTCTTAACCAGTAAACAGAAACTCAAGCCCCTGGGCTATACCATAAAATCTAAGCCATCTGGCTAACCATCATTCAAATCCGTACGAGGGAATTCTCCACCCAGTATCCTCGTACAGAAGCTGCTCAGGCCATCAGGCTTCTCTACTCTGCTTGCTCCAGAGCTCCTTCTCCTTTGGCTGCTAGCGGAGACCTGCCTCCCTGGCCTCAGCCTGGATTATGTATATAGGTCAGGCCCTGCCCCCTTCCGGTCAGCTGACCAGCTGCGGTTGCCCCAGCAACCAGCACCTGTACCTCTTTATAGGAGGAGAGCACTGAGGTGTACTCTTTAATGGCTTCATAAATGATGTGGAGACTTGTGTCAAAAGCGGACTGGCCAAGTTCACTGATGACACCAAACTTTGGGGAAGTCTCCACACTTGAGGATAGGTTGATGATCCAGGCCAACCTCGATAGGCTTGCAAGGTGGGTGAATGACAACCTGATGGCATTCAATGCAGAGAAATGGAAGGTGCTTCATCTTGGGAATAAAAACCTGCATCGCACTTATAGACTCGGCAGTGCTACACTTGCTAGCACCACAACTAAGAGAATTGAGGGCCATGATTGACCCCAAGATAAATATGAGCTACCAATGTGATACCGCAGCTGGCAAAGCTAACAAAACAGTGGCTTGCATCTACCAATGTGTCTCAAGCAAGACCCAGGGTATCATCCTCCTGCTGTACTAGGCCTTGGTGAGATCGCAGCTGGAGTACTGCATCCAATTCTGGGCTCTACAATTTAGGAAGGACATAGAGAAGCTTGAAAAGAGTCCAGAGGAGAGTCACATGCATGATTGGAGGGCAAGAGAACAGGCCTTATGAAGAGAGGCTGCAAGCCATGGGACTCTTCAGCCTGGAGGAGTGCAGGCTCAGGGGTGACTTGGTGGCAGTTGAATAAGTATATAAAGGGTGTGCATCAGGATCTGGGGGGAACACCTGTTCGCCAGAGCAGTCCCGGGGATGACGAGGTCAAACGGTCACAAACTCCTGCAAGACCGTTTTAGGCTGGACATAAGGAAAAACTTCTTTATTGTCCAAGCCCCCCAGGGCCTGGAACAAATGTCCTCCAGAGGTGGTGCAAGCACTTACTCTGAATACTTTCAAGAAACATTTGGATGTATATCTTGCTGGGATCCTTTGACCCCAGCTGACTTCCTGCCCCTTGGGCAGCAGGCAGGACCTGATAATCTTACACAAGGTCCCTTCCAGCCCTAATGTCTGTGAAGTCTGTGAATCTGCATAATTTGCAGTGGATTGCCAAAGGAAGGGTGAACTGCTCAGCTGTTTGCTCTCTCTTCAGTTTCAAAGGTAGCTCCTGCTTCCTTCAGCTGGAGTTCAACCAGCAGTCCTGTACAGAGAATCAAAAGAAGTGGCCCCCTTCAAATACAAGCCACAGCAACCTGCTGAAGCACCTCAGAGTCCCACAATTTGCTGGGTTTTTCAGGAATTTTAGTGTTAACTGGAGCTGCCTTCAAATGTCCCCAGTGTGTTGTGCTGAACTACTAGAAAATTCAGGTCAAATTTGACACACATCACACAAGGTCTTGTCTGACAGTCTGTAAAGGTCCTTGCTCTTCAAAGATTTATCAGGGTTTTCCTGCAGTGAGAAAGCAAAATGTAGGAGCCAGGGCAACTAGGAGTAATGCAGGGTTTCTGGGTTCTCTGCCAACAATAGCAATAAAGCAGGAAGTCACAGTTGGGTAGGAACTTTGAAAATAGCCCTTTCTCCTTCCTGCCTTCTTCCTGTCCCCAAGAAAACAATCTCTCCAGATCAAAGTTGAAATAGCAAAGTGTATTGAGTCTCTCACCCTTTCCCTGCATTGACTTTATGGTAAGTCTCATTTTTCTTTAGCTCTCTCGGAGTCTGCTCTGACCACGCTGTTAATGTTGCTTTCTGTCTGCAGTTACCTGTACCAAATAGCCCATCTGGGTGATGATGATGAGGAGCCAGAGTTCTCCTCTGCCATGCCCCTTGAGGAAGGAGACACTTTCTTTTTCCAGCCACGGCCTCTCAAGAACCTGGTGCTGGTGGATGAGCTGGACAGTTTGTCTCCTATCTTGTGCTGTCAGGTATGTTCCCCCACCAAACTGAACCATAATGCCAGTTACAGCCCTAGCAGCTTGGATCAGAGTATATCCACCATAGTGTTGTTGCTTAGCTAGGCCTCAGGAAGCCTTCCAGGCCTGGAAAGCATTTGTGAGACATCGGCTAAATATTTGGGAGGGGGCAGAGCAAGTGACAATCTAGCTTTAGTGTCATTGTGTTAGTTTGCTCTGCTATTGTCAGAGAAGCTATATTGTAAGCGCTGATAGAAAAGTAAGTTCAATAAATCCTAAATTTTGGTTAAAGATTTACAGGATAAAGTTAAATCTTGGCATAGTAATGGGTGCTGAAAGGATTAATACTAGAAACTCCATCCTTCAAGTTACATAGGGTTAGGGAGAGTGTGCACATACATGCATGCACACAGAGAAATGAGATTCAGCAGTCCAGAGCTCATCCTTTATGGCCTCTCAGGCTAGGCCCTGTGTTCTGTGCAATGAATTTAACCAAAGTTTCTTCTCCCTGCAGTTGGTGACTAACTCTGTGGTTTTTCCTTTATGCAGATAGCTGATCTGGCCAATGAAGACACACCCCAGTTGTATGTGGCCTGTGGTCGGGGACCTCGGTCATCTCTGAGGGTTCTAAGGCATGGACTCGAGGTAAGATTCCTATTGACCACCCACAAAATCTGCAACAAGAATGTAGGGTGACTGATAAGACCATATTTAAAATTAGCACATTGAAATGAAACGGCTCTGGCACATTTTTTCAAAAGGAATTTGCTTTTGTGCCCTTTTACAGTAAATGGATAGCTTGAAGAAGAGGTTGTGCTTATAATCAGTCCCTGTTCTGTCATAAGGGTTAAGTTCTTTAGTTGTATAGAAGTAATAGCCATAGTTTTGCTGTTCACATTCTCCACTGTAATCACCCACATTTAATCCTTTTAGAAGTTTGAATGTGGAAATCAGTTCCTTTTCAGAAGTTCTCTGTACCCCTGTTCATTTCCCAGTTGCCCACTTTGATAGTATCCAAATCATTGCACCATCCTTTTGGTGGAGGGTGGGTGTAGTTCAAAGCTGATCAGTCCAAACGCAGGGGTGGGCAATTACTTCAGCTGGAGGGCTGCTTAACAACTTTTGGTGAGCTGTCAAGGACCACAAGGGGTGGCCCTACCCCTTGACAGGTACCCTGCCCCCTGTTCGCAGTCTTGGGACTTGAAGTCCCACCCCTTTGCTACAGGGTTTGGGGATCCCACAAACCCCATAACCCCTCCTCTACAGGCAAGAGCTCCACTCACCAGCTGTCCAGTTGTGCGCCATTGTGCTCATGTGCCTTGCACATGAGACTCCCAACTGGAGTACTGGGTTCCCCACAAGAGGTGGTGGCACAGAGCCCATCTGGTACAATGGCACGCAACCTCTGTAAGCCCACATCTCCTGCCAGAATGGTCCTGTGAGCCTGATAGAATGGCCTGGTGGTCCAGATCCAGCCCACAGGCCATATTTTGCCCACCTCTGATCAAAGGGGTTACTTGAAATATAAGCAGCTCTGTACCTTGTGTGCTGACTGCACAACTGCCATACCATTTCCTATGCGGAGAGACTCGGGACTGAAAACTGAACCAGCCTTCCAGTTTAGTTGCTCAGAGCACTACCCACTGTGACTTGATCATTCACTGTAAATGCCTGTGAATCATAACTTTTCTTTTAAGAGAAATAAATTTTTTGATTCCTGTTAGGTATCTGAAATGGCCGTTTCAGAGCTGCCTGGTAACCCCAATGCTGTCTGGACTGTGAGGAGACACGTTGAAGGTACTTCTTCTTTTCCAAAAGCACCAAAAATAGCACCCTGTTGTCCACAGGCATAGAAATGAGTACATGTGGGGGTTTCCCCCCCCCAAATTAGTTGTCCTGATCCAGGAGCTCCTATCTATTTCTGTATCCCTTACACAGTGCAACCCAAGATTTTCTGTGTCTAAAGATCTCATCCTCTGCTTCCCTACACTTGAAAGAGAGTTCCTGTTTTTTAATCTGAAAAGAAGCATCTGATTTGTGCTGTGGGCAGCAGCATCCATTACCTGTTTGCTGTATCTGCAGTGCTTTCCCAACAGAAGCTGCTGAATTCATTGCTAAGCGTGTCAGTCAAGCCCACCTTGGTTCCAAAGCTCAAGCTTCAGAGTTAAGATGCAGTATTCCTGCCCTGTGCAGGGGGGAGGTGCTGTTCCGTTGTACAATCACTATTTTAGAAATGCTGCTTCATAACCGAAATAGGTCTCTGCAAGGAAGAAGAATATAAATCCAGAGCGTGGCAGATAAGTACACACCTGCACAAGTCTGGTTTTTAATGCTTCTGCCCCAGCTAGTTTGCAAAAGAAAGATCCTATTTAACAAGGTTACTGTTTTGGGGTAGGCAGCATTTCCTAATCAGCTGCCCCAAAAAGTATACAAACTACCAAGCACAAGGGGATGAGGCAGCAACACATCATATGTAGCATGTCTGTTCCCTTATCTAGAATAAGGCCCTTTTTTTAAAATATAGTGGATTATATTTTTGCATCGTCCCCTTGGGATAATTATACAACTCTTCAGAAGGATCTGGTTACTATTGTTTCACCTGGGAGGCCCTAAAAAAAGGTGTGCCAGATACTCCCGTCCAGACCATTTCTAAGGCTTGCCTTAGAGGCTGCTTCTGGCACTGCCGTGCACTGCACAGGCATCAGTATACTGTAAAGGAGACTTTAGGCTTTTACAGTGACATGGCATCTCACTGAGGCTGCCTTAAAGCAGAATTTACTTGAATTAGTTTTGGTTTCTTTTCCATCTGCTCAGGACGTTAGGATACAGCCCAAGTGACTAGTGCAAAAGGAATTCTGAACAGGAAATGCCTACAAAGATTCTCAGCAGCATTAGAGTCAAGGAGTTCCACAGAAATGTTTCTGTTGGGTTATCTCATGCTTCTTAAATTCAAGTCAAGAGACATCTGGTTTAGCCATTATAAACCTTAGCTGCTTCCCACAGAGGTACTGTAGAACAGTGGGGGCCAACCTTTTTTGGCAGGCTTGCCACAAATTAGCCCTGCACCTTCCCCAAGTACCACTCTGATCCCCTTCCCCTTTCTGTTTCCTGCTCTGCGCGCCCTGCCTGATACTCTATTCCCTTTTCTTTTTCCTGCCCTATCTGTCACTTTCTGCCTGTACCTTCCCTGATGGTGTTGTGTGCCACTCATAGAGGCTGCCCATTCCCTTGTGGCATGCATGCTGCAAGTTGGTACCCCTCCTTTAGAAAATAGGACCTCTTGAATGCACAGGTGTTCCATGGATGGCTTGAGAGTTATCTTCCCACACTTAATATCCAGAGGAACACACCGACAATTTGTTGGGGGATGAAGGGTCATAGCTGATTTACAGAATATGAGCCAGGACACTATTGCAGTGCCTGTTCATAGACAAGTGGAGCCTGATGGAGGCTGTAAGTCCCATCATGCGATCCTCGCCCCTCAGGTGTCTACCAAGGCTGGAATCTAGCTTCCATGAGCAAAACTTCTTGTAAAGGTGAAGTTAACCACATTTGGCCAGAATACTTTGTCTAAGAGTTTTAAGACTGAGTCAGAATGGCAATTGTTTATCTTTTAAAGTTGATTTTAATGGGCTTTAACAAAAGAAAACCCAGCACACTTTATCTGATCTTTTAACTGTCACATGTTGCTGTCTTGAGTAGATTTGGTTTGTCTGTAATGCCAGTGATCTGGTTCAGGCCAGATTCCAAGGCATTTCTGTCACAGCACACACATGTTGCAAGGTCTCTGAGAACATACTTTTTTGCAGCCTTCAAGGCAAATACTAATCCTGGCTGGTATGTGGTGATACACACTACCAATACCAAGCCTTTTTTTCTCTTCCACAGGTGGCTGGTGGTGGAGGTGCTGATCACAGGTGTGTACCAACTGCTAGGGGCTACTGTGCTGTCTTGCAGGTTACCCAGAGAGCAATGCAAAGTCTTGAGGCAACTTTTATGCTGAATTTACTGTAAATGAATTCCAGAAGTCATTGGGCAGTTGGAAATCATTGCCTTTGTGCTGTGTATCTGCCCCATAGTTTTAGTGGCTGGGGCACAGAAAGCAGCTTTTTGGGTCCTCTTTCCTTCCTGTGGTCCTCTGGGGAACAGTAAATAGCTGTGTTGGAACTTTTTTCAGCTTTCACAACATCTTGGTTGTGTAGGTACATCCCAAGGGAACTTTAGTTCACCATTTACGTGACCAGGGTTTGCTCCAAAGCAGACCTTGCAGTACTCCAAGTGCAAGTGTGTGATAAAAAAAACTAAAAAAAAAAGACTGAATGAATGTGTTTAGGGACTGCCTTGTCATAGGGATTGCCTATTTATGTGGAATGTATCTGTGGGTCGAATGGAGAGGTAGATGGGATGCAAACCAAACATTTCTTTTTTAGTTTAATCAGTAGGAGGTCTACAGATTCAAAGAACAAGGTGGCTAATGTGGCTTCTGGGATGTACATAGTTTCTGTCTGGCAAGTGGGTGTTGTTTACCTGAATTCCAATGTGACAGGGAAATGTGGCATCTCTGGGCTTGATACTGGGGTCTCGCATGAAATTAAGTTCTCTTAGGGTTCCGTTGCTACCCCTGAACCTCTTAGAAGTGTGCATAATCCTGAGATGTCATCTCTCTCATTTATTCACTTACTGATCCTTCCTTTTAGTATTGACTGCACTTAGGTAAACTGAACTCTAGCAGTAAGAGACGAGGCGTAGATTGGTTTTCTGGAAAGGCATCTAAATAGACACAAACTTTTTGTTAATAACACATAAGACAGAAGTGAGAAGTATGATATGTTTTGTAACTAACTGTGAGAGATCTGTGAAGCTACAGAAAATTTGCTGGGAGGGGAGGCCAAGGGGACTGGAGAAACTATATTCAGCTCTCCAGGCAGTAAGATTTTTATATACACTGGGCTTGTACTGGCTTAAATAGTGGGGTTTATGCAAGAAACTCTGTTCTAACCGAGTATACTTTTCAATCTGCTTCAGGAATTTAATTCCATTAATTCTTACTTTTCTACAACAAGATTGTCACGTGGAATCCTGATGAATGGATCTTATTCGTAATATTTTATTCTGCTAATTCAAACCCTTTATTTCAAGAGTTCCCATAAAGGAGAAATAAACACTCATAAAAAAAAAAAATCCAAGCCACAAAGAAAAGTCTTTTGGCACATATTTGGCTCAGAATTAAAGGAACAGTTCAAAGTAATGTGAGATTTTAATTGTTCTATCTAAGTATAACAAGTACATCCATAAAAAGGCTCCAAAGGTATCATCTAACTGCCATTTGTATTTAATTGTTTTAGACTTCTGTCAGAATAAAAAGACTGCTTTCAAATAGGAGTTAAAGTTTTTCTGTCCAGGTTGAGATCACATGGCTAAGCTTTCTGCTGGGAAGCAGGGATTCATCATAAGATGAAACTCCTCACAAGAGAGTCAGCAGCACTGGAGAGGATAGAGTGATAGGTCCTTAAAAATATTCCAAAAATACGCGTTTCAGTTTATACTCATCTAATTATTCATTTTCTCACATACAGCCCACCAAAAGAAACAGGTATCTCATTATTTTGGAAAGCAGAACGTAGGAAAAGATTTTTCCTGGAGTCACGGCTGGCTTTGTGACATCAAGTAAGTTTTCGTGGGAACAAAGAGTATCCATGAAGTCTGGCATCCCAAGAGACGGTCTGGATAAGGCAGCTGGCAACTGTAATTTCCTGCCACAAGAGGAATTCCTGCTGCCACCTGCCTCACCCAGACTGTGTACCAGTAGATGCCACGCTTCCTGGACACCGTTTCCAGGAAGACTTACTCTGTCTCACAAGTTAGGAGACCCTTGCAAGGGAAGTAGGGAAACTACTTTACTGTAAGTAGTTCTTTGTTTTGGTTCTAGTAAATAAAGTATTGTTCCATATCACAAATCTCATCAAAATACTACTACCAGCAGCTCACTGGTTAAAAAAGGACTCCATCCCTTCAGCTTGCTGATCCAGATGTGGCAGCCATTTTGGCAGTTTTGTGATGCACACAAATCTCCAGGCATGGTTTTTTCCAGTAAAGAAAATAGCTTCCCAGCTTAAGACATGGCCCTAATTTGGGGGGCTGATTTTTGGGGGGGGAAAGGTGTTTGTTACATGTGAGAAAATACTGTATTTACCATACGTTTTAAGTGGTAACTTGTTACTGGAATTTCCTTGAAAGCTTTCAAGAAATTCACATAGGTTTGTTGTGTTCGAGAAAAGGTACAAGTTTATCAGGATATGCTGTTCACTTACTACACACGTGACCACGAAATGCCAAAAGCATTTAAGCAAGTACCACCTGCTTGTAAAGATGCAGAATTCAAATAACTCTCCTATTAGATCATTACAAAGTCGGAAAGAATATTAGTCTTCCTGATTAACTTAGTGGGAAAAAATTGCAGTCTTGGGTCCTAATCTTAAAATCTGATGTATTCCAGTGGGGACTTAAATACAAATTGACTTCATTGAAATCAGTGATTCTTCCTACATGGATTATATTGAAAGATCTGGACTTTAGTCACTTACTATGCCAGTAATTGAGGTTACTAAACTTGTAGACCAGTTGTGATGGCTTTGATTTCATTATGCTCACTAGAGCAGTTGCACAGCTGTGGTCTGCATGCCAGATGTTGATCAGTGAAGTGTTGCTTTTACTGTTTGCATACTCTAAGTTGTACGTAAAAGAATATTCTTTCATAAGTGTGACACAATGGGCTTGGCAACACCTCCCCATCTGAACAGGGTGGGGAGAAGAACAATCAATTCCTGAAATGTTCACTTCTGCTAACCCAATCTGGTCTCTAAAAAAACAAGATGTGGCCTTACTTTAGATGTACAGCATATCCTGGACTGACCCCATCAAGCTGGTTTCATGTCTTAGTCTTTAAGGAACGTTCTCCACTCTTTGCTTTTATACGAATTCACTTGCTACTTTTCCGTCTGTGATTGATGTGCTAATCATGGGAAACTATGATCTACTGACAAAAACCATTTTCTGTATCTTCTGCGTGCATCCTTGTCAGGAGTTGGTTTGTGCTATGACACATAGGTCTGTCTGAGTGGGGTCAAATGGGAATTTTTCATATGTAAAAATATGCCATTTTCAGCCAAATGTGTCAGAGGCATTGATTTGTTTATCTAGTACAAATTTCTACACCAAGGCTCCTGACTTAATTCCCAGCAGATTTGATCGTTCTTCACGTTCTTCAACTGTTTTTTCTTTTAAGAAGTTATATTTACTTTTGAGAAATTCCTGTTAGTTTTCTGTTCTGATAGCTGCAAAGGAAAGAAGGGTCTGGGGCATGTATGAGCTTCTTTGCCTCTCTGTAGCCTGCCCTGTTGTTCACACTTTCACACCATTTATTCTAGTGACTTCTGCTAGCAAAACTGCTGTAGCTCCTCCACCTCCTCCACTGTGCCTGCTGCTGTGCCCAGTAGGAGAGGCTAGCACTGGATAACTAACCAACACCCCTCCCTCATTCCCTCTAATGAGAGCAGAGGCATTTGTTCACCCCTACAGCTGGTAAAGATAACTATAAATGTTAGGTGGGTTTACTCTATCTTTTACCAAAAGGGCTGAGTAAGCTGTGAGGTCCTTCTACCCCAGGCCACTAGTGCCACCTCTGGGCTGCTCTTCTACCCTGAAGAGGGACTGGAGCTGCTGCCTAGCTTCTGTATCAGCAGCCTGGGCATGGAGATGGAAGCAGCTGGGCAGAAGCTGCTGTTAGGTGCAGGGGAAAAAGCAGGACCTGGTGGCAGGTGTGATCATCTCTTCCATCACCATTGCTGGGCCTTTCTTGCTGCCGCTATGTGGAGGTGATGCCAGGGCTGCCCTGCAGCTTCTCACCACCATCCCGCCAGTTACAGGGGCCCAAGGCAACCCAGCAGTGGTGCTGGTGGTAACTGGGGAGGAGTCACAGGCATCCTTGTCTGCAGGGACCCCAAACCCTTGCATGGGCTGGTGCTTGGGCCATACACTTTGCCTGGGGCTCAGGCCCCACCTGTGCATGTTCTGGCTGGTCTCCATGGAGCCAGGGCTGCCAGGAAATGGAGTCCAGCTGCAAAGCTACCCCAGCCCTGCTGCCCTTGCAGAGGTGGCAGGATGTGCCTGGGCCAGGTGGGGCTGAAGGACGGACCACAGGCCAGACAAAGTTCCTCCATAGGCCAGATCCAGCCCTTGGGCCATATTTTGCACACTCCCATTCTAGACGATTCATTGCAGGTTTCTTTTGCATTAATACTAAGTAGAGGCTTGCTCATGCAAATATGTATCCACAGACTTTGGAGTCAACAGAACTGCTTGTGTGAATAAGGGTTTGTTAGGTTCAAGGTACTGAAGCTATACCTTTACGTTGACTTTAATGGGAATTGAGCTAGGTTTATATTTTTAGCATTAATATGGGGGAAGTGCAAACTTCAGCTTTTTGGGTCTCACCTTGTCTATTAAATAGCAGCTGTCGCTAAGGCTGCCTTGCTAGAACCCAGATTATTATGAACCTGAACTGTTGCCTGAGTTGACTTGATCTCACACAGTAGGGGACTTGGGATACAATGCTTGTTCCCTTGTGTGATGTTTCCTAAAATGAATTTCTGTGTGGTGCTGCTAGTTGATAAAATTATTGCTATTGGAATATTGCTTAAGAGGTAACACTCATGTTTTTGTCCATCTCTTAGCTCTTTGTGTAGAGATCTTGCATGTATATAACCAGCCCTTTTCCTCTCTGTTTTCCCTGACCAGATGAGTTTGACGCCTACATTATTGTGTCCTTCGTAAACGCCACCCTGGTGTTGTCTATCGGAGAGACTGTAGAGGAAGTGACTGACTCTGGATTCCTTGGTACCACCCCCACTTTATCCTGCTCCTTACTCGGGGATGATGCATTGGTACAGGTAAGCACCTTTTATCCCATTCCCAAGCTGTACCCTGCCCGTTTATACCTGCCTTTGTTCCTCCTGTGTCCATTGTACTGTAAAGATTGCCCCGTGTGGGTTGGTGTGTATACTGCTTACCTAGGCACCTCTCCTTGTACGCTGTATCATTTAGCTTGGACGTACTGAAAGCTAATGTCACCGATCCCGCAGGCTGGGTCTCAGAGGCACCTGGCCCCCAGGCCTATGCCAGTAGGGACTTTTAGGGGTTTTTTTCCCAAATAGGATGCTGTCTTCCCAAGCTTTTGTTTTGTTGTGCAGATTAAGAGTATTGTATCGTCAATAGGCCAGTACTGTGTGGAGTATCCAGAGGTACCGACCTTTGGTCAAGGGAGCTGGAAAGCATGCTTTATTTCTTTATCTTTTTTTCTCCTTTAGGTTTACCCAGATGGCATCCGGCACATCCGAGCAGATAAAAGAGTGAATGAATGGAAGACACCAGGAAAGAAAACCATTGTAAAATGTGCTGTGAACCAGAGACAAGTGGTAATAGCATTGACTGGAGGAGAACTGGTCTATTTTGAGATGGATCCGGTACGTGGATTTAAAATAAGACAGGTTTGATGAAGGGACCAAAGGTTTTGTGACTGCCACACTGAGGACTGATATTCCTGCAGAGGATTCAGTGGGAAAGAAGTCTTCTAGAATGTGGCCTTGGTGTGAGAGTCACATGCAGTCTGTAGAATGTCACTGGATGGGTTAATAGATGTGGGCAAACCTGCAAAGTTTAGATCAGCAGCTAGATCTCTCAGCTGTAGACCTGAGGCTGGAAAGTATGTTGTGCACTAAGGAAGGCTTCTAATCCTGGCTGAAACTAGGCTGTGAAGGAATAGCGAAAATGAAAAATACAGATTTTTATTTGTAATCTAAAGTCCTGGACAATAGGTGAAGGTTCATCCGGGGGAGGAATAGGCAGTTACATTGGCTAGAGGGCTGCTTAACGAGTTTTGGTGAGCTGTTGAGGGCTGCAAGGGTACATCCCTTGTCAAACTGCTAAGCCCTGCCCCTTGACAGGTTCCCCACCCCCTGGTTGCCATCTTGCGACTGGAAGCCTCATCTGACCTTTGCCACAAGGAGACCTTGCCCTGCAAGTACTGGGACAGGGAGGGGAGGGTTGCTAGAAGTCTTTGTCCCCCACCCCCTTGTTGTATGGTCCCTGATGTAAGAAGACCTGCCCACTGGACACCAAACCTTGCCTTGCTTGCCACCTGTTGGTCCCAGAATCCCTTGCCACCATCATATGGTCCCTGACATCAGAAGGTCCATCCCTTGGCTGGGAAACACTGCCCTTCCACAGGGCCTGCCCTTGTGGTGTGTGACCTGCCCCTGGGGCCCCAGAACTTCTGCCCTCCAGGCTACAAGACACAGGTATGACCTATCGGGTAGCAAGGAGGTGTGACCCCTCTAACAACAAGCCCCATCACCTACAACCAGCCAGTGGGGTTTTCAGGGGCATTGGACCTCCCAAAGAATGGTGCCAAACCAATCATATTGAGGCCTGCACATAAAATGCTTTCAGAAGAAATCCATTTTAACAAAGTATAGATAAAAATCAAATCATATACTAAAAATCAAATGTGTACTATAACATATTTTACTTTTATTTCAGAAAATATTTTTGTCCTGATTTTGTGTGTTTGAGTGGTGTATATTGAGGCAAATGCATAATAGCTCAAAATAAAGTCTTACTCTTTTATACATAGTGCATGGTGGGTAGGGAGGTGTATGTGGTTGCGGGGTGGGTGTCTGTGGGTATGGTAGGGGGGTTGGGTGTGTACGTGTGGGGGGCTGCCCAAGTGCTAGGTTCTGGGAGCTGGCCAGGGTTTGGTGGGGGGAGGGTGGGGCAGGGAGTGTGTGCAGCAGAGCTCACAGTGGTGCAGGTGCAGCCCGCCCGTCCCCAACCCCTTCCCCTCCAGCTTGTAGCTGCTCCCTGGTGCTCCGCATGGGGCTGAGCCCCACTCGCTTCCACCCCGAGGCAGGGAGAGAAGGAGGAGCCGCTGCAAGTGGGAATAGCCAAGCAATTCCAGCAGCACCCCCACTGGGAAGATGTGGGCTGAGGCTGGGGCCAGGGCATTCTGGCAGGTGAGAACAGAAGCGTGGTGTGCACTGCCCCAGGTGGGAGGAGGCAAGGTTCAGCCCTATATGGAGCATAGCAGGGGCAGCTGTCGGCCGGATATAGTTAATTGGTAGGTGCCTGCCCATGGGCCAGATCCAGTCATCTGGTGGTCTGTATCTTGCCCATGCCCACCCCGATCTGCGGGGGTGTCTGAACCAGTTTGCCTATCTCCTTTAGTAAATGAAACATCTTGTGTCTTCTGGCTCAGTCAGGACAGCTGAATGAGTACACAGAGAGGAAGGAGATGTCAGCAGATGTGGTGTGCATGAGTTTGGCCAATGTTCCTCCTGGGGAGCAGCGCTCCCGCTTCCTTGCTGTTGGGCTGGTGGACAACACTGTCAGAATCATTTCCCTTGACCCTTCGGTGAGTATCTGATATGTGGTTGCTCTTTAGAGCTGGTCTGAAGTGTTCAGACACATGGGTTCTAGAGCTCAGGTAGCATCACATATTGTGTGCACTTGTTATACAAGTGCTACTGAATCAGATGTGATGTGTAGTGTTACTGAATTAATGGCATCCGCTGTTCCAATATTTAGGCATCCATTGCAAATAGCAGTTTCATCTTGTCATACCACAGATTCAGCAGTTGCTAGACCAACATATACATAAATAAGAGATTCTTGCTGCTCTGACCTTGGCCACCTTTAAGCCTTCCTTGAAACTAAGTTTAAGAGATTGCAATTGTTGGATTTTAAGAAAACTGCTAACTAACAATATGTAGAAGTGTGTTTGATTGAAATGTGTTTTGCTTATAACTGTGCTATTCCACGTGGTTCCACTTTGCATCCATTCTAGCTGAGGATAAACTTGAGGCATCTTTCCAGGAGAACTCCTAACTCTGCTTTTGGGCATGTTTGTTTAGCTGTTCTGCCCCAAGAACTCTAAAGAAAGTAACCACAGAATTGGGACCCTGGCTAGCTGTTTTTGGGGTGTACAATTTTGTTTCTTTTCTTGGGATTTTTTGGGAAAGCTGTGCTTCCATCTTGAGGCAGCCCAAAAAAATCAGATACACAGACTTTTAAGATTAGGTTTGAATATTCATGGCCACTGTTTCCTTTTCTGCTTTTGAGATGTGTTGCAGGAAATATTTTGTCTAATGTAAGAAAGTACCTAAAGATAAGGCAGACAAGGTTCTTTGGGTGAATCTGATATATTTTATTAGACCAACTTAAATAGTTGAAAAAGAATTTTAAGCAAGCTTTCATGTTTAAAAACCCTTCATCAGGCTGAGGACGTTTCTGCAGTTGGTGTGTGCGCTCTTCCTGCATGGAATGAGAAATAAAGAAGGCAGAGGCTGGGCTGGTATGCATACAAGACAGGCAGTGAAGATGTAAATTGAAGACTCTGGGTGAGAGACAGGCTGGGTTTGGGGGAGAAGGGGGATGAATGTAGCAGTTAAATAATGGAGAGGTACCTGGGGAGTCAGATGTGAGGCAGGTTGTAATGTGTCATAAATCCAATGTCTATATTTAGTCCATGATTTTGAGTATCCAGGGCATTGCTGAAGTGAAGTTCATAAACTTGTCTCTGAGAAACGTTTTGTAAGTTTCCTTTGAGGATTAGAACTGAGAGATTGGAAAGAGAGTGGGTTTCTTGTGAGAAATGTGCCCCCATTAGTAATTGGATATTCTTGTCTTTGATAGATTTCCAGTGTGCGTTCATTCCTGTGCGCAGTTGTTGTTTGGTCTCATACGTATTTTCCATTGGGGTATTTGGTGCATTGGATAAGATATATTACATTTCTGAAGGTGCAACTGTAAGATCCAGAAATGCTGATGGCTCTGTTGTGGGGTATAGTAATTGTGGGGATGGTGGAGATGTGTTGGCAGGTTTTGCATTTCTTGTCATGGCATGGTCTGGATCCATTTGGTGTGTTCTGGGCCTGAAGAAGTTTGGTTTTGGTGATGAAGTTAGCGAGGTTCGGTGCTTGTTTGAAGGCTAAGATAGGTGGTTCTGGGAAGATCTCTTTAAGAATAGGGTCTCTTTCTAGTATGGTTTGCAGTTGTTTGAGGACTTGCCGTATGGGTTCAAGGGAGGGGTGATATGTCTCAACCAGCGGTGTGTGATTCATGGCGGGGGGTTTCTTTTGTAGTGCAGCAGTTCTTCATGTGGTATCCAGGTGGCTCTTTCAAATGTGTGATCTAGCTCTCTTTAGGTAGCCTTTTTAAGATTGGTGAGGTTGCAGTGTTCTCAGTGCAAATTCAGTGGTATGTAGGGGCTTGGCTGTATATCACAGCTTTTTTGGTGCGTTTAGGGTGATTGCTGGTTCTGTGTAGATATGTATGTTGGTCTGTGGGTTAAAGATAAGGAAAGAATAAAAAGGTATGAAGCAAATGGTGTAGTAATGAACTTGAGCTTGGACTGTTGCTCTATAGTGACAGCTGTAAGGCTGCCAGGAGGGGAGACAAATCCAAAATGCCTGTATACTAGGAAACCAACAGGATGCGTCTCAAAATTTTCTGTCTAAATCAAATGTTCTTTAACAGATTTGTCAATTGCATGTACTATGTATCATTGTAGTGTCCTTTTTCTCTGCCTCCCACAGGATTGCTTACAGCCACTGAGCATGCAGGCCCTCCCTGCACAGCCAGAATCACTGTGTATTGTGGAGATGGGAGGTACAGAAAAACAGGATGAGCTGGGTGAGAGAGGCTCTATTGGCTTCCTGTACTTGAATATCGGATTACAGGTGAGCAGCGATAGCTAGTCTCTTACAGCTCTTCTGTGAGGGTTTAGCATGAAAGACTTTATTAAATGTTCATCATATTATGTAGTCTCCAGTGGGTGACCTTCCGTGTGCACAGCCCTTGTTGATCAGGACATATGCTTGTGCAGAGCTTTGCAATGAATTCCTCTCAATACATGTGTCTGTGTGGAATTCCCCAGTTAGTGGTTGAGTGAGTCCCCACACATTTCCAGCTTCAGGCCAATATCCATGGTAATGAAAGGAAAAGAAATCTGCTGACACAGTGCAGGACAACTCTTTTTGAAAAGAGGTTCAGTTGTAAAAACTGGGCCATATAGAAGATGTTCACAGGCTGCTCTGGAGAGAACATGGAGAAAGCAAAGTCTCCAAGGCAGCATGCATTGCAAAACCAGGGGAGTCGGTACCAAGAGTCCCATGTTTTTTCACTTGCAGCAAAGTGTTCTGTGGCCAAATAAAATTGTCTTTGATTGTCCTACATGTGATGGAAATAACTGGTTTCCTATAAAGAGTTTGCCCAGATCCTTTCTTCTGCTTCATGCTTGCTGTCAGAATAAATACGCTGTAATGAATGGAGAAGGATCTGTGTGAGGAGAGGAGGGGTTTAGTACATAAGGTTCTTGGGTTGGGGCTTAGTGCCCAGCTCTTCCATGGACCTTGAGTGACTGTATCTCATTCCTCTGTCTCTTTCAAAGGAGTACAGTAGTTTTATATCTCAGTGTAAGTGCTGAGAGGCTAACTATATCTGTGAGCTTCTTTGGGTGCAGACATTGGGGAGAGCTATCTAAATATTAACAGTAATATAAGACTCTTTAGAATTGCATATTTTTATATTAGTGTAACTGCTTTGGCCAGTGTTCCTTTGAGATCATTAACCAAAGTGATTTTTCTCCTGACTAAAAGAACGGTGTACTATTGCGAACTGTCCTGGATCCAGTCACTGGGGATCTTTCTGATACCAGAACTAGGTACCTTGGCTCACGCCCTGTGAAACTCTTTAGAGTCCGGATGCAAGGCCAAGAGGCGGTAAGTAAAACTAGAATACAAGATGTGATAGGAATCTGTCATTGTGCAGAGTATGCCAGCTCCCCTCATTGGTGGGCAGGGTGTGGAAACTTAATCCCTATTGCACACCCAGCAGGAATAATGAAATGTGAGGGAGGGAAGCAGAGTGACTTCATGGTGGAGGTTCTTGGCCCATTGCTTGTACTTTTATAAACAGCTTTGTTTATAACCTTGTCAGTATCTCTTCATTTCTTAAGATATGACATGCTGCATATCTGTGAGTGTGGAGCAGCAGCTCTGGCTCCACAGCTGCCATATGTGGCCAAGCAAACATGCTTGGAGGATTTTTAGTCAAGAACCATTAAAGTTGCATTTCTGCTCTTTACAAGTGACACTGCAGAAACCAGTTCAACCTAGAAACGCATTTTTGGCTGAACCCGCCCTCATGGGTTGAAAAATATCCTTCAGATGCTCAACATGGGGAACTCAGTCTGGGGATCTAGGTTCTACTTTCAGTTGTAGTACCTTGGACAGGTCACTTCAGCTTGCCATGTCTTGGTTTGCTCATCTGTAAATTGGGGCAGTAACACCACCATGATGACTTGCAAGGCTGAATTCAGTAATCTTGTAAAGTTCTTTGAGATCCTTGGGTGAGTAGCAATGGTGCTCTGCTCTTCCACAGTGTGATGCCACCTTCTCCATGAAACAGGAAACATTTTACTGTTTACATCAAATGATGGACCCTCAATAACCTGGGAGTCAGTCCATTGTTAATATCATTCCAACTGGCTGTTCTGCCAAGAACATGGCCAGGTTCAAGTAAAACTTTTGAGCATTATTCACATTTCTTTTCTGCACTCCTCTTAATTTGGCTGATAATAGGCCAGTTAACTGGCTAGAACTAAAAGTGAAGTTTCAGTTTAAAGATTTTATATACTAAGCACAGTGCTGAAATACTTGAGTTGCAAGATGACAGGGAATATTTTATTTAAATACATCAGTTTCCTTTGAGGGCGGAAGAACTCCTAAAGGAACAGAAGTATTTATTTCAATCTTGGTTCTTGTTGTTAGCCGGGTGTGGGGGTTAACAAAAACCTAATTTTGGGATTCCAGTGCGTTTACTTCATGCTTGTCAATCTTCTGCCTCTGTGCTATGAGATTACTCCCCTGAGCTGTTCGCAAGACTGAGTAGTTCTGAAATTAGATTTAAATCCCAGCAAAATTACTGTAACAATAATCACATTTTCCAGGGGTAAATATGCATACTGTGATACAGCAGTGACTGAGTTTGCCTCTCCTGATTTGTGAATTTGCTGTATGTCCTCCTCCAGGTGTTGGCCATGTCAAGTCGCTCATGGCTGAGTTATTCCTATCAGTCCCGTTTTCATCTGACCCCGCTATCTTATGAGACACTAGAATTTGCATCTGGCTTTGCTTCCGAGCAGTGTCCAGAAGGCATTGTTGCCATCTCCACAAATACACTGAGGTAAGTATTTGATGTGAAATACTAATCTTTCTGGATTAGGGGTTCTGGTAGGCTGTTCAGTTAGGCAGACAGGGCCATAAGAACTCACTAGATTTGAGATGCAGTGCCATTATGGAGAGACATAGAATTGTAGAAAATTAGGCGTGGAAGGGACCTGAGGAGATCATCTAGTCCAGCACCCTGCTTAAAGCAGGATAATCCCCAGCTAGATCATTCTAGCCAGGGTTTTTTGATCCAGGATTTACAGACCTCCAAGGATGGAAATTTTGCCACCCTTTTTATGTAATCTGTTCCAGTGCTTTACTACCCTCCTAGTGAGAGTTTTTCCTAATATCCAACCTAAATCTCCCTTACTGCAACCTGAAACCATTGCTCCTTGCTCTGCCATCTGTCACTACTGAGAACAATTTTACTCCATCATCTTTGGAGCCACACTTCAGATAGTTAAAGGCTGCTGTCAGATCCCTCTTCAGTCTTCTCTTCCGCAGGCTAAATAAGCTCAGTTCCCTCAGCCTCTTTTATAAGTCATGTGTCCCAGCCCTCTAACCATTTGTGTTGCCCTCCGCTGGATTCTCTCCAACTTACACACATCCTTTCTGTGGGGGGTAGAAACTGGACACTACTCCAGATGTGGCCTTACCAGTGCTGAATAGAGGAAGAATCACTTCCCTCGATCTGCTGGCAACACTTCTACCAATGCAGCCCAGTATACAGTTAGCCTTCTTGGCAACAGGAGCATTTTTGGCTGGTATCCAATTTGTTGTCCACTGTAACCCCCAGGTCCTTTTTTTGCAGATCTCTGATCCCAGGCCTGTTAGTAGTGTTTGGGATTGTTCCATCTTAAGTGAAGGACTTTGCACTTTTCCTTGTTGAACCTCATGAGATTTCTTTTGGCCCAATCCTTCCTATTTGTCTAGGTCACTCTGAATCTTAGCCCTACCCTCCAGCATATCTGCTACACCCCCCCCCAGCTTAGTGTCATGTATGAACTTGCTTAGGGTGCAATCCATCTCATTTTCCAGATTGTTAATAAAGATATTAAAACCAGCCCCAGGACCTGGGATACTCCACTTGATACCAGCTGCGAACTAGACCTCAAGCCATTGATCACTACTCACTGAGCCCAATGATCTAGCCAGCTTTCTATCCACCTTTCAGTCCCTTCATCCAACCCATGCTTCCTCAGCTTGCTTTCAAGAATGCCATGGGAAGGCCATATCAAAGGCCTTTCTAAAGTCAAGGTACATCACGTCTGCTGCTTTCCCTGCGTCCATAAAGCCAGTAAATCTCATCATAAAAGGCAATTAGGTTGGTTAGGCAAGACTTGCCCTTGGTGAATCCATGCTAACTGTTCTTGATCACCACCTTCTCTTCTAAGTACTTAGAAATCAATTCCTTGAGGACCTGCTCCATGATTTTTCCAGGGAATGAGGTGAGGCTTACTGGCCTGTAGTTCCTTGCCCTCCTCCTTCCCTTTTTTAAAGGTGGGCACTATATATGCCCTTTTCCAATCATCAGGGACCTCCCCCAATCGTCACAAGTTTTCAAAGGTAACAGCCAGTGGCTCTGCAATCACATGAGTCATCAACTCCCTTGGGAATCAGATCAATTCCCTCAGCACCCTTGGGTGCATTGCATCCAGCCCCATGGACTTGTACACGTCCAGCTTTTCGAAATAGTCCCTAACCTGTTTTTTCACTACTGAAGGCTGCTCACCTCCTGAAGCTGTGCTGCCCTGTGCAGTAGTCTGGGAGTTGACCATGCCTGTGAAAACCTGACGTAAAAAAGGGATTGAGTACGTCAGCCATTTCCACATCATCTGCAACTAGTTTGCCTCCCCCCATTCAGTAAGGGACCCACACCTTCCATGACCTTTTTCTTCTTGCTTTATCATTTGCCTTTCACCAAAACTTTCAGTGTTCATATTTACATCCAGATAACTGCAGAGGTGATTTATAGCATGCAAAATAATTTTCTGTAGAAATCTCTCGTTGCTGGGAACTGAAGATCTTGAGTTTTGTCACCATTAGGCAAGATATTCAAGCTACCTTTAAGCAGAAGCCAGTTGGATGCACTGGCTAGTCAGTATTTGATCATGCAACCACTTTGAAAGCTTCCTGTCAGGTGGGTCTGCAACTTAGGCTATAAACAGCATCATATGGTATACTCAGCAGAAGCATTTCTGCCTTTTGGATTGTTAAGATATGACCAAAAATAATTTTGGCTCCAGATGTTCTTTTCTTTTAAACTGCCTATGGGGTTTTTTTTCTCCAGCCCCAGTTAGTTATCCAGATCTAATCAGTAGATTTTCCTGTTAGGGCAAGATTGGTATATATTTGCAATAGTAAGAGATTTCTAGGTTGTTGAACACTTACCATATTCTTACTGTTTTAAATCTATTGCATCAGTATCTACCTGTTAGCAATATGCAATATCCAGCACTGAGTTCATAAAATTCCAGGTAATATTAATTTGTAAAAGAAAAAAATGTACTGTTTATATTGAGGATTATGTCTTATCTTGAACTTTTAAGCTATTGAGAAAAATGGCCATAATTTACCCAGTTAAAACAGTATTCAATTTATTAACGATATTCCTAAAGAGGAACTTTTTAGGTCAGTTTGGAAGAAATAAAAAAGCAGCAGCGGCTTCCCTTTTTTTTTTTCCAGAAGAATAAAATGGAACAACCAAATCATATTGTCTATATATCCTTCTTCTTTTCTACAGATCCATCATATTCAGTCAGTGTTTATCTGTTCGTGTAAATCAGATAATCAGAAGAAGACATTTACAAATTCTCTCAAATATGAAAGCGCTTTCTTTGTGGTGGTAGTACCTTATTTAAAATGCATAGATTGAAAGGAATTGCATTTGGACAGCACATTTTACTAAAGCAGTAGCTTCCAAGCAAGCCAAAGCTTTTTTATTTCAAAACAGTTTTTCTTTAAGTCCAACCCATTCACTTGAGATGATCTGTGCTTGCATAAGATCCTCAAGCGGCACAGCCTAGCTGGGCCAGTAATAAGAGGCAAGTAGTTTATTTTCAGCTGCACAAGAATGCTCCATGGAACCTTGTATATTAAAAGTGTATCACAATTCTGAACATGGTCAGTCCTGTATTTGTGTTCCAGCACATTTAATGCAGCTGTGAGGTGGGATTTTCAGTAGTTCCGATCAGTGTACCTGACATGAGAGGGCAGAATTATAACAATATTGAGAAATTAAGGCACAGAGTAAATCTAAATAGGAAAGTCCCCAATAAACTGGGAGCATGTGTGTTTAAATGCATCTGCGTGAGAAGTGATGAAAAGGCATGTTGAATTGCTTTCTTGACATTTAATGTTGGAAAGTACCATGTGGGACAGGGAGATTGTGAAAAGGGCCAAGCTAAGCACAATTGTGCACATTATTGAGAATAGCTGTTCTTCTGTTTTGGTGGAAGATTAGTAAGTCTGTCAGAATTTGAGTGTACCGGCCTTTGGCTGCTCCAAAATGTTGACTTTAATGTTGACTGTTAAGCCTAGGTTTTGCTATTGGTGTGGCTAATGTGTGTGTGGGGGAGAGAGCTGTGAATGACTGGCCTAAAAGTTTTCCATGGCACCTATCATCACAGTATTCAGGCTAACTGCTCTCTCAGTGGGGCTCAAGTAACTAGGAATATTTTAGGCTGTCTAGAACTGTCAGTATTGAATCCCCATGAAGCTGAGATGACATACAGCTGTTCCTAGTATAACTTAAAAAAACTCTCCAGTGATTAGAAATGCAGCCATTGCTACAGGTGATAGTATAGTATAGGGAAGCAGCTTTCTTATTTTTATCAGCACTTGTATAGAATGCCTATAAGTTACTGCTGTCTATGTTCATTCTAAGTGCTGTTAGCACTAGCAAACACACGGTGCTCTCCTGAAAGGTCTTTTTCACTGCTCTACAGCTTGCTGTTTAAAATGCATTTGAGATCCACTAGAAAGGGCTCTGTGTACTAGTGGTAGCCTTTGAACCACAGCTGGAGGATCCTGGGCTAAAGAGACCTGCAGAACAGAAGAGAGAATGGTTTTGATGCTTCATGATGAAAAACCTAAAAGGAATTTGTTTTCCTGATTCTTTTTCTGGTGTTTTTTTTTTTTTTTTAACACTTCAGATTATTTAGAATGCCATGCCTGGTGTCTGATTATACTGCAAGATTATAAAAATTCTCACATGAAATATGTCTTAGCATGAAAACACTTTTTCTTCCTTTTTTGTATTTGTTGGAAAGAACTAGAATAGGCTGTTTTTGTTTAATTTTTACTGTATAGCTTTAGAGAAACACCCATCTGCAGATGCTTAATTTTTTCTTTCCTTCATAGAAGAAGAGAAACAAAGTTGGTTCTATATGAGAATTTCTGCTGTTGACATAGAACTCTGCTGTATATTGTACAGTAATTGGGGGAATACTGAACTCATTTCTGAAGGAGAGAAAGAAATGGGAATGGGCTTTGTAGTGTAAAAGGACTGCTTTGTAGAAAGTGAAACAGATTGTTCAGAAATCAACAACCTGACAGTGGTGCATTTATATGTGTAACACATTTATTCACATCTGAGCCTGGGGCATGTTATGAAGTGAAAATAATGAGAGCATAAATTCAGGAGTTCTATTTTATGTAACTGAACAAGCATTCTTTATTGTCTGTCTTTTTGGCATATTAAAGTGTTAAGCATTTAAAGGAATCTTTCTTTCTGAAAGGACATGTGGTTTGTCAGGCTCCAAAGTGCCAGATGAGCTGGCAGTTCAGCTGGTGAGCTGCAGAAAGAAAAGCTGGCCATTCAGGCACAGACATTTTCATGCTTAGTAACTAACACAGTTCCCATCAGAGGAACTTTGTGTCAGCTGCAGCCTCTGAATCACATTCATATTCAGTTACCATATTCTCCAGAGTCCCCTTTTCCATCTGTTTGGGTCCTCTCTGTCATATGGTATGATTGTTTCAAAAAAGCTGTCAGTCGCCACTCATGCCATCATTTATGTGATGTAGGGATACTCTCTTATCCTGTATTTAGAGCAAGGAGGTAGGAGTCAGAAAACTGGATTCAGTTATTGACTTATATTGACCACGTGCAAGTTGCTACCTATCTTGGTATATCATCTTTCCGATCTATAGGGGGTCATCAAACACAGTTTTTCACAGTAATACGATATCTTTGTAAACACTTACAAGCAGTCTTCTTCCCTTGGCTCTGTGTAGAAAGTTGTAGTTTCCCTGGTGTATTGGAGTGTAGGCATTCTTCCTGTGAGCCATTAGTTAGTGGCTTCTAACAGAAAGTGGAGCTAAAAATGATTTAGTGCTCTAACCTCATGTAGCACCTGACACTGCTAAAGTTCTGCAGGGGGTGAGAGAGCTCTGGGTTTTATGTGGTGAAGAAAGGACACTGGTCTGGTCTGCCAGGAAAATGTAGGTAGCGTTTCCAAGGGCCTGCATGTGCCAGGTAGGTGAAGGCTGCGGCAGGTCCACTTTTGCTGTCTCTGGAAAGGATTTTTTCAATGGCATTCATTAACTGTATGTTGCTTTTCTCTGTCCTGTAGGATTTTGGCACTGGAGAAGCTGGGTGCAGTTTTCAACCAGGTTGCCTTCCCATTGCAGTATACACCCAGAAAATTTGTTATTCACCCTGAGAGCAACAACCTGATCATCATTGAGACAGACCACAATGCTTACACAGAAGCTACTAAGGCCCAAAGGAAGCAGCAAATGGCTGAGGTAATCAGGACAGTTGATATGGACGTGTGTCCTCATTCCACAAAAGCCTGCTTACACCAGTGCTGATGATTCCCAGCTGCACACCTGTTAACCACAGGTTGCCAGTGATTAGAATACCTCGAACTGGGCAGTGCAGGCCAGTGGGTATATCAGTTGCATTGCACTTTGGGACCTTTGGTGACTGCTTGACCTCTTCCTCCATTTCCTCATCTGTAAAATGGGGACATGTAAAGATCCATGATCAGGACAAACTGGTCTTTACAGTAAGTTGTTTCTTCATGTCACTGGTTCCCTTCCAGTGACAGCCTTCTGGTTTAGTTAAGAAACTGCCTATTCAAATTTAAACAAATAATTACTGCCCAGTGTAGCCTGTCACAGCCAACAGTACTGTGGTGTCACGTGAGGCTAAAAAGGAAGAAGTAGTGCTGTTTGAGTGCAGCACATTCACTGAGTTTTGCTTACTGTTGAGCATACTTATGTTTGAAGTAGATTGTTTTCTTTAGATTACCCTGCAATGTCAGTTGTTGTTTTGGGAACAACTTCCCCAGAGCAGTATCCTCACAGATAGTGAGATAGCAGCAGCAGCAGCATCATACTTTCTGATTGCATTGTTTTAAAAAAAAGAAAAAAAGAAAAAGGGAAGGGGGCCCATGGTGGGCATGCATCCTGGCCTTAAGCTTGTGGTAAATGGAATCTCTGGGTATGGGCAAATGCGCATTCGTAGCAGGCTCAGAAGGTGAGGGGCGATGCTGTTCAAGAGAGCACAGCAGTTGGAATGCTGTAATGTTTAGGTGTGTTTGACCAGGACTCTCAGCAATCCATCTGAGCCAAGTCATCCCAACTTGGAGTCTGGATGAAGCAGGATTCTGATACTGTTCTGCTGCACTCATAATGCTACAGGCCTATGCACATGCAGGCAGTAGCCAGCCCCATCTCTCTTTTTTGAAGCTGTTACAAGTGTATGGTTGTCCAGGCCCTGCAGCTATGTGAAATGGAGGCTTTAATATTTAATGGCTTTTGTGTCTTGGATCCTTGCGACATCTCAGTCTTCTGGATCTCCATCATTGCAGAATGTTTGAGTATTAGTGTGTTTTGAAACTAATCCCTTGTATTTCATTCTTTGCCCTCTGTCATGCTCCACAGGAAATGGTGGAGGCAGCTGGTGAAGATGAGAGGGAACTGGCTGCGGAGATGGCAGCCTCCTTTCTGAACGAAAACCTTCCAGAATCCATCTTTGGTGCTCCCAAGGCAGGCAATGGGCAGTGGGCTTCTGTTATCCGAGTTATGAACCCCATCCAGGGAAATACTTTGGACCTAGTCCAGCTGGAGCAGAATGAAGCTGCCTTCAGGTAAGAAACATGGCCAAATGCAGGCAGAAACTGGTTTCTGAATTGCAGATTATATTGCCCACTTGCCATTTAAGTCGGAAGCCAGTCACATGCTGCTGGGAAACTGGGTTTTAAATCCCCATAGGAACCTTCATGGGCTTGGAAATGCCCACCTTCCCTTATTGCAACACCATCATAGGAGGGACATTGGACAGTCAAAGGGTTTTACCTGCTTTCTGTGCCAGCATGTTTACTGTACCTTTAATGAAAAGGAAGGAAAATACAGAAATTCCAAATGGGAAAGGTGATGGAGGAGAAATACACACTGTGAACATGAGATAATATGCTTCTGTCCTTCACTTCCACTTCCCTTTCAAGTGTCCACTGTGCATAGATTAAACTGACAGGAAATATTAGGGTCATAGACTGTGCATAAGAAATTAAATAAGACAGTCAGTATTGTACCTTCCTGTGACAAGGTGAGTGTAGATGATTGATATAATCTGTGGTGTGGTTTGCTTAGCCTCCTGGATCTTCTGACCTGTGCATGCTGAGCTAAGCATCAGTCAGGAAATAAAGCTGTAAGAAGAGATGATTTGTTTTTAACAGTCCAAAATGGTAACGTTCTTCAAAAAAAGCAACAGCAGCAGCCCACGGTCCAGTGTAATGACTAGCTGCAGTGATTGGTCAGCACTGTTGTTGTCTGATGGCTCTAAAATTGTGACTTGGCACATAGTGATTTTGGAGAAACTGCTTTAGAAATGACTACAGGGGAGAGGTGAGCTCTGAGAGTGACATTTCAGCACTGTGGAGCGAAGCTTTCAAAATTCCCCACTGGGTTTACCACCCAGGTTAATGCAGTTTCTGCAGAACTCAGTGCAGGGGTTCGTTACTCTGGTCCCACTAACCTCTTGGTGCTTGTGTGTGTTGTCTCTAGTGTGGCTGTGTGCCGATTCACCAACACGGGTGATGACTGGTATGTGCTCGTAGGAGTGGCCAAGGACCTGATTCTGAACCCCCGCTCTGTTGCTGGTGGGTTTGTCTACACATACAAGCTGGTGAATAGTGGTGAGAAGCTTGAATTCCTGCACAAGGTGAGTGTTGGGTAAAGTGGTCTGTCCCTCTTTGGAACCCAGGGCCATTTTACTGTCAAGGAGAGGAGTGATAGAGATTAGCTAATCCAAGGGAGAGGCCTTTAGAATTACAGGATGGGTTTTGGAAACCGACCAGGCCAAACTGTAAGGTAAGTCTCTTTGCAGTATCAGGGTCTGTAAGTGAGCCTTTGCAAATCAGGTGTCAGTCCTGGGTTCCCTGGGAAAGCTCTTGTGTCTGTCTAGCATCAAAGCCAATACAGATATGAGAATTGGTCCTTCAGTTCTTTCTCACAGCCCACAGGTGAACACTTCCCTAATTACCCTACTTCATTGCTTCATTTTGGTGACTACACAAATAATAAAGAGACTTTCAACACTTGAACAAAGTTTGTTGGCATCATAGGCTGCTTGCAGATGGTTTTAAAAAGAAAAAAGGTGCTTTACTTTAAATTCTACATGCTCCTGCACCAAACTCAGCATATGTGTAGAAAAGGCAGCACATTAGTTGGACCCAGCTCACCCAACATATGTATAGATTGGATGCTTTAGTGAGGATTGAGTCAGCTTTAGCTAAATTGCCAAAAAGGCCCACTGAAACGCCCAATCTATACAAATGCTGCAAAGCCAGGTTGAAGTAATGCATTGCTGCTTCTGGTATAGCACAGTTTTGTGTTGTTTGTTTGTTGTTGTTTTTTAATGTCTGCAAGCAGCCATTGTGTTTAACAAACCTTTTCCCCATTCCATGTCCTTCCGGTGTATTTGAGAAGTGGGCAGATAATGAGCTGGTGCTAAGGAATGTTGTGTTTTTTTTTCTCCCTTCCCACATTGCCTCATGTGATAAGAGGGCTCTGTGCTGTATGAAGGCTTCTGAGATGCCATTTAACGCCCACCATGTACTTGGCAGAGCTGGTTGGGTGGCCTGCTGGGTTCTTGTTAGCCAGTGTGACCAAACTAAGAAAAATTTGTTGATTGATTATAATAGTAGAAAGTCCAGCTGAATTCATTCTCTCCAATGTGATTGCTGATCCTTTTTGGATTAATCAAGAATATTCCATTGTGCTAAGGAAAGTTGAGCTCTTTTTGCCAGCAGTAGTGTTGCGAACAGTATGTGGAGAACTTCCAGATTAACCCCTTCTTTGCTGGCAGTTCCAGAAGTCTTTCCACAAATGACTTGGGTCTCAGCTCCTTGCACCAAAGGATCATTACTTGTTCCTAAAAACAGGGCAGTGTCATCTGGATTTAGGCTAAATAGGAAAATTTAATGGATGCCAGGGAAATAATAGTCACTGGTAGGCAACAAGAATATTTCTACTTCACTACGTACACACTCTGTTTGATCCCAGAGTAACTTAATCTCTCCACCCACCTCTCTTGTTTAAATGATGCAGCAAATATATTTGGTGGCTTGTAATAGCCAGGATTGTGCAAGCACCAGTAGGACATGGTGTTCTAGCACATAGGGCATCATTGTTGGCTCTGATGTCTGGAATCCTTCAAGATATTAGATGTTTATCCCTTCAGCAAAACTGATCAACCTTTGTATTGAGAAGCTCATTATCTTCACTGATGCTTTCAGGGTTCAGCAAAATGGGGGGATGCACCCCATTCAGCCTTATTTTCTAGTAACAGCACTGTCGGCTGTCTTTCTGGGCATGGGGCTTTGTCACATCGGGCTTTCTAACACATCCCCTCACTTCCTTCCATAGACCCCTGTGGAGGAGGTACCTGCAGCCATTGCCCCATTCCAAGGCCGAGTCCTAATTGGAGTTGGAAAACTTTTACGTGTGTACGACTTGGGCAAGAAGAAGCTGCTTCGGAAGTGTGAAAATAAGGTACTGGCTTGGGTTCCAGCTGGTGCTGGTTCTTTGAGCAAGGGTAGATGAGCCATGAGTACCACCTAGAGATTCCAGTTGAAACTAGGTTCTAAGTGTGCATGCTTTTGTGTGCGTCTGGATTTTGGTCTCTCACAAATGGCACAGCAGACAGCCCTAAACATGCAGAAAACCAAAGTTCCCTGAGCAGTATACAGTAAAATTCACAGTACCTCTGCTTTTTTCCAATCCATAACCATTGTTTGTTCCTCAGCCCTGTTGAGCAACAAACCTCCACCCCCAGGCCCACCCCTACCTTCCTGCTTGACATAGGTTTTATAGGTTTGTGCAGCCTAGTGACATCTGTTCTGTTGAGGCGCACAGTCTATGTCCATTGTGCCACATATGGACACCTTTCATCAGGATACAGAGCAGAAAGGATTGGTAACATTTACTGCATGGGAAATCTTTTTGCCCCTCGTGTTGGGTCAGCAGGAACAGTGGAGCTAAACTAGGGCTGTCTACCTAGCAGCTGCAGGCCACATCTGGCTTGTAAGGGGTTAACACGCAGCCTACAGGCTCCCATTAGTCCTGCTGCTGCAGGGACTGCGGTCTCTAAGGCAGGGCAAAGTGGCTGGAGGGAGCCCTGTAAGTGCTTTGCCACCGTGCCAGGAAGGGGACCCAGAGGGCCCCTGCAGCAAGCAGCCTACATTGAATGTGTAACCAAGGGGTCTGTGGTTTGCACAGTATGCACCCCCAGTCCATCAAAAATTAGACAGCCTTACTCTAAACAAATTGGAGGGCTAAAGCTGATAAACTTTGTGTTGCATTTTTCTAAGAGAGAGGAGTGATGTGGAGCATACATCAGGGACTTCTATGGGTTTCATTATAACTGCCTAGACCTACAAGGTACAAGGGGTTTTTAAGGCTGCCCCCTGTTAACCTCTGGGTGCCTGGAGATAATACTCTCAGCAGATCTGATATATTGAGCAATATGTAAATAGTTTTAAAAAATATAAAAAATTGCAAGGCATTTTTCTAATGTTAGTTGGCTGCTTCCAATTAAAGGTTTTTAATTGCCTTTCTAAAAGCACATTGCCAACTACATCTGTGGCATCCAAACCATTGGACACCGAGTGATTGTTTCAGATGTCCAGGAGAGCTTCATCTGGGTGCGCTACAAAAGGAATGAGAACCAGCTCATCATTTTTGCAGATGACACCTACCCCCGCTGGGTGACTACAGCCACCCTCCTTGACTACGACACTGTGGCCGGAGCGGACAAGTTTGGCAACATCTGTGTGGTGAGTCTGCGTATTGGAGTTTGCCAGCGGCAGCAGATGCTTTTCCCGCAACACCCATGTTTATCCTAAGAATTGAGAATCTGTTTAGTTTGAAACAACGCCCAATTGCACTCAGGGTGTTTACTGAATGCTCCCGAGATGACTTTGTCAGTATGATGGCTGGCTGACTGCCATTCATTAAAACCTCAGGAAATCAGAACTGCTGTACACATAAGATAAGCCATGAAAATGAGCTCCTGACTGCTTGTAGCCATTAACAAGACCACAGTGCTTTCATCAAGAATAGAGGTGCTAATCCTGATGTCTCAGGCAAACTCTGCTTCTGGCCCTTGGCTCTACTTCAGCCAATTCCACTCATGGCTGGTTGTGTTACATTATTGCATGCTGAGGTTGGTTGTGATGGTTGGAGGTCAGTGGGAGGTAGAACTGCTCCTGGCAGCACTCTGGGTGCTAAAGCAGGCTGAGTTTCTTGGTTTTAAGCAGCAGTTCTATAAGTGTCAGATGTTGTTCATAAAGAGTTTGGCTGAGGCGCACAAACCAGTGCTCATCTTCTGTTGTGACCCTGCATCCTTTAGGCTGCTCTGTTAAAAGAGGTCACTCCCCCATTGTAACAGTCTTTGCTTTGTCTTTATGCAGAGATGACCATAGAGGTGTACAGGGCCCAGGGTAAATCAGCCTGTGCAAGGCCCCTTAAACACTGTGAGGGGTAGGGCTGCAGCCACTCTGCCCAGCTCCGTGGGGCCCCCCAAAGTGTAGGGCCCAGGGCAGTCGCCCCGATTTCCTCTTCCCCTCCCCCACCCCCCAAAAGGATAGCCCTGCCTCCGTGCATCCCATCAGGAACACTCATACAGGCAGAGACTCCTACCTTGTAATCAGGTTCTACTCCAGAGCCCTTCCCTCTCAACAGTTTTGATTGTTACAGTGTTTGGCTGTATGCAGTGGCTCTTGTTCTTCCCACTGATGAAACTTTTGTCTTCAGCTGCAGTATGACACACATGGTTCTTTTAACACCTGGAACTTCAAATGTTTTCTCACTTGGACTGTATAAAATTTGCAGAGTAAAAACTACTCAGGCCCCAGTTACCATGCTCCTGTGGGGGTGAACTTAGTGTAGGGTAGAGTGAACTTCCAGGGTGAACCCTGTATAAAGGGACCTATGTTATAAATGAATCTTCTGGCCTCTTCCTTTAGAGCCACATAACATGGCTTGGAGGGGCAGGAGATGCTCATTCAAATAACCATAAAGACACAACCGTGCAGCCACCATAATGTCCCATGTCCCTTCCAGACAGGCTAATTGGCATTCCACCAGATTGGAGCACTTAAAGCATAAAGATCTAAACACTTTGACTCCAAAGGCTGTGTTCTCTTATAGTGGTAAGAAAGCCTATGTGATCAGCAAACTGAGTGCCCGCCTTTATCTCGCTGCAGGTGAGGCTTCCTCCCAACACTAATGACGAGGTAGACGAAGATCCAACTGGGAACAAGGCACTGTGGGACCGAGGCCTTCTTAATGGAGCATCACAGAAGGTAATATTCCATGGGAAAGTTGGGGGCAGGGAGGGAATTGAGTGGCAGTACCTCTGGGGGAGTCCTGCAGCTTATGTCCCTTGACCAAAAAGGGCTGTCGGGTAGCTCTTTATTCCTAGATTGCAGTCAAAACTCTGTTGTGGCTGGGGGCAGATCAAGGCCCTCCACTTTAACTTGGTTCCTCCTTACGTGTCTCCTCTCTGTCATCCCTGCCCATCTGTGTCAGGACACCCACAATATTTCATTTTGCCATCTGTTCTCGGGTGGAAGGTAACTTCTGACAACAGACTCAAAATCAGAAGTTCTTTGGTTTTATTCCATTTCCTTTTCCCTGTTCTTGTGAGCCTCAGAAGAAGAGTACAGATGAACTGAAGAGGATCATGCTGACCCCTGATTTGCTTCTCTGTTTGGCTTGCAGGCTGAAGTGATAATGAATTACCATGTGGGGGAGACCGTGCTTTCTTTACAGAAGACCACGCTGATCCCAGGAGGTTCTGAATCTCTTGTGTATACCACCTTGTCAGGGGGCATTGGGATCCTGGTCCCCTTCACATCCCATGAGGTAAGAGAATGCCTGTTCTACTGAAGCATTGCTGGGCTGCCTACTCATCCTCAACCTGTGTGTTAATATGCTATATTGATTTGGGGCTGTTAGCTGCAGGGGAGTGGAGCATGCAAAAATCAGGCCGGGGTACAACAAATGTCCTGCCTGTAGGAGGGGATGGGATGGGTTGGGATTGGCATGGATTAGAACATGTGCAAAGATGTGGGGGTAGAGAGAGCCTGTTGTCACTGATCTCTTCCCCATGCCTGTTTCCATAAGCGGATTTGTGAGCTTTTTGGCGTAGTGCATTTTTTAAAGGAGTAGCCACAGTGAGGTTGAATGAATTTGTGGATAAAGCAGTTTAAGTTCTTTTTTCTGCAGAGACATGTGCAGCCTGCAAAAACTATAGAGCCAGTGCTGGATGCTTCCTCCAACTGCATGCACAAGCTGCTGTAGCATTACCTGGCCTCTTTGAACTCATACCACAGATACAGCAGCTGTCATCTGCTCCAGTTCATGTACATTTTATAAGCCCTGGCAAGCTGATAACACAGTCCTTGTGATAGATACCCATGGAATAGCAAAGGAGAAACCCACACCTGGAAGCAATGAGGGAGCTGCTTCAAGACTCAGTCTTGACAGCACTGGGCAGGGCCATGGTTGAGGGAAGCTGCTGATAGCAGTGTTCCTGTGCTACAATGAGGTATCCTGCCTCAGAGCTCAGTGTCAGGACATGAGAAACAGATTATTGCTCTCCTCTGTCCCTTTAGGATCATGATTTCTTCCAACACGTAGAAATGCATCTGAGGTCAGAGCACCCTCCTCTCTGTGGACGAGACCATCTCAGTTTCCGGTCCTACTACTTTCCAGTGAAGGTAAGTCTGAGCTTTAGAAACACCGGAACATCAATAGTTGAGGTTCAAAGGTCCACTACAGGATATAGAAACGCACACTGCCCGAGCATGTGGGGGTTGACCTCCATCCAGTGGACCTGATATCACCAAAGGTGCTTGTTGTTGAAATAGGATCTAGCTTTTCAGTAATACATTTCATCCACTGATCTCAGAGAGCTTTACGGAAGTTGGTACTTAGCCACACTTTCACAAACAGGGAAACTGAGGCATAGGGAGGCAGTGACGTCCATCACTTGCCAGGAAATCAGTAGTTGGAAATGGAAATCAATCCAGTTCTCCAAAGCCACAGTCTGGTGGATTAAACTGAGGCTGCAAACCTAGTGGATATATCCTTACTTTTTTAATGATATTTTCTAGGTCAGTGGTCTCCAAACTTTTTTGATCACACACCCCTATCAGTAAACAATTTTTGAGCACGCGCCCCCAATATATGTATTAACCGGATACACATAAACTGCAGTAGATGTTCTAATATTTTCTTCCCACACCCCAATGGATCGTCTTGCACACCCCCTTGCGTGCGCACACTGCACTTTGGAGACCACTGGTCTAGGTCTATCATGCATACTGCATCCTGCACAGGCACTTGTTCTCCTGCCTCTTCCACCATCTTCCATTCCTCCTGCATCCTTCACTAGAGTTGTCTCCCATTATAGCCTCCTGCTTGGTCTTATTGACACTCCACTTAGCATTGTGGGGGGAAGGGGGTTGAATGGGGGACTTGTGTAATAAAGCAGCATGTCTACATACCTTCAAGGTTCAAGACCTACTTTTGCAGCTTATCACTGTTGTCCATGTAAGTAGTGCTATTCAGAAGGCATATCTTCCATCTTAAAAGGCACTGTCCAGAGATGAAGTCACTCTTGTAACTTAAGGCTTTGGGGCAGATTTCCAGCATACGAGACCTCAAAGACCTTTGAGACCTGACTGAAGAGTTTCCCGTGCATTTATCCACCAGAACCACCTTCAACCCTCCTTCAGCAAACTCTGCCTAAAGAAACATGCTAGCCAAGACTTGCTGGTCTGAGAAATCAGTCCTTTCCTGCTCTCAAGTGGTTCTTTAGCTGGGTCTGGGCTTTCTGGGACTTTTGTGTTAATCAAGTTGGGCAGTAATTAGTTTAACGTGAACTGCTGCTGTTCAGCAGATGAGGTCACTAAGCATGGCCTAGTTTCCAAAATGGGATTAAGGAACTCCTGTGAAAGGATTGTTTGCTGTCAATTTCCCTTTTCAGATGTTCCAATTAAGCAGGGTTGGTGCTGAGCCCTTGTTTATCCTGCACATTCTAAAGCATTCCTCCCTTTTCTTGCCAGAATGTGATTGATGGGGACCTCTGTGAACAGTTCAACTCCATGGAGCCCAACAAACAGAAGAACGTGGCTGAAGAACTGGACAGGACCCCACCAGAGGTGTCCAAGAAGCTGGAGGATATCCGTACGCGCTATGCGTTCTGAGCAGTACCCTGTAGCCTCTTGTTGGGCTTGTCAAGGACCCTCTTCCAAGAAGGGTTGGAAGGAAGGCTGTGTGCTTTTCCCTTTTTACTATTGATTTGGTCATCTGGATTTGTGCTCTTGAAATCCAAAGTAATGAGTGTTTCCTATTAACTCAGTAGCAGAAGTTAGGTCTCTCTACATGCCTTGCTGCTTGCGTGGAGCCTCTGGCTTGCTGGGTTCCAGTGATGTTGAACCCCTCTCTCAGATGGTGACTGCCTGAGAGAAGAGCAGGCCCCTAGCTTTGTGCATGCTGTGAAGAACATGGGGATTTCAGTTCTCTGCCCTGCTGCACCCACCTCTGCCTAGGGCTAGAGAGTTTGGCTACGTTTTCTGAGGCTAGACGAGCTAGTCCTGGAATGGCCTTGTAAGGTGAGCTGGGTGTCCTGTCCCTCACAGGATCAAGTGAGTCTAGATGGGTGCAGGAGCTCCTCACCCCATCTTGGGGAAATCTTGGAGACCTAACAAAACTTTTGTTACGCAAGTAGATTTCACCAAGCTCATGGTCAGTGTGTGGGAAGTCCCAGAGCCCCGCAGGGAGGGTTCACACCATGCTGCTCTCTGGGCTTCTGTTTGAAAGGCAGCATCACACTTTTCCTTTTTAATTGTTTTCCCTGTAAATAAAGTTTTGTACAATGTTTTGACTCTTGGGGGGTGGGATGAGGAGAGGGGGATAAGGAGGGACCCTGGGACTTTATTTGTTTCATAATAACTTTGGCAAGAGCAGTGCCCCAGCTCCACATTTACCATGAGGAGCATGTGAAGAATAAAAGCCTAGTTTTTAATTGGTTGGACTGCTGACTTGTCCATTCTCTAAAGTACTTTCTTTTTTCTAGTTTGGTGGGACAAGTCTGGGCTGGAGGAGAGGTTCAGTGAGAACAGGGAAAGCTGCATGCACCCCACATGTGCACTGGGAGTGTGTGCAGCATCATGGAAGTCATCCACTGGGTTGCCAGCCTGAGCTGTGCTTCTTGCTGGCATTCATAACCCACCTCCCTGATGGGTAGGGGCATTGCAGCCTTGTGAGTGAGGTGATTAAGTCTTGAAAGCACAGCTCTAGCTGTAGACTGTTCCTGAAGCCATGTGAACAAGCCTACAGTGAGTCTGCAGTTGATTGTATCATGGATTAAGGGAATCTGCTGAATGAGTTCCTGGGAAAGGGTTTTTCTTCCTCTTGTCTGCCAGTGACCTAGCTGTCCAGGGTGTCTCCAGCGCTCAACAACATGGCCATGCCTCCTTCCTCTATTCCCAGCTTTGCTTTGCACCCTGCTGTAATGCACAATACCAGGCTGCTTGTAGAAAGAGAGATGGCCCAGGATTTCTGAAATAAAGTTAACATTCTTTAAGCCAAACAGGGCCATTGTTCCCTGGCTTTATAGTAGGAAAATACAAGCCAGTTCTCTGCACTGCAGCAGTCCTGTTCAGCAGCATCAGCTCTACATCTTTGGTATCAATTCCATCTGTGACCTAGGGTGTGTTGGCTGCTCCACTTCAGCAGAGGTCTTTCAGGATCCCCAGGCCACCTCCAGGACGAAGCTAGGGTTGGAAGGTTGGTCTGGAGCATCAAACACTGGACTAGAACTTTGGGCAAGGCACCAGTGGCCCCTTGGCAAGTCTCGTTGGTCTTGTGGTTCAGTTCTCTGGGAGGGTAAAGTCTGCTTGTGCTGAGGAGGCATCTAGTTGTCTTGGTGATAAGTACCTATATCGGGAATCCCTTACTGCCCCTTAAGTTTCCTTCCTCCCCCAAGATTTCACCCAGTGACTGGAGGTGGAGGGGAATCTATCCAGATAGGAGATGAGTCTTGAGAGATGAAGCCTGCACTGTGCTTTGGAACCAAGCCCGCTTCTCTCCCAACATACTTACATTTGACCCTGAAATTGTTACAGTGTTCTCTTGGGCAGGCCCCAAGGGCTTTGCTGTGTGATATATGTGCTTTTTTAAAGTTAGAAAAATCCCCTCCCACACTCTTGTTGACATGGTGAAGGAAAGAGTCCCTAGACTGAAGAAGGAGGTCATGGTTTCTGCTTTGGAGTTGAGCCACAGAGTCTAGGGATTCCAGTACTTCCATCCCTCCTGAATCTGCTACACCAACCTCTGGAGCTGTGGGCTTGCACATTGGTCACAGTCAGACCTGGAGTGTGCTCAGACCACAGGCTACAACACTGAATGCTTTTGGTCACTTCCTATAACCTCCTGTCCCACAAGTCTTCTCCCCCAAGGACTAACATGGCCTCCTGTTGGAGCTCATTCATTGTTTATTCACCATCTTGGGGATAAGCAGGTGTTGATTCTGAAACTGAGTACTCCTTGGCACTGAGCCTGAGCTGTGCTTTTCTGGCACTCGTAACCCACCTCCCTGATGGGTAGGGGCATTGCAGCCTTGTGAGTGAAGTGAAAGCACAGATCTAGCTGTGTCTAGGTATGTTTCCTAGGCACCCTCACCCCCAGGGTACCAACATGGCATTCAGCACTGCCATAGCTCAGGCTCAGCTGGGTGAAGGACAGCACTTCCCCAGCAGGGGGGAACAGAGTCATGGACAAGTCTCTGCGCTGATGCCTTCATCTGCCTAAATACCTGCCCCAAGATAAATCAAGGTGTAGGCAGTAACAACAGTGATATGGTTGGCATCAGGCTGGGAAGGGTGGAGAGGTACCTTTCACAGACTACATGCCTCAAGCACAAACCTCTGACCTTGCCTAAATTAATTGGACTCCATAGCACTGGGCATGTGGCATAAACATTGTAGTTTCCCCCTGAGGAGAGGGTGGGAGACTGAAGGAATTGTACATACCTAAGATGCTAGTCATGTTGCTGAGAGACTGCAAAATGCTTAGCTGATGAGGGGGAATATATAAACATCAGAGACATCTTTAATTTTGAGTCCAGGGGAGTGTGTCTGCAGTTCATCCCTGCAAAGCTGTAACACTAACATCATCTTAATAAGTCGTCTATCTCTTCCCATCTCCCATTTCTACCTGGGTCTCTAACATGATCCCCATCTGCACAAAGACCCTTCCCTAGCCATTCATTATTTTGTTGCCTCATCTAATCAAGCTGCAAAGGTCTCTGAGGCTGGACTCTTCCACCCTTAACGTACATGGAAGTCTCAACACTGACCATTATTACATTAGCAATACACTGGGATAAAAGTGGGGAGAGCTGAGGGAAAGACTGATGAGGAGTAAATGCATTTGCAGTGCAGGATATAATGGGAGAATGTGTAACCTTATGGCCCCCTCACAAATGTGAAGCCAACATCTGTTCAACCACTGCAGTTATCTTCAGTGGAATGGTTTCTTGGCAGCCACGATCGTAGGGTTGGCAAAAGGTAACTTAGAAGAGTGTGGGGTGGGTGTGCAGTATACTTCACATCCCAACTCTTAGGGGACCAGCAAAACCAACCAGTCTGAACAGTTGCTGTCTATTTTTGTCAGTATGTTGGAGAAAAGGTGAGGGAAGGGATAGGGACAGGTCCCATATGGGTATCACACTCCACTAATGGTATTAGGCTCTGTTGGTTTGATGGCGTTTACCCTGTGAATTACATCCACAACACAAACGGGGGAGAACATCTTTGATTGCCTGCAAAAGGAGTGAGACCTTGAAAACCTAGGGGCTGAGGTTGCATGCTGTAGTCACAAGGGGTGGTTAGGGATGGTATCAGTGCTAAGAAGTATTGTGGGCATCTGAGTTCCTGAGGTCACTGAGTAGGGTGAAAATTTGGTGCAAGGCTCCTGACAAGAGTAAACAAGTCTGGAAAACCTCTTGCCCCAGGGGAGAATGCAAACATCTGTTTGTCCTTGCTGGAGCCTGTGAAGGGGGAGACAGGCTGGCAACAATGGAATGGGAAAAATCCACGAGCACAAGTCTGCCTACAGGATCCCTAAGGGTTGACAGCTACACCCAGTGACCTTAGCTTGCAGATATATTGTCTGTTGCTCCATCATGTTTTCTCTAACATTTTGTCCTATAATCAATATGCCCTGTGCTTTCTGCAGGCAGCTGGTCACTGACTTGCTCTGTCCCTAGACAAGGCTACAAACTGCCTCAGACCTGCATGGTTAATCAGTGAGTTGTGATGGGACTACTAATCTTAAGGGGGAGGGACTTTGGTCCCAACTAATAAGGGGCAGTTGGAGACCCAAGTGGGAAGCGTTGCAGGTAGTGTCAAGGATGTAGCTATCCCAGCATTGATACCTGTGAACTGCCTGCCCTGCCAGGCAGTGGCTGTTCCCCATCACTGCCTGCTGACACTGCCTCTCACATCCAGCGGGGTGTGAAAGAATTCCCTCCCAGCCTCTACTTTTTTTGGGATGCCTGTTCCCCTCTGTCTCATGTCTGTCAGCCTGGTTGCCCCGGGGTACCGCATAGGTGACTGGGCTCAGGTATGAGGGTGTAGATTTAACCTCCCTATTGTTTGGAGTTCTGACCTCACAACAAGGGGGCAGGAGCATAAGCCCATGTCACTCCAGTAGGAAACCGTGATGTTTTTCAGATTGATTGGCCAGCATCAATTAATACCTGTCCCTGGCTGGCTCCAGGTGGTGAGATCAGAAGGGCTGTAAATAAGGGTCACTGCAGGAAGAAGGGAGGTGGACATTTAAAAAAAACACACAGAAACTTAGACCTTCACAGCTCGCTCTCTCTGGTGGTGAAAGTGAGAAACTTATCAGAAACTTAGCCTGGAACTTAGTTGGCTGTGATCTAGTCAAGTATCAAATGGCTGACAAGATTTCCTCAAGGTTGGTTTTTTTTTTCCCTATATTTTGCTATTGATATTCCTTCCCCATCCTATCCCACTTGGATCAATAAATCTTATCTGTTTTATCATGCCTTGGTATGTAAGAGGGAAGGGACCCACTAAGGTGGGCTGGGCTATATTACTTTCCTCCCACACAGGAGGCTGCTCAATCTAATAGAGGCACCCGAAGATTGCAAGGTTGGCTCTACAGGGCCTGTGTATCCAAGGCAGCACAGGGCCCAAACAAAGACCTGAGTCTGGGTGGTGGCAGCAGTACCCCAGGCTTGCGGGAGTGCTCTAGGGAGGGCGTGGGCCAAACAGAGGCACCCCCAGAGGAGACTCTTGGAGCTTGGTTTTTGGCCAGGCACAGTGAGGTGGGTGGCTCAGCACAGGAGCCCGCTACAAGGGGCATGTGTGCTGGCAGCAGCGTTGCACGTCTTATGCTACCTATTTGAGGCTTTGGATAAGGGGAATGGATTAAGGCATCTGATTTTATCTTGAGTCCTGGTATCCTGCTGCGTCAGAAGTCAAAAGGAGTCCAGGGACTTTGCAATTACCTACCTATTGCTAACAGGATTCCGGTCTTGATCTAAGATTGAGATTGTGCTGTATCAATGGGGTAAACAGCAGGGGAGGAAAAGAGCTATTTAAGCTTAAGGACAAAGCTGGCACCAGAACAAATGGTATAAACGGGCCACAAATCAAGTTAGGAGGCATCAGAGTGCTCAGGGGGAGCAAAGAGAACCTAATTAGTGTTAAGATGAAACTTGGTGGAGTGATGAGGGTTGTGATATAACATGGCTGCCTGTGATGGCTCAGAGCCCAGTCCCAAGCTAGGAGGCCCCCCCACTGTCCACGTGCCTCTGAGGTGCCCCACAGCATGGGGGTAACAGAGCTGCTTGTTGGTGATTAAATTCAGTTAACTAGGGTGTCTTTGGGCAGAAGGCAAGGAGGCTAGATGGAGGGTTGTGGGGGGGGAACCACAATGAAGAGCCCAGCATGGGTTGGTGCTGCTATGGCAGGGGTTACTTGGAAAGGGCGTAGAGGGTACACACAGGCCAACGGGGACGGATCACCGCCACTCACCACCCTGCGTCACTGCCTCCCAGGAGAAGGGCCTGGCAGGGAAGGGGCAAGGGCAGTGGCACAGGCGCTGCCCAAGTGGCTGGACGCAGAGGGGGGAGCTTGCATATGGCCGCAACCATCATCCACCACCCTGCACTGCCACCACTGCCGTGTGCAAGCCCTGCCCCAGCTCCATGTCTGGCTACTGCCACCCCTCCCTCCCTCCACTCCACCAGAAGTATCCCAGAAGAGGGACACTTCTTAAAAAAGGTTGAAAACCCCTGTGCTTTGGCAATGGCAACACTGAAATAAGTATCTGGGTAACAGGGTTTAAAACAAGGAAGCCAGCTGCTGTGTGATACTCACTGGCCTGTGTCGAATGCATTTGCAGTGCAGGATACAACGGGAGAATGTGTAACCTTATGGCCCCCTCTCAAACTTGAACCCAACATCTGTGTTCAATTCCAAGTGGACACATCTCTGAGCAGAACCACTGCTGCTGCTTTCCCGTTGCTTGTCCCTGTCAGCAGAGAGATGAGGACTGCCTGGGCTGTACAGACTGAGTTCCCTGCTCCTGCTCCCTGTTCACTCCCTTCACTGCCACGAGGAAGGAGTTGGCACTGCTTTCGTGACCAGCATCAGGGAAAGGATTTCAGGCTCCAGTGTGGATTTTTCAGACAACAGGATGTGGATCCATCCCATGACGTATGCCTTTTCCGTTCTCTGGGAATTCCCAGCCACTGAGGGAAATCAGCCTGGCCTTGTTATGTGGCCCAGGCTGCTGTGTCAAGGGGGGCTGCTTCTAGGTGAGAGCTGCAGCAAGGGAATGCAGCAGGCAACTGCTACACCAGTGTGACAAAGGCTTCTGCTGGGGAAGTCTTGCAGACCTCCATCTGGTTTGGCCTTCATGTGGTTCATACTCAAGCAAAGTGGGGCCCAGCCCAACTGGGGCTGCTGCTGCTTGCTGCATCTTTCCTTCCTATGCAGGGTGTTGCAGTCACAAGATTTCTGTAAGCAGGCGTCTGTCTGCCTGTGCCAAAGCTCCTGAGGGTCCTGCTCTCCTGCCAACATGCTGCTGCCATTTGGCACTTTGCATCTCTTTTCATTGGGTAGGAAATCACAGCAGCTCCTTCTGCAGAGAAACACAGCTGTGCTCAATTCAGTGGTTGTGTTTTTAAGAAGCAAACTGTGGTTTTCTTCTTTGCACTTCAACCAATCCGAAAGTATCAAAAAGGCCCTGAGGGCAAAGGAGCATGGTCGGGTCAGTGCCAGAGCCAGGTGCTAGCCTGTAGCGCCCAACTTGCTGGCACTCTAGGCAACCAGCCAAGCAATTATGTGGGCAGAGAATATTATCAAATAGCTTTCTCATGCCAGCAAAGAGCTCTAAGTGGCAAGGGTGCAGTAGAGATTAGCCAACTCAGTGGCCTGACATGATGCTCTGACCAGTCTTTTGTCCCAGGCCTGATGAGCTGCTTAGGATAAGTTCTCCAGAGCCAAAGGAGCCTGCTGTCATGAAGGGTGTAGCTCCTCACTGTCACTGATGGCCCCAGACTGGTTGGGTTTTAGGGAGTAAGTCAGTGTAAAATGGTAAATACAGGTGAAATGCCTGCACTGACCCATGCCTTTCATGAGGCCTCTGTGGCAGGACAGTAGGGGGTGCTACTACTCTGAGCCACCTGCCTCACTGTGCCCAACCTAAGTTACACTTCAGGTGTCTCCCCTGGGGTGCCAATGTCCAGCTGACCCCCTTTCTGGAGCAAGCCCACAAGCTTGGGGTACTTGCTGCCACCACCCTAGCTCTGATCTCTGTTAGGGCTCTGTGCAGCCCAGTGTACACAGACTGTGCAGACCTTGAGGGTGCTTTGCCCACTGGTAGTATTTCTAGGTGCTCCTTATAGCCTGGAGCCACCCAGGATGTTTTTTGGTAGGACAGAATCACTTAATAATCAGCCGAGCTCTGCTAGGAGCAAGAAGGCCTGTACCTCCTCTCAAGCATTCACAGCTAGGCATGCTGTAACATAGCTTTTATTAATCAGAGAGGGGGAGAACAGGGAAGGAATACAAGACAGAAGAGTATTTAAAAAAAACACACGAGCAAAACAGAATGGGCTCGTTGGCCCTTTTAACATGCGGTTAAAGATGCATAACCCTAATTTACTGGCTAAATTTCAGGTGGGCTACTTACAAATACATCCAGAGGATTCTGGAGGCCCATGCTTCTGTGTGTTTCTAAATGCTTGGTGGAGGAAGCCCTCTCCTCCCCACCCCACCCCCAACCAGGTGACCTGATCCTTAAATAACTTTTCCAACTTCATCACCTGGCTCCAACCAGAAACAGGTATTATTTGAACCCTGCTGTTGCAGACCCATCCTTTTAAAAAGTGGTCAGCAGCCCTCAGTGGAGTGACCAGAGTCACCAAACTAGTTCCACAGGTTACTTGGCAGGAAGCTTAAGACAAAGGGTCTGTACCCAAAAAGGGGGATGGGAGGTGGTCCTATACAGTACAAACAAGATACATAGCAAAATAAATCCTGAAACACTTGACCACACACAATTACAAGTGTGTGGGTGTTACATTCTCCCCCCGGGCTGGCATGTCTCAATCCAGGGACAGACAGTAGGAGAGTTCTTCACAGCCTCCAGCTATCACCTTCAGGGGCTGGAGCTCCCTCTTAGATAGTGAGGGCAGCCTCTGAAGGACATGTTGCACTTGTTTTCCCAGAAGTGACAAAGGCTTGGATGAGAGCCACAAACTCCATGTTAGAAAGTGGTGGCTGCAGCCTTCTGCCTTACTGGAGATGGATGTGAATGAATTCAGTCATCACACTGAGAAGTGGTGAGTCTCAGTGTGACCTTGAGTTTATGAACTATCTCATGTACCCTCCACAGCTACCACAATCATTTCCTCCTTGTGAGTCCCTGTGCCCACAGGCATGGCTTCCGGGAATGTGGCTTAGCTGACATCCACCATCACCCCTCCATGCTCATCCTGATCTCTGCAGGGCCTCTTGTGGGCTCAGATCAAGTATAGTTGGGGGAAACACCATGATCACCACAGTAGCTTCCTAGCTGCACCTGGGGAAGACCGCTCTTCTGGCATGGGATAGTACCTGCATAAGTAATGCATAGTTAACCTTGGCTTTATCCCCACCTTATGGAAATGGGAGACTCCTCCCTAGCTTGCTCCTGGGGTCTTATGGCTAAGGGCAAGCAAAACTTGGGAGCAGCTGAACCCCAAGCCTTCGGGCTTGGGCCTGCAAGTAGGATGCCCGCCAAAGGATTTGGGAACATCTGAAGCCCCGGATGGGGGTGGAGGATGTTTGCTGGAAGTAGGGCCACTTACGGTTCTCAACTGACTCTTGGATTTGGAATTTGTTTTGGCTGATTTGGCTTGGAAAATGAAACAAAAAAAACCCCCAAACCTCTGTGGGAGGGTGGCAGAGCAACCAAATCTGAATGTGAACAATGTGTGATTGGGTGTCCTTGGCATACAGAAGGCACTGCAGCGTGTAGCACCTCTATTCCCCTTTTTGGTTCTGTGTAAACACTGAAAGAGACTGGGGTGCAATATTTATGGAGACCAGTTACTCATTACTATCTGCTGGGACCAAGGAGCAAACTCACAGCCAAGCCTCTCTGTCCACCTTACAGCCTCTCTGGGCAAGTCAGCAACATCACATGGTTGTTGCTTTCAAAAGTGGCTGACATCAAACAGAAGGAGCGTAGGAACCTTAGTTCTGGCTCTCACTAGAACAGACCATCAGTGACCAGCAGCTTCAAAGGCTATCAGCCTCCTATGCTAAGTTGAGGTGCTACTTTGTCCTAGTGCTATGGGATGCAGCCCTAGTGGCATCCTCTGGTCTGTGATGAAGGTAATGCTTCAGCATGGGACTGAGGGACAAAATCCTCTGCTGGCTTTTAGGTCAGTTGTGGCACCAAAGATTTGTCAGCACTTGCAGTCCCTGATGATCTCAGTTCCTCGGGAAGAATCCAGTGTTGGTCTCTCAGCCTGATGATCACAACCCATGTCCTGGCTTTCAGTATTCTTGATTTTTGCTGCTGAGCAATAATAGCCCCCCGCCCCTCCCTCCAGCTCTTATCTCAGAGTTAAAGCCCCGGGTAGACTGGAGCTGACATTAGCCCTGATTTCTGGGGGGTGGGGAGTGGGCTGAGGGAACCCCCAATTCCAGTGTGGGATCCAGCAGCTCTAGGATTGGTGCTTGTTCAGTGAGCTGTCCCATGATTCCTTGAAACCAGCTCTTGTCTCTCCTGCCCTTTCCCTCCCACTTCAGTGTAGGGAGTCTGCTGTCTTCTAAGCTCCGGCTGAGGCAGTGGTGGCCACATTCCCGTGATGGGTGAGTGATGCCTGGGTGCAGAATGAGTCTGTGCAGTATGGTAGTGTCTCTTGGTCAGCCAGGTGCTGCTGCCACCTCAGTGGCAGAGTATTATTTCCATGATTGGCTCATGTGCCTCCCAACTTGGCTGTCATTTGAGGAAAAAAAGGCAGTGCCAAGAAGGCAGGGCACTGCGCTGGAGTTGGATGGAGTCTGGGGAGAGCTGGTGGAACAACTATTGCCGACTCTGCCAGGGGATTTCCAGCGCTCCTTTTTTATAGGCAGAAACATGTTCCTTCCCACACATTTTTTCCTCACATTTGCCTCCAATTCTCTCTCTTTCTTTTCCCCCTAACCCTGGCAAGACCCAGGGCCCTGCTGATGGTGATAGTAAATCACGTTGTTCTGTGATGAGTCTATTCCTGCTACCCTCTGCCATTCCAAGGGCTCCCATTGTTAAATTCATCTGTATAATGGGAGCACAGTGTCCCCCTAATGAATGATCTGCAGTGATCGTTGCTGCCTTGGAGGATACAGAAAAATTCATCTGCAGTCTTGGGACTGAGGACATTCAACTCCCTCTGACCCAGACTGCATCCAGCGAATATATGGAGGTCTTCATGGCTCCATGAATGTGAGACATGGAACTATTAGACAACATAACTGTGCACGAACCAAGCCCAGCGGCTATCGCAGGAGCTAGTTGTGTGCAGAATTTGACATATGCTTCAATGCTTTGCGGGACCATGCCTGAATTTCCACAAAATTTATGTAAAAATTAAATCTAAGGTCCCCAACAGCAATTCCCCTATTTCCGATTCAGTACAGAGTCATCAGGCTTCACTATGCCACATACACAGGTTTGTGTTAGGTACTTGCAAATGCTCTGTGATGTTTGACTTGAGAGTGGCAGACCAGCTTGCTGTGGGCATTTGCTTTCATTGAGGGATCTTCCTGGGAGGTGTTGGGATGACATGACCAAGAGAAGTGGTGCTGGCTGGAGCCAATCCCCCTGTATGGGGGTGGAGGCAGAGGCCACCTCAAGGGGAGCCCAGCCTGCAGAGGGACAGGTGGTATGAAGCAGTGAGAAGTACAAGCATGGCAGCCACCAGACACAACTGCCCTCTGGATCAGCAATGGCACAGAAACCCATTTCTTTCCAAGTGAAGCTTTCACATTGGCAGCTCCCCCAGGATCCCTAAGCCCCAAGCAGGATGAGTTGCGCCTTGTTCAATAACAGATACCAATTGCAAAGGGGAATCCCTGTCTGGATTGTCATCACACAGATGAAACTACCCTGCAGAACTGCAGTTTAAGCAGTGCCAGCTGAGTGCCCACTTCTACCCCTGTACCTTATTGCCATAGCTGATATCAAAGCAGCTAATGATCCATCACTTACCTGTGGAAGACCAGGCTCTTCAGATAGGGGAATTTTGCAATCGTTCAAAACATAACAAGATCCCCAGGTGAATGGTCCCATCCACCCTCCACTCACAATTTTACTTCCCTTCCCAGATGTGGCAGCACTGGAAGGGGCAGAAAGCATTAACCCAGAGGGCTGGTGGCCTGGCATTCCTTTCCATTGTCAATCCAGCCCAAGGCAGCTGGAGAATGCTATGTGGGTGCATGTCCCTCTGGCCTGCAATAAAGGACCCAGGAGAGTTAGGCAGAAAAAGAGAGCCAAGAGGGATGAAGATGAACGGCTGTCCCTGGCATTCATTTGACGTATGACACAACAAGCAGCTGAGGGGACAGCAGGGTCTCTGCCTCTGTTGCCCCACAGCCCATCACTATAGCACAGCCCTGCCCTGAGAATTCCCCAGGAAAATGCCCAGCACATCCTTGCCCTCATGCTGGCGCCTGCTGTGGGAGTGCCAGGAGGCTCCCACTCACAAGCTGAAGGCAGCAAGGGGCTTTCCAAAATGACACAGGCAGAGAAACTTTTTTAGGCAGGAGCTGGGGCCATGCCTAGCTGCTGGGGAGCCACTGATGGATATGTGGGGCTGTTGTCAGGATGGAAACTCACAAGCAGTCTGTTATCTTGGTTCAAATGTTTTCCCTGACTTCCTGCTGCTGCGGAGAGTGAATGAGTCTCCCGAAACTGGCTGAAATGATTTTAATGTGCTGTGTTCACATAAACTTCCAAATGGGCCCTAGTCATCAGCCTGGAGCCAGGAAAGTTTCTGAGTGATACGCTGGTCTCCGAGGTAATAACCAGACCCTTCCTCCTGTTTCTTCAACCTCTGTCCCTCCTATTTAAGACCTGTTCTGACTGGATATCCCTCCTAGAAGGCTGCCAGAAGGCTCATGTTTCAGGGGATATCCTGATGGTGGCCCTGGAAAAAATGCCTCTCAGCAGGTCCAGGGCTGGGGAGTCACTGCCCAGAAGAGCAGTTCCTGGTGCTGGCTACTTCCTTTCCATCTCCAGTGCAGAAGGTCTTTCGTTCCACACTCACTGGTCTCAGGCAGCTCTCTCAGGAAATTGGTAACAATTGATCCTAGGTGGCTTGGGAACAGACGTTTGGGATCCAACAGAGCTCCTAATCTTTTCAGACCTTGCTGCCTGAGGGGCTCCCTCTCCTCTCTTCACCTACCCACAAGGACAAGAGCTGTCAGACACTGCCATTGCTCTTCATCCTGAGACTACACCTAGGTCAAGCTGGTTAGAAGTCAGGTGCTGGTTAGAAGTCTCTCATCCCTGGCACTGCCTCTCTGACAGAAACAACCCTCCCCCGCCCCCTTGCCACACCAGGGCTTGGCACCAGCCAAGCCAGGAACAGACTTTGCTCCCTGGTTCAGTTGCATTTATTTGCTTTGTCCAGCTTCCAGGCTGTCTTTTTGTTTAACCCCTGCTTCATGTCTGCAGGGTGTTCCAGCTGGGAGCATTTTCAACTACCCTGGCCTTACTGAGAAAACAGGGTGGCGAGGGGGAAAGGAAGTGAGAGACCCCTCCAAGGAGAGGGATGAGCCTAGCTGGGATCTGGGCTGATGGTGGCCCTCGGGGGAAGAATGCCCCTCAGCAGGTCCAGGTCTCGAGAGTGGCTCTGCACAGCCCTGGGCCTGGCATCCCTCTCCAGAAGGGCTATTCCTTGTGCTGGCCGCTCCAGGCAGCCGCCCTTCCCATCTCCTGGGGATTCTCCACTCACTGGGTCTCCTGCAGCTGTGGCTGGAGAGAGACCCCAGGCCACACGAAGGCCACAGGCTTGCAGCTGCTCACTGAGAGAAGGCAAGTGATGGACCTCACTGGAAAGCACCACCACTGCCCTCACCCACTCGATGCCAGTGACTAATGATGGAGTCAGTGATCCTCGCGCACCCAGTTCACCGCACCAGGTGCTGTGTGTGGATGCCTGACCCCAGCGGCACAGGAACCTCAACCAGGCGGCCGCCTGTTTGGAGGGATGGCCGTCTCCCTCAGAGCAGAGAAGAGACAAGGGAGGAAGGAAGAGGAGAGGCATCCTGGCCTGCAGCCTACTGGAAGACTTGCAATGCCTGCGGAGAGGTGTGTGGCCCAAGGACTGGACCCCTGAGTCACCTCTGGCCCCCTGGCCGTGGCAGAGCTGTGACAAGGGCTGCCCTCCCCGGCACCACTGCGGAAGGCAGGGCAGGCGGGCTCGGGGACGGCCTGGCCGGAGGCAGGCGCTGAGCCCGCGGGCGAGGCCCGGCGAGGGCCCGTCCCGCAGCCCGGGAGCAGTCGGGGCGGCTCCGCTAGTCCCTCGGGAGGGGGCGGGGCGGATCCGGGCGGGGCGAGGAGCACGTGTCGCTGCCTCCGCCCGAGCCGGGGCCGGGGCCGGGCGGCGGGCGGGACACAGCGGCGGGCGCCGGCAGGAGGCAGCGGCTCCCGGCTCGCAGCGCCGCCGCCCGGGGCCACGAGGGCGCTGGGGCCCGTCCGCGCTCCCCGGCCAAGACGCCCGCGGAGCCGCCGCCGCCGCCGCCGCCGCCGCCCGGAGGTTTGCGATCGCGGCGCGCGGGGGCGGCCGGGCCGGGCCGGGGGGGGGGCGCGGGGCCCGCGGCAGCGGCTGGGCCGGACGCCGCCGGGCTGGAGGCGCCGTCCCGAGCGGGCGGAGCGGAGGCAAAGTCCGGGCTGGAGGCGGGCCGGGTTCCGCCGCTTCGCGGCGCGGGCGGGGCCGGGGCCGGGGCGTGCAGCGGAGGCAGAGCCCGGGGACCCGCCGCCGGCCCCCCGACTCCGGCCCAGGTCGGCGCCCGCCGGCTTGTGGGGGAGCGGGCCCGGCACTCGGGGCAGCTCCCCCGGCTCCGGGGCCGTGTCCTCCCTGTCCGATAGCCCTTCCCTCCCCCGGCTCCTGGGGGCTCACACAAGTGTGCTAGCGAGAGTTAGGGGCTCCGATACTGCAACCCCGGGCCCAGGGCAGTGCCAGGGGTTGCGAGCAGGGTAGGAGGGAGGCCCCAGCACCCGCCGGCTGGGCAGCGCTTCCAGCCAGGGCTTCCCTGGAGCAAAGGCATCTCCTGCTGATCCAAGCTCTACCTGTGCAACATGCAGGTTTTGGTGGACGACGATCCAGACAGCACCAGCCTTACGGAGGGGTCTGGAAAGGCTGGAAGAATTGGGATTGCTTAATCTGGGGGGAGGAGGGGAATATGGTTTGTGGGCAACACTTGGTCTGCCAGGCGATTTCATTGGCCACCGATTAATTACATTCAGCCCAGCCGCTGGCTGCCTCTGCTTTGCTCCTGGTGGGAGTCCTGCTTGTTCCCCCAGGGCAGCGCACTACCATTCCCTCCTTGCGCGCAGGAGGTGCCCAGCCCAGCCGGCTCACAGCTCCGGGGTGGGGCCACTGCTCCCACCACCCAGGCAACTGCTTGGCTGCCCCCTCCCCTCCACAGGCTCCTCATGTCCCTGCTGCAGTGCTCTGGGCAGTGGGCAGGGAAGCAGCTGCTGGTGGGGGGAAGCTGGGCAGGAGCCCAGGTCAGCCTGGTTTCACTGCGTGGTGCAGCTCCTGTGCAGCTCCCAGGACTCGTAGCACCACAAGCCCCATGCGATGGAGCCGGCAGCCTTTCCCACTCAGTGCTGCCACGTGCAGCTCCTGGGCCTGACAGAGCCCGGTGCAATAGAGCCAGGCTGGTTCATCCCAGCACCCCGTTTCTTGATGGAGTCTTGGGATCTGCACAAGTCAACAGGGAATGGGGCCAGGCTGCCAACTCCATCAGGTGGGACTCCTCTCCCCCCACCTGCGATGCACAACTCTGGCCAAGTCCTGAGAGCTGCACACAATATGCAGAGAGCCCTGCGCAACAGAGCCAGCGGCCTGGCCCCACTTTCTGCTGCCACGTGCAAATCCTGGAACTGGCCAGAGCCCCGTACTGCGCAGCCCGTGAGCACCCCAAGGGCCAGCCCCTGCTGCTGCTGTTTGTTGTGAGCGGCAGGGGCTGTGCACCATGGGGGGCATGTGGGAGGGGCCCCCACACACCCCACCATACTCACCCCCCCATCCTACCCCCTTCCCTCAAACCCCACACACGCACCCCCTACACACTCCCTAATACACAGCCACACCCGCCCACCCACACACGATATACAAGAGTAAGAGTTTGTTTTGAGCTATTATGCAATCACCTCTATATACACTATGCAAACGCTGTAAATCAGGACAAAATTATTTTTTTTAAATAAAATTAAAATACAGGAGACCCTCGCTGTTCATGGGGGGATGCGTGCTTGTGCCCCATGCAAATGGTGAAATCCACAAATAGGGCACTGCATTGATGACTGCCATCTGCATTCATGAACATGGTGCCCCTGGTGGCTGTGGGGGGCACGGCTGCGATGGTGGGAGCACAGTGGTGGTGGGAGCCCAGCGGCAGCAAGCGCCGAGCTCCCACAGATCTCCTTTAAGTGTGTTTAAGATGTGGGGTCGGCATTTGTGAATATTTGAAATCACGAATGCCAAACCCGCGAATAGCGAGGGTTTCCTGTATGTATAACAGATGCATTATTTTTAGTATATAATTAGTTTTATTCCAGTTCCAAGATGGCACCCCCCTCCCTTAAAAGTGGGCAAGGGGAGGAACTTCTGGTGGCAAAGGTCGGGGGTTAGGGGGCAGGACTCCCAGTCTCAAGATGGTAGCCAGGGGGCAGGGCACCTGTCAAGGGGCAGAGGTACTGTTGCCCTCCAGCTGAAAGAATTGCCCACCCCGGCTTAATCCCAAACAGGGGAGACTGAGAGGGGGATTTGAGAACAGTCTTTGAGCGTAAATAATGTTGCTGAGCAGTGACAGATTCGGGCCCCAGGGGCGGCTACAGCACGCACAGCTCCTGCCTGGTCTCTTAACTCGAGGGGCCGTTCCCTCCTTTGCTCCCCCACCCCGCCTTTGATCTTGTTATTAGGAAAGGAGGGAGGCTGCCCGAGAGACCTAGAGAGATCCTGCCACTGTTCCCGTGTCGGGCTTCGGCCTTCTTGGCCTCTGGTCATTTTGCTCTCGCTGAGCCCTCTTGTCCTAGTACACTGACCAAACGAGCTTCAGCCTGCCCAGTTTTTTGTCTGCCTTCCATGGCCCTTGTCTATGCCCTCTCTCAGGCTGCTGAGCGTCCGTGGGCTGTCTGTAGCTCTCTGTCTGGGCCCCAGGACCGATCTGCCCTGCTCTGGGCCTTTGGCGCTCTGGCCCCTAAATCCAGGTCTTGCCCCTCTTTGGGCTCTGGGCTTCCTGGCCCCAGTCCCCAGGCCAATCTATTCTGAGGCCTGCTTCATCCCTCCTGGGTGCTATGGGATCACCTCTCACAGGCTGTATAAGATTGCCCCTCTGGGCATGCTAGCTGTCCCCACACAGGCACTGTGTGATTGCTGCACCCCACTATGCACTCTGGGACCTCCAAGCCACCCCTAACAGTCCTCCCAAACCACAGGCACTAGACCCTGCTGGTCCTCCCCTGGGGCCAGACAAAGCTGAAGCCAAACACAAGCTGTTCTGGCTGTAACAAAACTACTACCCAACCTGGGTCCTAATCAGCTGCTAGACCTCAGCTTCCCCAGCTCTCAGGGCCTGGCACACTCATAGTTTGCTTCCCAGTTACAGGCACCTCCAAAATCCTCTGTCCCTGCCCAGCCTCCATGGTCAGGCTGCCTGCCCTATCTCTGGTCCTGCCTTATATCTCTCTCCCAGCGCACTGCCCCCTTCCAGTCAGGTGACTCCCTTGGGTTGCTTGCAGGTACCTGCTAATTAATTGCCTTGGTTCATCTCTCTGGCAGCCCAGTCCCAGCTGCACCCTGCCTGTCCCCCAGGGCTCTCCTTGGGCTGCTTCTCCTTTAAAGTGGCAGAGAGCCACAATCCCTGAGAGGGCCTGTAGTATCTCCAGCAGTGGAAATTTTCAAGCACAAGCTACACTGGTGTTTGTTTGGGATGGTTTGGACAAAGACTCCACCTTGGCTAGGGACTGACTAGACAATTGAGAAGTCTGTGGGAAAACACAGGAAACGGCAGGTTTCCCCTTGTAGGCTGGCAGAGTTTCAGCCTGAAAGGGACTGCAGAGAGTGAGACAGGGAGCGCACACATGCATGTGTCCAAGAATACAGCCCCAGGCATTGGCGAGGTCTATGCGGAGCAGGGCAGATTGAGGCCCCCATGGTGAGAGAAGAAGTGGGGCAGAGGCTGGGCCTGGGGGTGCTGCCCAGCTAGGGCACTACCTGGGGCCATGGGCTGGGGCAGGGAGCAGGACAGAGCTACAGACAACTTGTCCAGGAGGTGGGGGAAGGGGGAGGGGGGTGGCTCCCTGCTGCTGTATGGACTTCTGGGAAGGAGGAATGTGAGGAGTGTATATCCCCCAGATTTGTGCACAGTGCAGGGGTGGATGCAGTGTGCCTGCTGTGGGCTCGGGGCTCCCTGCCCTGCTACCCTTCCCCTGGGAGCCTTGCGCCAGCCCCACCACCATGTTACAGTGCCCCCTGCTTGCTCAGCAGCAGCAGGAGTGGGGGTGTGGCGTTGTGCCCCCCGCTGCTGCCTTGCCAAGGCGATGTCACTAGTGCGCAGCTCCCTAGGGGGAGGGTGGCAAGGTGGAGAGAGCCCCGAGCCTGCAGCAGGCAGCCTGCATCCGCCCCCGTCCTTGCCACAGACTCTGCATGGCTCTGCTCCAGCTGTGCCATGGGAGAGGTTGTGGGGGGGGGCATCATCTTAGGCTCCTCCCTACCCCCAGAAAAAATAAAAGTTGGCGCCTATGCATGTGGGATTCAGTTACAGCTATTGAGTGAGAGAGGCCTTATTTTGGGGCGTTCCGGTTGCTGTGTAGACTACTCATTTGGGGTGTGACTGGAGCCCTTCTCCTGGGGTGGGCACCCTAGGGCTAGTGGTGCTTCTGCAGTAAGGGGGAACTGCTCTCAGGGGGAAGCGCTTACCTGATGTCAGAGCTGGGCTGAGAGCCCAGGTGAGGCAGCAGGGAAGTGACTTGGAGGAGGCTGCAGAATGTACTTCGTCTCCTCTGAGTCAAGTCACGCCCTCCAGTGAGCTGCATTTCTGGCCATGCGTGTAAGTCACGCCCCTTTTGCACATTCACAGAATGCCAGGAGGGGGGTAGGGAGGTAGTACCTCTGCCTGGTCCCTTACACCCTGATCGCATCACTGTTGTTTGAGCCATTTTCCCCTTACATGCCTGATGCTAGTAGGCTGGAGCTAAAGCTGTGGGCCGTGTCTGTTGGAGGTGGTGCCCACAAGGGAGTTTGCTATTGGGGCCAGATCTTTAGCTGGTGTAAACTGGAAGTGCCCAGGTCAAGATCAGTGACCTGTTGATTTATACCCCTAGGGGAACTGGCCCTTCATTTTTACACTTCCCACCAAGAGCAAGTTCCCCAACGATGTGCCTTCCTTTCTGACTGCAGGGTCAGCAAGTGTTGTCCCCCTTCCTGCTGAAAGCTTCAGAATTGGGCCTGGGTAATGAGAAGAGCTGTGTGCGCACCGGCTCTGCAGCAGCCAGTGAAGTGGTTTCTATCCCTGTTGTTGCTCCCACCTTTTGAAGCCTTTTTCTAATCTGGCCTGTGGCCTAAGCCTGGTCACCATGTGCTGGAGTGGCTCCTGGTGACATCCCTCTGTGCTCACTGGTCTCTTGAGGGTCAAAACCAGAGCACTGATGTGCTGGAGCTCATAATACTGTGGGTCTGTCAGTACTTTGTACTGTTCTCCCTCCAGCCAGGCTCACTCAGGCGGTGCTAGCTTTTGTGCAAGTGATTTTAACTTACTGATGTGAAGATGGACCCTGGGATGCTCTGCCCTCCCAACTGGGATGGGCACAGTCCGACAGGAGAGGTTCACTTGCTTTGGGATTTCCAGCTGGGATTGTCAGTGGAGCCAGGGTGGTTAATCTCATTGTGAACTGCTCTTACTGCAGGTGTTAATGAAGAATTCACTCTGGAAAGCCACAGGCTCATTGAAGAAAGGAATTTCATCCCTAATGTAGATGTTAGGAGACCTGTGAAATATAGATTGCATGTTCCAGAAATGATCAGGCAACTGCAGACCACAGCAGTGGTTTCAAGCTGTCATTCTGTGATACTGTGTCTATGTGTGTACGTGTAATGTGAGCTTCCCTTTGGGTCTTCTTTGATACGCACTGGGTGCAACTACACATGCATTAAGGTGCTTTAAATTTAGTACCTTCAATGTGATGTACAAAAAAAATGTGCACTAGACTGCCTTAATGCAGAGTAACGAATGTGCATGATTTTTAAGTGATCCTTAATGCTCAGTAACCTATTTTACTGAACATTAGCATAATTGCAGTTTTGTACATGATGTTTTAATGTGCAGTATAATAGTCTACTGTGCATTAAAATGATGTGTAAATGCTCCCACTGAAACCTGGTTTAAGTCACCTGGGAGATTTGCAAAAAGTTTAATCAGTAAATTAAAGTCTTTAAAGTCTTTAAATTCAGGTCGAAGAAGCTGTCCTGGAAACTGACAATGGCTTTGAAATCCAGCCAGTGCTGGGGTGTTGAGTGAGCATGGTGGGGGAGACTTATCTACTGGTGTTAAGAATTTAGATCTTATCCTCATGCCTCTGACCTTGCGCTGATCTGAGCTGCTTTCCCTCATGTCCCCTTGCTCCTGTCTCTTAGGTAACATTGGGTCTATGCAGCTTTTCTCTGCATCTCTTGTTACAGATCCCAGGTTAAATCAAACGCAGTGCGGAGGGACGGTAACAATAGCAACAAACTCCAGGCACATCCTTCAACCTTCAGAGCCTCCTTCCTTCCAGTGCAGCCCCAGACATAGTGCTGTGGCCTGGGCCTGTCCTCTTGGCCAGTTGAGATGAAACAAGCTGCTGCCACCTTTGTGTTTTCTGCTGCAGTGAGTGTGCACAAAAATCTAAGCCGCAAGGAGAAATAGCTTCTGAAATTGGCTTTCCAGGCTTCCAGTGAGGAAGCAGGGGAGTCCTTGGCATCCCCAGAACCCGCACTGGCCTCCCCCAACTTAGTCACCTGCAGAGGAGACAGGAGAGTTCCTTGTGTTTTGGGGGCTGCCCCTTCCCCCCCACAACAAAGTGCAGTTGTAGCCATGTAGGCCTGGACATGCTCTGCTCACTACTGGATACAAGCTTCGCCATGAGACCGCTGTGCGCATCCTTAATCTGTAAGTAAAAGGGGTCACCTGTGTGCTCCTCTCTGAACAAGGAGGGGCTCATTCATGGTTTCTGCCAAGGTTTGGTGCAGCTTGAACTAGGTCCAATGACCTCCCTACAACGTGGTTGGAGTCCCTTGTACAGGTAGACCCTCATGCTTCAGCTGATCCCTGTGGCCTCCGGGTCAGTGGGAGCTCCCTGACCCAGGTCTAGCCTCCATCCAGGGAGCAGAGGCTGTGCTGGGCTCAAGGGCTCACAAACAGATAGGGAGACTGTGGAGCCACTGCCGACCCCACTTGTGGAGCGTTAGGGGTGGGATGGAGGTCAGGTCTGAAGCGCGGAAGAAATAACAGCCACAGGCACCAGGGCCAGCAGCTGTGTTCTACACAGGGACTTGATGAGGCCTTCATGTGGGTTGGGGTACATGAGCGCTCTCTGCCGGACACTTCCAATCACAGCAATTCCTACAGAAAGCGCCCGTTTACTACCACTAGGAGGCTGCTGATTCCCTGTTCTAAACCTAACATTCCCTATATCTTGCTCCCCAACACCCACACCTGCATGCAAAGGAAGAGCTGCCTCTCAGCACCAAAAAACAGCCTCTTCCTTGTCCTCATCTTCCTCACATGCCCCCTGCTGCAAACCCCCTCACTGCATTGCCAGCTCTGTTCAGCCTTTCCTGCACTAGACTGTGCGAGGGAATGCCCTGGGCTGGGCCAGCACAGAGAGTGACGCCTCTTGTTTCCCCTTGGGGGCTGCTTGGCAGATGTCCTGGCTGTCTTGGGGCTGGAGGCTGTAATGCAGAAGGAGTGTGAGATCGTAGGGATTCTGCAGGACAAGCTGAAGTACAAGGAACGGCTCTACTACATGGTCAGTCTTTCCCTCAGGGTCACGCTGCAGTGGGGTACTTGGTGTGTGCTTTTGTCACCTTGCTCCTGCCTCTCCTGCTGGGGACGGCCCCTGGTCCTGCTTGTGCCTGAACCCTTGCTGGCTGCCAGGGAGCCTGGCCTGTCGCTAGAGCTGTTACTGGGTGTCTTGCATTCTAGTAAATGCAGCAGCCACGAGTATTAGAACCTGCAGCCCGGCACTCGCCTCAGAAATCCATGGCCTGGCTCTTGAGTATGTGCCTTGCTTTCCGAGGTGCTCAGCACCCAGTAGTTCCCCTGATGCCCACCCACCAGTCAGTGCTTACCCTCCTGAGCACCACATGCAGCACAGGGACACCTGGCACATGATTTCATGGCTGCAGATTTGGATTCAGGGAGGATCATCACTAGGTCAACTGCCCCAACCCAGGGAGGCAGGGAGGGGAGAGCAGTACTCTCTGCCACTACAGTCATGTCTTTGTTTGCCTTTCCAGAAGTACTATTTCCCCCTCAACTACACCGTGACTGTGCAATATGAAGAGGTGCTCAGGACATCCAATGTCAGCAGGCTGGTGAGAAGTCAGCTACTGCTTCCCAGATGCCTTTTCTGTCTTTGTGCTGTTTGTCATTGAGTATCAACACCTCCCTGGGTGCAGCACTGCTGCCACCTTTGGGCTTTTTTAAAGCCTCTGACCTGGGGGAAGCCCATTCCAGGCATAGTCCGGGCTGCATTACATGATCATGGCTGGTAGATCTACCCATGCCAGACCTGGGCAAGCAGAGCTCGCACAAGTGTCAAGAAAGTCTGTGAGATGCCAGGCCACCCTGGTGTAGGCATGCTGTGCACTCCTAGGCTCTGCATTGGGTATTTCTGAAACTAGCTGTTCTACCTGATTCTCACTGCATCTGGGTGGGGAATGAACAACTGTTTACTAGCCCCAATCTCTAGAGTTGTGTAATCAGGGGGCTGGTTGTCCTTATTTCACACAGCAGAGCCAGCTGCCAAAGCTGTACATAGGGATGAGAGGTACCTTGGAAATACCAGATCTGGGTTAGGAAAAATTTGATCATGCATTAAGTAAATTGCAGGGATTGTATGATCCAGTTCTGATTTTCCCAATGTGCTTGCAGGCAGTGAGCAGGGGGCAGGTGCAAAAGCTGGAACTGGGTTCTCCTGGAGTTGAGGGGGCTAAGCATGAGTCAGGTAGACAAGCTGGAAAGCAGGGCACTGATCCCAGGGAGTGCTGTGGTCTGGACTGGTGGCCCTGGGGTGTTGGCTGGGAGAACAGCTGGTAGCAGGTGCAATGGAAGAGGCATGGCCTTGTCTGTGGCTGGGAGGCACATTGGGTGCTGGGCTCTCCAGGGGCTGGTGGAGTCCAAGCAGCTTCTCCCAGGCGGCCATGCTCACACTCCCTTGCCAGGCTGACTCTTTGCTCCCCAGCGAGATGAGGCCATCACAGAGCCATCACTGCGGTACCTGTGGTTCCATGTGAGCTCCCAAGTGGTGCTGAAGATCCGTGACGTGCTGCCAGAGCAACACCCGTCCTGGAGCTACACACAGGAGCTCTGTGACCTTCTTGAGGGCCTGGGTGCGGAGTACGAGAAGTACAAGCAGGTGGGGATGCTGACCGCTAGCAGGCACTCATACACACACACACACAGCCCCTAGGAGTGGTCCCTTATCTCACACAGCTCTGTGTCACTGCTACTTTCCAAATGCCCATCATGAGAGGCCTCGGTGCCAGGGAAGCAAAGTGAGAGCAGAGCTGACTCTGGCAGGCACTGTGCTGTGGATGAGCTGCCAGGGGGGTCCTGATGCCAGGCAGCCATGCAGCGGGTGAGTGATGCCCCCCTTGGCTCTACTGAGTGGGTCTGTGCAGCGGGCCCAGGGGATGGGATGTTGGGTGCTGTGTACCTGGCCGGGAAGACAGCATTGGTGGAGTGATGGGAGAGTTAGGGGTGGGGAGCGGCAGCTGGGAAATCAGTGACAAAGAGCAACAGACATAAGGATGTAGTGCGCAGCCTAGCAGGCTCAGAGCAAGGGCTCTGGTTTCATCGGGAGCCGAGGCCCAAGGTCCAACCTTACCTAGCAACATGGGGCTCCTCTGCGATGCACCAAGCCAGGGTGCCTTTCAATGGCCATATGGTGTTGAGGAGGCCTGTCCCTGTGCTGCCTGGCAGATGCAGTACAGTGCAGCCCTACCCAGGCAGCCAGCTACTGAATTGGAGGCAAGAGAGGTAGGCAGGCAGCTGCCAGCGCCCTCCCAAGAGGCTGAGTGCCTGGAGACACTGCCCAGTGCCAGTGATATGACCCTGGCAGAAGATGCTGGCTGCTTGGCCCCCTCTGCCAGGGTGCTCGGCCTGTGTCACCTGCGACATTGCAGGGTGGGTTTTCATCAGGTTCTGCTTAGGGCGGGAGTGCAGTAGGCTCCCAGGGGTGATGGGGCTTGGGGCCACAGGGCAGCAGGCAGCTGCAGATGTGGGCAGAGCTGCCAGTGCATAGGTGCTGCTGCTGCCCTGCCAGCAGCTACTTTCCCTCCTGTGGGTGCCTCACCCCAGAGCTGGCCTGGCCCCTTGTGCTGATGTGGTTGCACAGATGTTCTCTTTCTAGCTGGATGGGAAAGGGAGAGGGATCTGAACAGGGAGATGAATGGAGAAGAGTACAGTGAAGAGCTGGAGCATTGGTGGGTCAATGATAGAATTCTTTCCTGCCATATGGGAGGCCTGTGTTTGATTCCTGGCCAGTGCAGCTTGCTAGGTTTTTTTTCTTTTCTAGGCTGTCTTACAAACAGTGTAGGGAGGGCAGTAGGGGCTGGGAGACTGAAAACTTGACTCTTTCATGTGCAAGCCTTACAGGAGCTTTACCAGCTGTCAGGACCTCAACAGCTTGCCTTTCCCCCACCTTCGACTGAATTAACCGCACTGGGGTTGGGGCCAAAGAGAAGTCGGGGTTGTGGCAGCCTAATGACTGGGTAGGTGCCAATCTTCCTCCCAGTGAAACAACTTGCTCTTTCAGCTAAATGAAAGTTTTGATCACTTACTATCATATACAATTCTTGAGACTTTCCATGAGAGTTAGGGAATTTCTCTCAGGGGCCTGGACAAATTCCACTTTTATGCTTCTGGATTTTGTTCAAATTATTATTGTTGTTGAACTTTCCTTGATTTGAGAGTTGGTGACACAGTAAATCAGCTCTCCCCGTACTTGTGTAGTCCTTTCTAACCGTGCTGTCTGATTGATCCCCTATTCCATCTACTCTACTTCCTTTATTCATGTTCTTTGTTTTCCTTTCCTTTCTTCCACACCCACACACACAATTGTTTTTTCTGGGCAGTCTCATTCTTCTCTGATCGCTTGTCCAAAGAATTTTAACTTCTCTCTCTTCATGGTGTTGATGTGATACCCTGTCATACCAAACTTCTCATTGTCATTACATTATTTGGTATCCGTGCAATTCTCAATAGTTTTCAGTTGAACTCTTAATTTCTCCATTTTTAAGGATCCAACATTCACAGCCACTTATGACTGCTGACCATACAAAATCTGCCTTTTGTTTTGAAGACAGCCCCTCTTTTCTTCCTGATCCTTGGTAAGTTTTCCAGGGCTGTTCTTGCTAAGCCTAATATTCTTTGTATATCCTGTTAACATGCACCATTTTGACTAATGACTGAGCCCAGATACACAAACAAGTTAACTTGCTCTAGCTCTTTCCTATTCACCAGAATCCTTAGGTTTTGTTCTTCTTTTCTTATGGCCATTGTCTTCAAGATATTAATAGACAGTCCATACATTTGTCCGAATGTATGCAATCTGCTAACCAAATCCTGTAGTTCCTCAGATAATAAGGCAATCCTAGACTTCATTACCTGTATACCTCAAATTATTTATTAATCTTCCAGCTATCTTAAGGCCTCCTCTAAGACCTTTCTGTACTTTCCTTATTGCCACCTCAGCTTGATTGTTGCATAGGTAAGACAATACTAGGCATCCTTGCCCTCCACCTCCCGTGGATACAAGCCACTCTGATCTTACTCCTGCCACTTTTATAGCTGATTTCTGATTCAGACAGAGCTCCCACAGCAGGTCAACTAAGAGTAGCGGGACATCTTTCTCAAGCATCATTAGCCATGACTTATCATGCCTCAGCAAATCAGAAGCCTTAGTGAAGTCGACAAAGCAGAGCTATAACAGTGGTTCCCATTCTCAGTCTTTTCTCATCATGATGATCCCTTGTGTCCTTTCTGGGTCCAAACCCTGCTTGCTCAGTGATAGTTTTTGGTCTGTTTTTCTTGGAATCCTTTCCAGAATGGTCTTTAACAAGACCATGCTCACATGTGATACCTGGTTTCTGCCAGGGGAATTTCCAGCCTCCTGTCCTCCCTTTACTATCCTCACCTGCGGCTTCTTTGCTTACTGGGCCTTCTGCTGCCCTTACATCTTTCTTTCCTCAGCCTCCTGCCTCATCTGAGCATCATCTTCTCCCTGCCCCCCATTTTCCTTCCTAAATGTTCCCACTCATGTTCCCCTGCAATTCCTACATCCACCTCTTTCCCCCTAATGCCTGTCTCATTCCCCTTGTGAGATATGGCAGCCATCTTTCTGGCTTCAATCCAATTGACAATAACTGGGGAGTCATTTTGATCCAGGGCAAACTCAGGCTTGAGGAATCACATGTTCCTGAGGAAGGTAAAAGACATCCAGACATTATCTTGGAGTTTATACATCCCTGGCAGGCACCTTTCTTCAACACTGGAATATAATCTTGTTAATTAATCAGGCCACTCCCCAGGTTCTGAACAGACTGCATCATGTCTACTTGTACTTCTCCACCCAGCTTGAGATGCTCTCTGGCTACATCAGCCAGACCTGGAGCATTTTTATTCTTGATGCTTTTTACGGCAGGTGTTATTTCTGCTTTAATTGTGGGGGTTCTCTTTCAACTGCCCAGCCTGACTGCTCAGTTCACAACTACATCTTTACAGCCTGCTCTAGACAAGACGTCTGGGACTGGGGTGGAGAGCCGCATTATTCAGGTTATGGGTGAGTAGAAAGCAAGTCAGAGCAGAGCATGGAGTGAGGGTCTGTCAGGTGCTGGTGGCTGCTGGTTAACCCCCTAGACTATTGTTTCTGCAGGGGGATATGGATGTAGTTGTTGCTGACCTGGTGAAGAGGATTCATGATGCTGAGGCAGGGAGCAACAGGAAGCCTGTGAGACCCAAAGCGCTGCTGGATAACTGCATCAAGGTCATGAGGATGCTATACAGCACTCCATGTAAGTAGTGACCAAGAACAAAAACTTGGAAGGAGCAGAGATGGCTCCTAGTCTGCTGGGTAACAGGGTAAGGGGGTGAGGTAGAGATGGGTAATTCTGGCTGGGAGCTTTGGAGAGCAAGCATTACTTGCACAGTGAAGGTCACCCAGGGGAGCATATCTGAGAGGTCTGAAGGGGCTTTTGTACATTAAAGGCTGCCTGTGACATTGTGTTCATTGCTCTGTGAGCTGTGCAGAAGAAACATATAGAAACTGGGGTTACTCAGAACTTGAGAAGAGCTGGTGACCCAGCCTGAGAGCTTTGAGTTGCCTGTTTTGTATATCGGTAACAAATACCTCCTGTCTCTCATGCTGCAGGTAAATGGGATTCTGCCTAACATCGCAGTGGGAGCATTACCATCTCCTTTACCTCTCTGTGCCTTCTTTGGTTTCCATAGCATCTCTGGCCCTCTCTTTCATGCTCCACGGTCCCAGCTTCTATGTAGTGCTGTGACTCTTGTATGTCCCCAGGACCCTGATGAAGCCAGCATGTTCCAAAGCTCAATCCAAGATGTGTTACAGTCAGAGCATTGATTTGCCATCTCAACAAAAATTGAGAGTGAAGGAGAGGTGTGAAGAACTTTATCCACTAGTGCCACATGAAGGGCGTGGGACATTTCACTGGTCCTGAGAAGTCTGGGAAGGGAGCAGCTTCTCCTGACATGACTAAAGCAAATCCATCTCTTCTTTCTCTTGTGAGCAGCTAATGGCAACCCCTCTTTATATTTGCCACAATAGGTCCCTGAGGAACAGCTCTACAATAGCAATGGCAACTTGTTTCATTTTTAAGGCTTGTCCCAGAAGTGAGTTAGTCATCCATGTGAGGCTCCATGGTTCTGAGAAGAGGGTCTGACATGGCCTGGCAGTGATGTGTGTGCACACTCTCTTCCCCATCTTGAATAAGGAAGGCCAGCTGCATCACACCTCCAGAACACGTATTTGGTTAGGGCTGCAACAGCAGAGAGAGCTGCTAAGGGATGCTGAACCCCTACTGGATGCACCCTGGAGAATGCTGGTGACTGGGTTGTATCAGGAATATGCCAAGATCCACACACTTCACATAGAGCCACTGTATTTCAAATGTCACTGGTCAGCCTTATCCCACCAAGGAAGGAGAAAATGACTTGGCACTGTCCTTGAAAAAGGTGTTATCAATCCAAGGCAGGAATAAAACATGTTGTCTTGGACATCTTATGTGAGGGACCATGCACAGCAATGCCTCCCATTCCTCCCTAGTGCTGGGGCGTGTGGCTGGGCAAAGGCCTGTGATGGTAAGTGCAACTGGCAGTGGCAGCAGTGACCAACAGTGACTTTTCCTACAGCTTGTTCTGTTGCACTCCACTTTGGAGTGAGCCAGTTGGTGCAGGAACCATAAACCTCCAGCAAGCATCATGCGTGTTGCCCGTTCCTCTGTCTAACCTGATTTCTGAAGTGCCTGTCACTGTTGTAACTAAGCACCTTAAGCTGAGGCCAAGGTCTGGGGCTGTCCTGTCTGTTCTCTGACTTGGTTTCAGGTTGAGCTTAGACAGCAGGATGTATGTCTCCCTGGGCGAATTGTCTCGTTTCCATCCTCAGTGATATCACTCTGTTGTTCTTTTTTCAGTGTTGCCAACTGCTCTGATATATCGCGAGTCTTGTGATATTTTGCCTTTTCCCTAAAGCTCCAACACCAGGGGTCTCAGCTTTCATTAAAATGTACGTTTCCTACACTTGTGGTTGCAGATACAGTTGAAAAGCTGCCTGCTAAAGGCTCAAAAAATACTAAAAATCAATAAAAAGCCAATACAGAGCACTGAGATTGCCAGATTGATGCAGCTGGAGTATCTCATAACCTGGGGGGCCTGGAAAACGCTCTGATGCTCTATCTCCTCCTCTCTTCCCCTGGATTGGCAACCCAGGGGCTGTTTTTCTGTTCTCTGTCACAGGGTGGACAGTTTTTGAGCTGGGACAAAATGTCCAGTAGAAGACTGTACAGACTGAATAGCAAGAGACATCCCCAGTCCTCCCCTGTGACCAGTTGCTGTATCTTCATAGACAGTGAAGTACTTTCCTAAGAGAAATCATTTAGATGAGGGAGCCCTCTCACCACACATCTGCACAAAAACCCCACTGGAAAATGATCAGAAGTTTCCATGGGTTGGGGCAGAAATTCCAGTTTTTAGTCAGCCGCAGCAATAATAAAGCCAGTGAGGGCTGTGCCTCTTTTACCTGTCTGACATGCTGCATTCTCCAGGTCTTCCACCAAACTCCTCCACGCTGCTGGGATCACCAGGCTTCAGATTTTCAATAACATCCATTCAGTGTTGAGCTCTTCTCCAGGCTGGCTGTTTACAGCCGGGGAGCTCTGTGTCCTCACAGCTGTCCAGGCTCTGAACCTCACCTTTTCCTGCTTCATAGAGGAGTTCAAGCCAGAATGAGGACCCATGTGCAGGGCATTGCTCTCTGCATGTCCAGATCCTCTTACCACAGACAGCACACAGAGGCAGAGCTGCAATTGATATTATTCCCCTGAGGGAACCTTTATGGGCACATGCACTGCTGCCCATTAATTCTCAGTCAACCCCAATCAGCCAGTGGAGTAAGAATGAAGCCACTATCCTACAGGCCGTACCCCCTTTGGGGTCCCAGATGGTGGGGTTTCTTCTTTTAGGCCAAGGTTGGACACTGCTCTGGTACTGGTTTCCAGTTAAGACACACGCGGGTGCAGGGGTTTGTCTCTGGTCCCTGGCTTACTGCAAACTTGCAAAACTGGTGGGCATCAGGGCCATGGGTGCTGAGCAAGGGTGCTGTACAAAAGTAGGTGCAGAAACAGTTTGGCAGTGAGAGAGGACAAAAGCAGTGGTGTAACCATTGTCATGACTCTGGATGTCTTTTACCTTCCTCAGGAACATGTGATTCCTCAAGCCTGAGTTTGCCCTGGATCAAAATGACTCCCCAGTTATTGTCAATTGGATTGAAGCCAGAAAGATGGCTGCCATATCTCACAAGGGGAATGAGACAGGCATTAGGGGGAAAGAGGTGGATGTAGGAATTGCAGGGGAACATGAGTGGGAACATTTAGGAAGGAAAATGGGGGGCAGGGAGAAGATGATGCTCAGATGAGGCAGGAGGCTGAGGAAAGAAAGATGTAAGGGCAGCAGAAGGCCCAGTAAGCAAAGAAGCCGCAGGTGAGGATAGTAAAGGGAGGACAGGAGGCTGGAAATTCCCCTGGCAGAAACCAAACCCTTGAGCAAAGAAGGGAAGTGGGTGGCCTGGAGGATGCCCAAGCAGGAGGGGGAAACAGGGGAGGCCTTCTCATTCTTCCTAAGAAAGTAGGGCAATAGCTCAGGTCTTTGTGCATGAATGCATGGAGCATGACTGGAACAACAGCATAGGTGGGATAGCTCGCACGACTGGAGCAGTCATGGATAAACTGGCATGCATAAACTGTTCAGGAAAGACAGGCAGGGGAGAAGAGGGGGAGGAATTTAATGTAAAATTTAATGTAAAAGCTGTACAGCTCCAGTATGAAATGAGACAGGCCAGTAGAAAGTCTCTGGGTTTGGGTCAAGGAAGAGAGCAACAAGGGTGATGTTGCGGTGGGTATCTTCTAGAGACCACAAGACCAGGAGGGTAAGGTGGATGAAGCTTTCTTCAGACAGCTTGCAGAATTTTCAGATCATGGGCCCTGGTTCTCCTAGGGGACGTCAATCATCCTGACATCTGCTGGAAGGGCAATACAGCAGTGCACAGGCAATCCAAGAAGTTTTTGGACAGGGAGAGTACTGAGGACACTTTCCTGGTGCAAGTGTTGGAGACATCAACTAGAGGCTGTGTTCTTTTGACCTGGTACTCACAAACAGCTAGGAATTGATGGGGACTATCAATGCCCAAGTGCATGGCAACCACAAGATGATTGAGTTCAGGATCCTGAGGAAAGGAAGGAAGAAGAGCAGTAGAGTTAAGACCCTGGGCTTCAGAAAAGCAGACTCCGACTCGCTCAGGGAACTGATGGTCAGGATCCCCTGGGAAGCCAAACTGAGGGGGAAAGGAGTCCAGGAGAGCTGGTTGTATTTTAAAGAAACCTTACTGATGGCACAGGAATGAACCATCCCAATGTGCAGGAAGACCAGCAAGTATGGCAGAAGACCAGCTTGGCTTATCAGGGAACTTTTCAGTAAGCTAAGACACATAAAGGAAGCCTACAAGAAATGGAAACTTGGATAAATGACTAAGGAGGACTATAAGAATATTGCTCAGGCATACAGTGATTAATTGAGGAAGGCCAAAGCGCAACTGGAGTTGCAGCTAGCGAAGGACGTGAAAGGTAACAAGAAGGGTTTCTACAAGTATGTCAGTAACAAGAGGAGGATCAGGGAAATTGTGGCCTCTTACTGAATGGGGGAGGCAACCTAGTGATAGATGATGTGGAAAAGGCTGGAGTACTCAATGCCTTTTTTACCTCAGTCTTCACAGGCCAGGTCAGCTCCCAGACTACTGCATCTGGCAGCAGTTTGGGAAGGAAGTGAGGATCCAATAGTACCAAAGAAATGGGTTAGGAACTATTTAAAAAGCTGGACATACACAAGTCCATGGGGCTGGATGCAATGCACCTGAGGGCAATGAGAGAGTTGGCTGATGTGATTGAAGAGCCATTGACCATCTCTGAAAACGTGCGGTGCTCATGAGAAGTCCCCAGTGATTGGAAAAGGGCAAAAGTAGTGCCTATCTTTAAGAAAAGGAAGGAGGATCTGGGGAACTGCAGACTGGTCAGTCTCACCTCAGTCCCTGGAAAAATGGAGCAAGTCCACAAGGAATCCATTTCTAAGCACCTGAAGGAGAAGAAGGTGATTAGGACCAGTCAGCATGGATTCACCAAGGGCAAGTCATGCCTGACCAACCTGATTGCCTTCTATATGATGAGATGACTGTCTCTGGATTCAGGGAAAGCAGTGGATGTACCTATACCCTGACTTCAGAAAGGCTTTTGATATGGTCTCCTGCAACATTCTTGCAAGCAAGCTAAGGAAGTACAGGCTGAATGAATGGACTGTAAGGTGGATAGAAAAATGGCTGGAGCATCAGGCTCAGAGGGTAGTAATCAATGGTTGGCTCTCTAGTTGGCAGCCAGTGTCAAGTGGAGTGCCCAGGGGTCAGTCCTGGGGCCGGTTTTGTTCAATATCTTCATCAACGACCTGAAAGATAGCATAGAGTGCACCCTCAGTAAGTTTGCAGATGACACCAAGCTGGCAGGAGTAGTAGATATGCTGGAGGGAAGGACTGGGATTCAGAGTGACTTAGACAAATTGGAGGATTGGACCAAAAGAAATCTCATGAATTTCAATAAGGACAAATATGAAGTCCTGCACTTAGGAGGGAAGAATCCTGGGGACTGAGTGGCTGGGTAGCAGCTCTACAGAAAAGGACTCATGAATTATAGTAGACAATTAGCTGAATATGTGCCAACAATGTACCTTTTGTCATGAAGAAGGCTAATGACATACTGAGGTGTATTGCCAGCAGATCGAGGGAAGTGACTCTTTCCTTCTATTTGGCATTGGTGAAGCCACATCTGGAGTACTGTGTCCTGTTTTGGGTCCCTACTACAGAAAGGATGTGGGCAAATTGGAGAGTCCAGGAGAGGGTAGTGAAAATCGTTAGAGGGTTGGAGCACATGACTTCTGAGGAGAGGCTGAGGAAAGTGGGCTTATTTAATCTGAAGAAGAAAAGACTGAGGGCAATTTAATAACAGCCTTCAACTACCTGAATGGTGGTTCCAAAGAGGAATCTCCATCCTTAGAAGTTTTTAAGATCCAGCTAGACAAAGTCTCAGTTGGGATGGTATAATTGGAGATGGTCCTGCTTTGAGCAGGGGTTTGGACTAGATGACCTCCTGAAGTCCCTTTCAACCCTAATTTTCTATGATTCACTGTTCCTGAGGTTTCTTCTCTGTCCTTAAGAATCCTCCAATTCTTCTTAAGGAGTCCAGAGGAAGCCCTGTCCAGTGGTTTTGCCCTGGCTGCTGGGGAAAGGTGGACAATAATGGCAAAGTAGGGATGCCAAGGTCCAGCTCTAGACACATCCAAGTACTGCAGCAGTGGAGTGGTGTTCAGATAACTACAATTGTGTGTCAAGACAGGTTGGGGATCTCCTCTTGTTTGTACTGGTTCTTTGGCCTCCAAGCCAGTTTGATAGAGAATGGGCAGGGACAGAGGAAGGCGTAGAGAGAACTCAAACTCTCTGGAAGGATGGAGTGGTTCTGGGATAAGAGCGGGGTTCTGAGTCCTGAGGAAGGGGCTCTACTGAGTAGGGATGAGCTGTAGTGAGGCTAAAGTGATGTGGTTTATCCATTGGAGAAAAGCCTGCATCTTGGAAAAATATTAAAATCAGCAGAACCCCATGAGAGCAGTGCCTTTGATAGCTCAGCTAGTAAAGCAGGGGACTGCAACATTCTCTTGAATAAAGTAAGTTGAGAGGTCCCCCCAGAGCCTGAAACTGAATGAGGCACTTCAACCCTTTTGGTCTCATCCTCCCAATTGAGCTATTTTGGCAAGCTGCAAAGACAGCTGCTGATTTTGCTGGGCCAGGCTTTGTGAGCTTGTTTCCTCAGGCATTGCCCAGAAGGGAGAGCTTTTAGTCAAGTTCCCAGAGTGAGATGGCCTTTGTGGTGGGCCAATAGGGGGTGCTTTGGCACTGAGCTGACCACCTCACTGTGCCTGACCAAAACCAAGCTTTGGATGCCTTCTCAGGGACTCCAACTTTTGGCCAACTCCCTTTCTGGAGCACACCGGCTGCCACCACCTGAGCTCCAGTCTTTGTTAGGGCTCTGTGCCACTTGGGGTACACAGGCCTTGTAGTCCTAGGGGTTGCTTAGCCCCAGCAGGATATATCTATGTGCTTCCTATAGCCTGAAGCATAGAAAGTAGCCTCCCTTAGCTAGTCGAGCAAAGGGAGCAAAAAGGCTTGCCCAATCCCTCTCAAACAGTTACTGCCAGGCTTGCTATGATTAGAGATGCTGACCAATCAATTTGAAAAACATCAGCATTACCTATTGGAGTGACATTGGCTTAAACCTAGCCCCCATGTCATGTGGTCAGAACTCAGAACAATGGAGAGGCTAGATCACCCCACACCTGAGCCAGGTCTATGCAGCAAGTTGGTTGCCTAGGTAACCAGGTCGGCAGACATGGGAAAAGACAAAGAAAGAGAAAGGGAAAAAAAACCCCAAACCCTAAGTGAGTGAGCAGAGCCACTGGCCCTACAATTTTTTTGTCACAGCCTTCTGCCTGCCTTCCTCCCCTTGAGTTTGAGTCTAGCTGGGCTTGCTTTCCCTGGGGTTTTTTGGAGACTGGAGACAGAGGAAGTTAGAACTGGGACAGACCAGCTAGTTAGTCAGTTGGTAAGAGATAGACCCAGGGTCTGCAGATGTTGTTTACTACTTCACAGATTAAAATGTATTCTTCTTCTCATTTGCATATATGTGTGTTTATTGAACCTGGTGATCATCACTACAGAGGAAACCTGCCTGGCACCTGTCCCAAAGGGGTTTGGCTTCCCTTTAAGAGGCTTGTACAAAGTAACCATGCTGGTTGGGGAGACCTGGTTGTGGGCAGTTGCTTAGGAGAAGGAGCTCTGAGCAGGTGTATGTTGTTACCTCTCTCTTCTTTAGTTTATTGTCTTAATAAAGTTTCTGTCAGAAGACTAAGGTTCTTCTGCTGAACCCACAAATAAACACGTTATATCAGACTTGGCTTGAGAGCAAGCTCTGGTGGTTTGGAAAATAATGGACCAGCTAACAGTCCTTATACAGCCAAACCACTCCAGAAATGCAGCAGAAGACTAAAAGGGAGTCAGGCAATATTTGAATTATTCTTGAGAGCAAGTGGAGCTACAAAAATTGAGGAACATGAAGTAGGCCTTTTTTAATATGACAGGGAACTTTACTGCTGCTTTAAAGGCAGCAGTAACTTTATTCAATAGTTTTACACTAAGTGCAAGAGGCAAGTCACTTCTGAGATGGTAACTAAATTTGAAGTGTATTGCAGGCCTCAAACAATATAAACTTTTGAGAGGCATCAGTTTGGTGGGACAGGGAGTTTGGGGGTGGGAGGCAGAGGCATGACTAGCAATTCTTGTGCCCTGGGCAGAGATGGGGTGGGGTGGAAGGTATGTGTGTGTGTATGTGCACAGGTATGTGGCTGCTGCTGTCAGGGCTGACTCTCTGTACCTTGCTTGCTTGGGTCTGGGACCAGCTGTGCCTGGCTGAGGCAGTTGGGTCATGCACTCCCCAGGAGCTGTGTCCTCTCTAAATCAGCTGGTGCCCCCTTTACCACCCCTAGTAATACTACAGACAGGGCAAGAGTGAGGGCATGTGTGTGCACGTGGAAAAGCACGCTTGCTTGCCTCCTTGCCTGTCACCTAAGTGGGAAACGCTGCTGTCAGGAGGTGCACCAGTGCTCTCAGGGGGTCCCCATGCACCCTCTATGCATTGCGACTGGGCTGGTGAGAAGTTGGCTGCTGCTTTCAAGATGCCTTTCCTGTCTTGGTGTTGTTTGTCATTAAGTACCAACACCTCCCTGGGTGCAGCACTAATGCCAGCTTTGGGCTCTTTTTAACGACTCTTGCCTGGGGAAGACCCATTTTGTCAGTCCCAGAGGCTGTGTATTCCAGGCCTGCACCACATGGTCATGGTTGGTAGATCTGCCCATGCCAGACCTGGGCAGGTAGAGCTCCCACAAATGTCAAGAAAGTCTGTGGGTAGGGGTTGTGGCAGCCCAGTAAGGGGCGCTTCTGCCCTGAGCCACCTGCCTCACTGTGCCTGACCAAAAACCAAGCTCTGAGTGTCTCCCCTAGGGCACCTCACATCTGGCCCACCCCCTTCCTGGAGCACATCCACAAGCCTGGGGTAACTGATGCCACCACCCAGGGGTCTGGTCGGTATTTGGGTCCTGTGCCTCCTGGGGTACACAGGCCTTCTAGACCTTGAAGGTGCTTGACCCACTGTGAGAACTTGGTATGGTTCCTTAAGTGTGAAGCATGGAAGGTAGCCTCCCTCAGTCAGCCAAGTATAGGGAGCATAAAGGCATGCCTCTTCCAGTAAGTACCACTGAACTTGTTATAGTGGAGAGCTTTATTGGTTAAAGAGGGTAGGCTTGGGGAAAGGTACAGGTTAGAGAAATGTCAAATAACCCAGAGCAAACAGTACAGCTTGGTAGCCTTTTGTTATGTAAGCTATATTTCTAGATAAATTTCAGGTAAGTTACTCACAAGTATTATTCAGAGGCTGATTGAGCTTCCTCTGGAAATAGACAGTTTGTTGTATCATGAGTTTCCAAATGCCTTTCCCAAGCTGGAGGGACCCTTAAATAACCTTTATGACCTCACCTTCCAGGCCCAATCAAAGGCAGGTGTTGATTGATGCTGACCAATAAATTTAAAAAGCAGGGTGATCATCTCCAAGGGTGTGACATGGCTCAAGTTCATGCCCCCATGCTAATGCTTAAAACAATAGAGACTAGGTTCACTCCCACTGTACCTGCTTCAGGTCACACACCCTTAACTTGGGGCAACCAGCTTGACAGCCAGGTGAGGAGACAATGACAAAAGAAAAAAAACTAATAGGAGAGACTGGGATGGAATTCTTCCACGGGGGTAGGGGGGCTGTGCGCTTGGGCTCTGCATTGGGTATTTTTTAAACCAGCTCTTCTGTGGGTTCTCACTGCATCTGGGTGGGGAATGAACAACTGTTTACTAGCCCTGATCTCTGGAGTTCTGTAATCTGGGGGCTGGCTGTCCTTATTTCACACCGGGAGCCAGCTGCCAAAGCTGAGCATGGGGATGAGAGGTGCCTTTGAAAAGCAAGTTGGGGCATTAGGAAGAAGATTGGTATTTACCCAGTCATTAGTGCTAGAAGCTGCCACATCCTGAACTCTCATTTGGTGCTAAAAGGCCTCAGCCCAAGGTGGGACAAAGGCAAGCTGCTGAGGTCCTGACAGCTGGTAAAGCTCCTGTGAGGTTTATACATGGAAGAAGTGTCAAGTTTGCAGTCTGCCAGTTCTTAGTGCTCTTTACTCCTCCCACACAGTTTATAGGTAGCCCAAAAATGCGGGGGCTGGGGGCGGGAAAAACATTTCAAACTGCATTGGCCGGGAATCGAACCCGGGCCTCCCGCGTGGCAGGCGAGAATTCTACCACTGAACCACCAATGCTCCAGCTGTTTAGATGGTCTCATAACATCTGGCTAAGTGCTTCACAAAGCTCTTCTTGCTTTTTCTGCATGCATCTGCCAGCTTGGATCCTTCTCCCTTTCCCAACTTCTTGGAAGGGAAACAGCACAAGGGGCCGGGCCAGCTCTGGGGTGAGGCACCCACGGGAGGGGATCCAGCTGCTGGCAGGGCAGCAGAGGGCAGCAGCACCCACGCCACGCACTGGCAGCTCTGCCCCCACCTGCCGCTGCCTCCTGCCCGGTGGCCCCGGGCCCTGCCACCCCCTGGGAGCCTGCTTCCCTCCTGCCCTGACCAGGACCTGATGGGAACCCATCTTGCCCTGCCAGGAGTCACTGCCTGCGCTTTGTCTCCCCTGGCACAGGCCAAGCACCCAGGCAGAGGGGCCAAGCAGCCGGCCTCTGATGCCAAAACCACATCACCTGCCCCAGGGCAGCGCCTCCAGCCACTCGACCTCTCTGAAGCCTGCTGGCAGCCCCCAGTATGTGCTGCAGATGCATGCAGAAAAAGCAAGAAGAGCTTTGTGCAGCACTTAGCCAGATGTTGTGAGACCTTTTAAACAGCTGGAGCATTGGTGGTTCAGTGGTAGAATTCTCGCCTGCCACGCGGGAGGCCCGGGTTCGATTCCCGGCCAATGCAGGTTGAAATATTTTTTTTCCCGCCCCTCCCCCCCCCACGCATTCTTGGGCTACCTATAAACTGTGTGGGAGGAGCAAAGAGCACTAGGAACTGGCAGACTGCAAACTTGACTCCTTTTCCGTGTACAAACCTTACAGGAGCTTTACCAGCTGTCAGGACCTCAGCAGCTTGCCTTTGTCCCAACTTGGGCTGAGTTCACCACACTGGGGTTGGGGCTAAAGGGAAGTTGGGGATGTGGCAGCCTGTAGGACTAATGACTGGGTAGGTGCCAATCTTTCTCCCAATGAATCAACTTGCTCTTTCAGCTAAATGAGTCTTGATCACTCCCTATCATGTAAAATTCTGGAGACTTTCCATGAGAGTTAGTGAATTTTTCATAGATTTCATAGACATTAGGGCTGGAATGGAACTTGCAAAATCGTCAGGTCCAGGCCCTGACCAAGGGGCAGGAGGTCTGCTGGAATCATTTGATCCCAGCAAAATAAGCATCCAAGTGTGTTTTAAAGGTGTCCAGAGTAGGTGCTTGCACCACTTCTGCAGATAGTCTATTCCAGACTCTGGTGAGTCGTACAGTAAAGAAGCTTTAAATGTCCAACTTAAAACGGTCTTCCCGGAATTTGTGACCATCAGACATAGTCTTCCTTTGGGGTGCCCCGGTGAACACATATTTTCACAGTTCCTGGTGCACACCCCTAACATAGGCCACCATCAAGTCTCCCCTGAGCCTAAGCTTTTCCAGGCTGAAGACTCCCATGCCTCTCAGCCTCTCCTCATAAGGCCTGTTGTCTCATCCTCTGATCATGTGCATAGCTTTCCTCTGGACTCTCTCAGGATTCTCCACATCCTACCTAAAGTTCAGAGCCTGGACAAGAAGCCTGAACAAATTCCACTTCCCCTGGGTTTGTCTGAATTATTATTGTTATTGAATCTTCCTTGATTTGAGAGTTGGTGACACAATAAAGGACTACACTTGTGTAGTCCTTTCTAACCTTGCTGTCTGATTGATCCCCTATTCCATCCTCTCTACTTCCTTTTTCCAGGTTCTTGGTTTTCTTCCCTTGCCTTCCACACCTATGTATATGATTGTCTTCTCTGAGCAGTCCCATTCTAATCACTTGCCCAAAGAATTTCAACTTCTCTCTCTCCGTGGTGTTGGTGAGATATCTTGCCATACCAAACTTCTCATTGTCATTACATTATTTGGTGCCTATGCTATTCTCAGTACTTTTCAGTGAAACTTTTAATTTCTCCATCTTTAAAGGCCCAACAGCCATATATAGCTGTTGTCCATACAATAGCCTGCAAAATCAAGCCAATCCATCTTTTCTCCCTGATCCTGGTAAGTTTTCCAGGGCTGTTCTTGCTAAGCCTAATATTCTTTGTATATCCTGTTAACATGCACCATTTTGACTAATGACTGAGCCCAGATACACAAACAAGTTAACTTGCTCTAGCTCTTTCCTATTCACCAGAATCCTTAGGTTTTGTTCTTCTTTTCTTATGGCCATTGTCTTCAAGATATTAATAGACAGTCCATACATTTGTCCGAATGTATGCAATCTGCTAACCAAATCCTGTAGTTCCTCAGATAATAAGGCAATCCTAGACTTCATTACCTGTATACCTCAAATTATTTATTAATCTTCCAGCTATCTTAAGGCCTCCTCTAAGACCTTTCTGTACTTTCCTTATTGCCACCTCAGCTTGATTGTTGCATAGGTAAGACAATACTAGGCATCCTTGCCCTCCACCTCCCGTGGATACAAGCCACTCTGATCTTACTCCTGCCACTTTTATAGCTGATTTCTGATTCAGACAGAGCTCCCACAGCAGGTCAACTAAGAGTAGCGGGACATCTTTCTCAAGCATCGTTAGCCATGACTTATCATGCCTCAGCAAATCAGAAGCCTTAGTGAAGTCGACAAAGCAGAGCTATAACAGTGGTTCCCATTCTCAGTCTTTTCTCATCATGATGATCCCTTGTGTCCTTTCTGGGTCCAAACCCTGCTTGCTCAGTGATAGTTTTTGGTCTGTTTTTCTTGGAATCCTTTCCAGAATGGTCTTTAACAAGACCATGCTCACATGTGATACCAAAGACATTATCTTGGAGTTTATACATCCCTGGCAGGCACCTTTCTTCAACACTGGAATATAATCTTGTTAATTAATCAGGCCACTCCCCAGGTTCTGAACAGACTGCATCATGTCTACTTGTACTTCTCCACCCAGCTTGAGATGCTCTCTGGCTACATCAGCCAGACCTGGAGCATTTTTATTCTTGATGCTTTTTACGGCAGGTGTTATTTCTGCTTTAATTGTGGGGGTTCTCTTTCAACTGCCCAGCCTGACTGCTCAGTTCACAACTACATCTTTACAGCCTGCTCTAGACAAGACGTCTGGGACTGGGGTGGAGAGCCGCATTATTCAGGTTATGGGTGAGTAGAAAGCAAGTCAGAGCAGAGCATGGAGTGAGGGTCTGTCAGGTGCTGGTGGCTGCTGGTTAACCCCCTAGACTATTGTTTCTGCAGGGGGATATGGATGTAGTTGTTGCTGACCTGGTGAAGAGGATTCATGATGCTGAGGCAGGGAGCAACAGGAAGCCTGTGAGACCCAAAGCGCTGCTGGATAACTGCATCAAGGTCATGAGGATGCTATACAGCACTCCATGTAAGTAGTGACCAAGAACAAAAACTTGGAAGGAGCAGAGATGGCTCCTAGTCTGCTGGGTAACAGGGTAAGGGGGTGAGGTAGAGATGGGTAATTCTGGCTGGGAGCTTTGGAGAGCAAGCATTACTTGCACAGTGAAGGTCACCCAGGGGAGCATATCTGAGAGGTCTGAAGGGGCTTTTGTACATTAAAGGCTGCCTGTGACATTGTGTTCATTGCTCTGTGAGCTGTGCAGAAGAAACATATAGAAACTGGGGTTACTCAGAACTTGAGAAGAGCTGGTGACCCAGCCTGAGAGCTTTGAGTTGCCTGTTTTGCATGTCAGTAACAAAAGCCTCCCGTCTCTCATGCTGGGCCCAGCTGTTTATTATAAGAACAGGACTCTGAGCACTGAAGCCAGCAGTTCGCTGCAAGCAGCCAAGGAGAGACCATCACCTGGCTAGAGGTGTTGCTCATAACATCTTGGAGGCACAGGGCAGGAACTGTGCGGATGGCTGGAGGTTTCTGGTCCTGAGGCATAACGTAAAACTACATGCTGCTGGGGCTGGAGGCTCTAGTGTGACTGCCAGTGGTGCGGCAGTCTCCAGGAAACCCAACACTTACACCTCCCTAGTGAAGGGTGAGTATGGGGTGCTGGAAAGCCTCTGCTTTGTGTCTGACCCCATGGAAAGGAAAAGACTAAAGGAGCCCACACAGAAGAGCCCAGGCTCAGAGTGAGGCCTGACACAGGGCCCAGGACAGGTACAGGGACCTGAAGCAGTACCTAGGTTCACAGTAAGGCCTGAGGTGTATAAAGGAGCAAGTATTGAAACTCCAGAGGCATGGGAACTTAAGCCAATGGGGTTGGGCGAGAGCAGGTGAGGGGTGGGAGGTGTGAGTGGCAAAGCGAGGCGGGGGCTCGCCGGGAGGCAGGGCGCGGAGCGGGGGGCCGAGCGGGAGGGGGCGGTGATGGTGGGTGGAGTGCTGGGTCCCGGGTGGGTGGGCCAGGCGCTTTTGGGCGGGGGTCACGTGAAGCTGGCCGAGGGGGCGGGGAGGTGGGTTTCCTTCGGTAGCTCAGCTGGTAGAGCGGAGGACTGTAGGGCGTTGGGCAAGACATCCTTAGGTGGCTGGTTCGAGTCCGGCTCGAAGGAGCGCCCCCCTTTTGGGGCTTGCATAGGAAAGCTGTGCGCCTGGGGGTGGCAGGGACAGCCTGCGTGGAAGGTGAGCACAGGTCAGTTGTGCAAGGGGACAGCAAAAGGGCCTGGTGGCAGGCTGGCGCTGCCCCTGCCAAAAGGTGTCTCCGTCTGCGTGTCTGTGTGGGAGCGGAGGTGGGCTAGGCGGCAGGGGTGTGGCTGGCCCACGGGTGGCCAGGCAGGCAGGCAGGCATAGCAGGCGGGAGCCAAAGGAAGGCCAGAGGGCTGCCGAAGCCCGGGATTGATCCAGGGACCTTTAGATCTTCAGTCTAACGCTCTCCCAACTGAGCTACTTCGGCGGGCGGGGCGAGCGGGCGCCTCTGGCTGGGGCCTTTGTCCGGAGGGGCGCAGCCCGAGGTGGAAGGCTGGGCGTGGGGCTGTGGGCTGGAGGCGTGTGGGCCTCCTGCCTGGCTCCCGGACCTGCGGTTGCTCGGCCAGCGCCCGTGCTCGACAAAGGAGGCCCAAGAAGTGGCGTGGGCTGGGGAGCCTGCAGCTGCCAGGCTCCAGGCCGGCCTACTTGGCAGGGGCTGGGCTTGAGGGCCAGGACCTACCTGTGGCCTCCTTTGTGAGGTCACTGGCCTTGTGTGGCCAGGGCTGGAGGCCCTGGAGCCGTGCCAGGCAAGCAAAAGCCAGCCTGGAGGGCTAAGGCGAGCCAAAGGCTGGCCGGGTGGGCTGCGGGCGAGGGCCGTTTGGGGTGGGCAGCGAGCGTGCTCCCTGCGCGCGGAGCGCGTGGGACGCTGCAGCCGGCGCGTCTGCTTTTTGAGACGGGCGTTTCTGGAGCGGGGCCAGCGTCTGGTAGGCTGTGGAAGGCAAGGCATGTGGCAAGTGAGGAGGCCTGGCCCAGCGGGACAGGCGTGTGGGCCTGGCGGTGAGTGGGGCCTGCGGGGAAAGGCGAGCGGGGCGTGGAAGGGCAGAGGCGGGAGGGTGGGGCGGCCGGCTGGTGGAGGTGTGCGACGTGGTGGGCCCTGCGCCTGACCTTGGTGGGGCTGGTGGTTTTTCATAGTTTTCCTGGACATTTGGGCTGGAAGGGACCTGGGAAGATCCTCGAGTCGAGCCCGCCGCCCGTGGGGCAGGAAGTCGGCTGGGGCGATGGGATCCCAGCAAGAGAAGCATGCAGTTTGCTGCTGAAGGTGTTCGGTGTAGGTGCTTGAACCACCTCCGATGGCAGGCTGTTCCAGCCCTTGGGGGCTCGGACAGTAAAGAAGTTCCTCCTTATGTCCAGCCTGAAACGGTCTCGCGGTAGTTTCTGACCGTTCGACCTCGTCGTCCCTTGGGGCGCTGTGGTGAAGAAAGGTTCTCCCAGTTCCTGGTGGCCAGCCGTGAGAAACTTATAGGTGGGCATGAGCTCAGGCCCGAGCCTGCGCCTTTGCAGGCTAGAGAGCCCCGTGGCTCTCAGCCTGTCGTCGTCAGGTCTGTTTTCCTGACCTGTGCTGATGCGCGTGGCTCTTCTCTGGAGCCTCTCAAGCTTCTCCACGTGCTCTTTGAATTGCGGAGCCCAAAAGCGGAGGCAGGACTCCAGTTGCGGCCGCAGCAAGGCCGAGCAGAAGGGGAGAAGGACGTCCCGGGATTTGCTCGAGAAGCATGTATGGCTGCAAGCCAGCGTTTTGGTGGCGTTAGTAGCCGCAGCAAAAGGCTGGCTTGCACGCACAGGTGCTTGTCAAGCAAATCCCGGGTTGGGCGAGAGCAGGTGAGGGGTGGGAGGTGTGAGTGGCAAAGCGAGGCGGGGGCTCGCCGGGAGGCAGGGCGCGGAGCGGGGGGCCGAGCGGGAGGGGGCGGTGATGGTGGGTGGAGTGCTGGGTCCCGGGTGGGTGGGCCAGGCGCTTTTGGGCGGGGGTCACGTGAAGCTGGCCGAGGGGGCGGGGAGGTGGGTTTCCTTCGGTAGCTCAGCTGGTAGAGCGGAGGACTGTAGGGCGTTGGGCAAGACATCCTTAGGTGGCTGGTTCGAGTCCGGCTCGAAGGAGCGCCCCCCTTTTGGGGCTTGCATAGGAAAGCTGTGCGCCTGGGGGTGGCAGGGACAGCCTGCGTGGAAGGTGAGCACAGGTCAGTTGTGCAAGGGGACAGCAAAAGGGCCTGGTGGCAGGCTGGCGCTGCCCCTGCCAAAAGGTGTCTCCGTCTGCGTGTCTGTGTGGGAGCGGAGGTGGGCTAGGCGGCAGGGGTGTGGCTGGCCCACGGGTGGCCAGGCAGGCAGGCAGGCATAGCAGGCGGGAGCCAAAGGAAGGCCAGAGGGCTGCCGAAGCCCGGGATTGATCCAGGGACCTTTAGATCTTCAGTCTAACGCTCTCCCAACTGAGCTACTTCGGCGGGCGGGGCGAGCGGGCGCCTCTGGCTGGGGCCTTTGTCCGGAGGGGCGCAGCCCGAGGTGGAAGGCTGGGCGTGGGGCTGTGGGCTGGAGGCGTGTGGGCCTCCTGCCTGGCTCCCGGACCTGCGGTTGCTCGGCCAGCGCCCGTGCTCGACAAAGGAGGCCCAAGAAGTGGCGTGGGCTGGGGAGCCTGCAGCTGCCAGGCTCCAGGCCGGCCTACTTGGCAGGGGCTGGGCTTGAGGGCCAGGACCTACCTGTGGCCTCCTTTGTGAGGTCACTGGCCTTGTGTGGCCAGGGCTGGAGGCCCTGGAGCCGTGCCAGGCAAGCAAAAGCCAGCCTGGAGGGCTAAGGCGAGCCAAAGGCTGGCCGGGTGGGCTGCGGGCGAGGGCCGTTTGGGGTGGGCAGCGAGCGTGCTCCCTGCGCGCGGAGCGCGTGGGACGCTGCAGCCGGCGCGTCTGCTTTTTGAGACGGGCGTTTCTGGAGCGGGGCCAGCGTCTGGTAGGCTGTGGAAGGCAAGGCATGTGGCAAGTGAGGAGGCCTGGCCCAGCGGGACAGGCGTGTGGGCCTGGCGGTGAGTGGGGCCTGCGGGGAAAGGCGAGCGGGGCGTGGAAGGGCAGAGGCGGGAGGGTGGGGCGGCCGGCTGGTGGAGGTGTGCGACGTGGTGGGCCCTGCGCCTGACCTTGGTGGGGCTGGTGGTTTTTCATAGTTTTCCTGGACATTTGGGCTGGAAGGGACCTGGGAAGATCCTCGAGTCGAGCCCGCCGCCCGTGGGGCAGGAAGTCAGCTGGGGCGATGGGATCCCAGCAAGAGAAGCATGCAGTTTGCTGCTGAAGGTGTTCGGTGTAGGTGCTTGAACCACCTCCGATGGCAGGCTGTTCCAGCCCTTGGGGGCTCGGACAGTAAAGAAGTTCCTCCTTATGTCCAGCCTGAAACGGTCTCGCGGTAGTTTCTGACCGTTCGACCTCGTCGTCCCTTGGGGCGCTGTGGTGAAGAAAGGTTCTCCCAGTTCCTGGTGGCCAGCCGTGAGAAACTTATAGGTGGGCATGAGCTCAGGCCCGAGCCTGCGCCTTTGCAGGCTAGAGAGCCCCGTGGCTCTCAGCCTGTCGTCGTCAGGTCTGTTTTCCTGACCTGTGCTGATGCGCGTGGCTCTTCTCTGGAGCCTCTCAAGCTTCTCCACGTGCTCTTTGAATTGCGGAGCCCAAAAGCGGAGGCAGGACTCCAGTTGCGGCCGCAGCAAGGCCGAGCAGAAGGGGAGAAGGACGTCCCGGGATTTGCTCGAGAAGCATGTATGGCTGCAAGCCAGCGTTTTGGTGGCGTTAGTAGCCGCAGCAAAAGGCTGGCTTGCACGCACAGGTGCTTGTCAAGCAAATCCCGGGTTGGGCGAGAGCAGGTGAGGGGTGGGAGGTGTGAGTGGCAAAGCGAGGCGGGGGCTCGCCGGGAGGCAGGGCGCGGAGCGGGGGGCCGAGCGGGAGGGGGCGGTGATGGTGGGTGGAGTGCTGGGTCCCGGGTGGGTGGGCCAGGCGCTTTTGGGCGGGGGTCACGTGAAGCTGGCCGAGGGGGCGGGGAGGTGGGTTTCCTTCGGTAGCTCAGCTGGTAGAGCGGAGGACTGTAGGGCGTTGGGCAAGACATCCTTAGGTGGCTGGTTCGAGTCCGGCTCGAAGGAGCGCCCCCCTTTTGGGGCTTGCATAGGAAAGCTGTGCGCCTGGGGGTGGCAGGGACAGCCTGCGTGGAAGGTGAGCACAGGTCAGTTGTGCAAGGGGACAGCAAAAGGGCCTGGTGGCAGGCTGGCGCTGCCCCTGCCAAAAGGTGTCTCCGTCTGCGTGTCTGTGTGGGAGCGGAGGTGGGCTAGGCGGCAGGGGTGTGGCTGGCCCACGGGTGGCCAGGCAGGCAGGCAGGCATAGCAGGCGGGAGCCAAAGGAAGGCCAGAGGGCTGCCGAAGCCCGGGATTGATCCAGGGACCTTTAGATCTTCAGTCTAACGCTCTCCCAACTGAGCTACTTCGGCGGGCGGGGCGAGCGGGCGCCTCTGGCTGGGGCCTTTGTCCGGAGGGGCGCAGCCCGAGGTGGAAGGCTGGGCGTGGGGCTGTGGGCTGGAGGCGTGTGGGCCTCCTGCCTGGCTCCCGGACCTGCGGTTGCTCGGCCAGCGCCCGTGCTCGACAAAGGAGGCCCAAGAAGTGGCGTGGGCTGGGGAGCCTGCAGCTGCCAGGCTCCAGGCCGGCCTACTTGGCAGGGGCTGGGCTTGAGGGCCAGGACCTACCTGTGGCCTCCTTTGTGAGGTCACTGGCCTTGTGTGGCCAGGGCTGGAGGCCCTGGAGCCGTGCCAGGCAAGCAAAAGCCAGCCTGGAGGGCTAAGGCGAGCCAAAGGCTGGCCGGGTGGGCTGCGGGCGAGGGCCGTTTGGGGTGGGCAGCGAGCGTGCTCCCTGCGCGCGGAGCGCGTGGGACGCTGCAGCCGGCGCGTCTGCTTTTTGAGACGGGCGTTTCTGGAGCGGGGCCAGCGTCTGGTAGGCTGTGGAAGGCAAGGCATGTGGCAAGTGAGGAGGCCTGGCCCAGCGGGACAGGCGTGTGGGCCTGGCGGTGAGTGGGGCCTGCGGGGAAAGGCGAGCGGGGCGTGGAAGGGCAGAGGCGGGAGGGTGGGGCGGCCGGCTGGTGGAGGTGTGCGACGTGGTGGGCCCTGCGCCTGACCTTGGTGGGGCTGGTGGTTTTTCATAGTTTTCCTGGACATTTGGGCTGGAAGGGACCTGGGAAGATCCTCGAGTCGAGCCCGCCGCCCGTGGGGCAGGAAGTCAGCTGGGGCGATGGGATCCCAGCAAGAGAAGCATGCAGTTTGCTGCTGAAGGTGTTCGGTGTAGGTGCTTGAACCACCTCCGATGGCAGGCTGTTCCAGCCCTTGGGGGCTCGGACAGTAAAGAAGTTCCTCCTTATGTCCAGCCTGAAACGGTCTCGCGGTAGTTTCTGACCGTTCGACCTCGTCGTCCCTTGGGGCGCTGTGGTGAAGAAAGGTTCTCCCAGTTCCTGGTGGCCAGCCGTGAGAAACTTATAGGTGGGCATGAGCTCAGGCCCGAGCCTGCGCCTTTGCAGGCTAGAGAGCCCCGTGGCTCTCAGCCTGTCGTCGTCAGGTCTGTTTTCCTGACCTGTGCTGATGCGCGTGGCTCTTCTCTGGAGCCTCTCAAGCTTCTCCACGTGCTCTTTGAATTGCGGAGCCCAAAAGCGGAGGCAGGACTCCAGTTGCGGCCGCAGCAAGGCCGAGCAGAAGGGGAGAAGGACGTCCCGGGATTTGCTCGAGAAGCATGTATGGCTGCAAGCCAGCGTTTTGGTGGCGTTAGTAGCCGCAGCAAAAGGCTGGCTTGCACGCACAGGTGCTTGTCAAGCAAATCCCGGGTTGGGCGAGAGCAGGTGAGGGGTGGGAGGTGTGAGTGGCAAAGCGAGGCGGGGGCTCGCCGGGAGGCAGGGCGCGGAGCGGGGGGCCGAGCGGGAGGGGGCGGTGATGGTGGGTGGAGTGCTGGGTCCCGGGTGGGTGGGCCAGGCGCTTTTGGGCGGGGGTCACGTGAAGCTGGCCGAGGGGGCGGGGAGGTGGGTTTCCTTCGGTAGCTCAGCTGGTAGAGCGGAGGACTGTAGGGCGTTGGGCAAGACATCCTTAGGTGGCTGGTTCGAGTCCGGCTCGAAGGAGCGCCCCCCTTTTGGGGCTTGCATAGGAAAGCTGTGCGCCTGGGGGTGGCAGGGACAGCCTGCGTGGAAGGTGAGCACAGGTCAGTTGTGCAAGGGGACAGCAAAAGGGCCTGGTGGCAGGCTGGCGCTGCCCCTGCCAAAAGGTGTCTCCGTCTGCGTGTCTGTGTGGGAGCGGAGGTGGGCTAGGCGGCAGGGGTGTGGCTGGCCCACGGGTGGCCAGGCAGGCAGGCAGGCATAGCAGGCGGGAGCCAAAGGAAGGCCAGAGGGCTGCCGAAGCCCGGGATTGATCCAGGGACCTTTAGATCTTCAGTCTAACGCTCTCCCAACTGAGCTACTTCGGCGGGCGGGGCGAGCGGGCGCCTCTGGCTGGGGCCTTTGTCCGGAGGGGCGCAGCCCGAGGTGGAAGGCTGGGCGTGGGGCTGTGGGCTGGAGGCGTGTGGGCCTCCTGCCTGGCTCCCGGACCTGCGGTTGCTCGGCCAGCGCCCGTGCTCGACAAAGGAGGCCCAAGAAGTGGCGTGGGCTGGGGAGCCTGCAGCTGCCAGGCTCCAGGCCGGCCTACTTGGCAGGGGCTGGGCTTGAGGGCCAGGACCTACCTGTGGCCTCCTTTGTGAGGTCACTGGCCTTGTGTGGCCAGGGCTGGAGGCCCTGGAGCCGTGCCAGGCAAGCAAAAGCCAGCCTGGAGGGCTAAGGCGAGCCAAAGGCTGGCCGGGTGGGCTGCGGGCGAGGGCCGTTTGGGGTGGGCAGCGAGCGTGCTCCCTGCGCGCGGAGCGCGTGGGACGCTGCAGCCGGCGCGTCTGCTTTTTGAGACGGGCGTTTCTGGAGCGGGGCCAGCGTCTGGTAGGCTGTGGAAGGCAAGGCATGTGGCAAGTGAGGAGGCCTGGCCCAGCGGGACAGGCGTGTGGGCCTGGCGGTGAGTGGGGCCTGCGGGGAAAGGCGAGCGGGGCGTGGAAGGGCAGAGGCGGGAGGGTGGGGCGGCCGGCTGGTGGAGGTGTGCGACGTGGTGGGCCCTGCGCCTGACCTTGGTGGGGCTGGTGGTTTTTCATAGTTTTCCTGGACATTTGGGCTGGAAGGGACCTGGGAAGATCCTCGAGTCGAGCCCGCCGCCCGTGGGGCAGGAAGTCAGCTGGGGCGATGGGATCCCAGCAAGAGAAGCATGCAGTTTGCTGCTGAAGGTGTTCGGTGTAGGTGCTTGAACCACCTCCGATGGCAGGCTGTTCCAGCCCTTGGGGGCTCGGACAGTAAAGAAGTTCCTCCTTATGTCCAGCCTGAAACGGTCTCGCGGTAGTTTCTGACCGTTCGACCTCGTCGTCCCTTGGGGCGCTGTGGTGAAGAAAGGTTCTCCCAGTTCCTGGTGGCCAGCCGTGAGAAACTTATAGGTGGGCATGAGCTCAGGCCCGAGCCTGCGCCTTTGCAGGCTAGAGAGCCCCGTGGCTCTCAGCCTGTCGTCGTCAGGTCTGTTTTCCTGACCTGTGCTGATGCGCGTGGCTCTTCTCTGGAGCCTCTCAAGCTTCTCCACGTGCTCTTTGAATTGCGGAGCCCAAAAGCGGAGGCAGGACTCCAGTTGCGGCCGCAGCAAGGCCGAGCAGAAGGGGAGAAGGACGTCCCGGGATTTGCTCGAGAAGCATGTATGGCTGCAAGCCAGCGTTTTGGTGGCGTTAGTAGCCGCAGCAAAAGGCTGGCTTGCACGCACAGGTGCTTGTCAAGCAAATCCCGGGTTGGGCGAGAGCAGGTGAGGGGTGGGAGGTGTGAGTGGCAAAGCGAGGCGGGGGCTCGCCGGGAGGCAGGGCGCGGAGCGGGGGGCCGAGCGGGAGGGGGCGGTGATGGTGGGTGGAGTGCTGGGTCCCGGGTGGGTGGGCCAGGCGCTTTTGGGCGGGGGTCACGTGAAGCTGGCCGAGGGGGCGGGGAGGTGGGTTTCCTTCGGTAGCTCAGCTGGTAGAGCGGAGGACTGTAGGGCGTTGGGCAAGACATCCTTAGGTGGCTGGTTCGAGTCCGGCTCGAAGGAGCGCCCCCCTTTTGGGGCTTGCATAGGAAAGCTGTGCGCCTGGGGGTGGCAGGGACAGCCTGCGTGGAAGGTGAGCACAGGTCAGTTGTGCAAGGGGACAGCAAAAGGGCCTGGTGGCAGGCTGGCGCTGCCCCTGCCAAAAGGTGTCTCCGTCTGCGTGTCTGTGTGGGAGCGGAGGTGGGCTAGGCGGCAGGGGTGTGGCTGGCCCACGGGTGGCCAGGCAGGCAGGCAGGCATAGCAGGCGGGAGCCAAAGGAAGGCCAGAGGGCTGCCGAAGCCCGGGATTGATCCAGGGACCTTTAGATCTTCAGTCTAACGCTCTCCCAACTGAGCTACTTCGGCGGGCGGGGCGAGCGGGCGCCTCTGGCTGGGGCCTTTGTCCGGAGGGGCGCAGCCCGAGGTGGAAGGCTGGGCGTGGGGCTGTGGGCTGGAGGCGTGTGGGCCTCCTGCCTGGCTCCCGGACCTGCGGTTGCTCGGCCAGCGCCCGTGCTCGACAAAGGAGGCCCAAGAAGTGGCGTGGGCTGGGGAGCCTGCAGCTGCCAGGCTCCAGGCCGGCCTACTTGGCAGGGGCTGGGCTTGAGGGCCAGGACCTACCTGTGGCCTCCTTTGTGAGGTCACTGGCCTTGTGTGGCCAGGGCTGGAGGCCCTGGAGCCGTGCCAGGCAAGCAAAAGCCAGCCTGGAGGGCTAAGGCGAGCCAAAGGCTGGCCGGGTGGGCTGCGGGCGAGGGCCGTTTGGGGTGGGCAGCGAGCGTGCTCCCTGCGCGCGGAGCGCGTGGGACGCTGCAGCCGGCGCGTCTGCTTTTTGAGACGGGCGTTTCTGGAGCGGGGCCAGCGTCTGGTAGGCTGTGGAAGGCAAGGCATGTGGCAAGTGAGGAGGCCTGGCCCAGCGGGACAGGCGTGTGGGCCTGGCGGTGAGTGGGGCCTGCGGGGAAAGGCGAGCGGGGCGTGGAAGGGCAGAGGCGGGAGGGTGGGGCGGCCGGCTGGTGGAGGTGTGCGACGTGGTGGGCCCTGCGCCTGACCTTGGTGGGGCTGGTGGTTTTTCATAGTTTTCCTGGACAGTTGGGCTGGAAGGGACCTGGGAAGATCCTCGAGTCGAGCCCGCCGCCCGTGGGGCAGGAAGTCAGCTGGGGCGATGGGATCCCAGCAAGAGAAGCATGCAGTTTGCTGCTGAAGGTGTTCGGTGTAGGTGCTTGAACCACCTCCGATGGCAGGCTGTTCCAGCCCTTGGGGGCTCGGACAGTAAAGAAGTTCCTCCTTATGTCCAGCCTGAAACGGTCTCGCGGTAGTTTCTGACCGTTCGACCTCGTCGTCCCTTGGGGCGCTGTGGTGAAGAAAGGTTCTCCCAGTTCCTGGTGGCCAGCCGTGAGAAACTTATAGGTGGGCATGAGCTCAGGCCCGAGCCTGCGCCTTTGCAGGCTAGAGAGCCCCGTGGCTCTCAGCCTGTCGTCGTCAGGTCTGTTTTCCTGACCTGTGCTGATGCGCGTGGCTCTTCTCTGGAGCCTCTCAAGCTTCTCCACGTGCTCTTTGAATTGCGGAGCCCAAAAGCGGAGGCAGGACTCCAGTTGCGGCCGCAGCAAGGCCGAGCAGAAGGGGAGAAGGACGTCCCGGGATTTGCTCGAGAAGCATGTATGGCTGCAAGCCAGCGTTTTGGTGGCGTTAGTAGCCGCAGCAAAAGGCTGGCTTGCACGCACAGGTGCTTGTCAAGCAAATCCCGGGTTGGGCGAGAGCAGGTGAGGGGTGGGAGGTGTGAGTGGCAAAGCGAGGCGGGGGCTCGCCGGGAGGCAGGGCGCGGAGCGGGGGGCCGAGCGGGAGGGGGCGGTGATGGTGGGTGGAGTGCTGGGTCCCGGGTGGGTGGGCCAGGCGCTTTTGGGCGGGGGTCACGTGAAGCTGGCCGAGGGGGCGGGGAGGTGGGTTTCCTTCGGTAGCTCAGCTGGTAGAGCGGAGGACTGTAGGGCGTTGGGCAAGACATCCTTAGGTGGCTGGTTCGAGTCCGGCTCGAAGGAGCGCCCCCCTTTTGGGGCTTGCATAGGAAAGCTGTGCGCCTGGGGGTGGCAGGGACAGCCTGCGTGGAAGGTGAGCACAGGTCAGTTGTGCAAGGGGACAGCAAAAGGGCCTGGTGGCAGGCTGGCGCTGCCCCTGCCAAAAGGTGTCTCCGTCTGCGTGTCTGTGTGGGAGCGGAGGTGGGCTAGGCGGCAGGGGTGTGGCTGGCCCACGGGTGGCCAGGCAGGCAGGCAGGCATAGCAGGCGGGAGCCAAAGGAAGGCCAGAGGGCTGCCGAAGCCCGGGATTGATCCAGGGACCTTTAGATCTTCAGTCTAACGCTCTCCCAACTGAGCTACTTCGGCGGGCGGGGCGAGCGGGCGCCTCTGGCTGGGGCCTTTGTCCGGAGGGGCGCAGCCCGAGGTGGAAGGCTGGGCGTGGGGCTGTGGGCTGGAGGCGTGTGGGCCTCCTGCCTGGCTCCCGGACCTGCGGTTGCTCGGCCAGCGCCCGTGCTCGACAAAGGAGGCCCAAGAAGTGGCGTGGGCTGGGGAGCCTGCAGCTGCCAGGCTCCAGGCCGGCCTACTTGGCAGGGGCTGGGCTTGAGGGCCAGGACCTACCTGTGGCCTCCTTTGTGAGGTCACTGGCCTTGTGTGGCCAGGGCTGGAGGCCCTGGAGCCGTGCCAGGCAAGCAAAAGCCAGCCTGGAGGGCTAAGGCGAGCCAAAGGCTGGCCGGGTGGGCTGCGGGCGAGGGCCGTTTGGGGTGGGCAGCGAGCGTGCTCCCTGCGCGCGGAGCGCGTGGGACGCTGCAGCCGGCGCGTCTGCTTTTTGAGACGGGCGTTTCTGGAGCGGGGCCAGCGTCTGGTAGGCTGTGGAAGGCAAGGCATGTGGCAAGTGAGGAGGCCTGGCCCAGCGGGACAGGCGTGTGGGCCTGGCGGTGAGTGGGGCCTGCGGGGAAAGGCGAGCGGGGCGTGGAAGGGCAGAGGCGGGAGGGTGGGGCGGCCGGCTGGTGGAGGTGTGCGACGTGGTGGGCCCTGCGCCTGACCTTGGTGGGGCTGGTGGTTTTTCATAGTTTTCCTGGACATTTGGGCTGGAAGGGACCTGGGAAGATCCTCGAGTCGAGCCCGCCGCCCGTGGGGCAGGAAGTCAGCTGGGGCGATGGGATCCCAGCAAGAGAAGCATGCAGTTTGCTGCTGAAGGTGTTCGGTGTAGGTGCTTGAACCACCTCCGATGGCAGGCTGTTCCAGCCCTTGGGGGCTCGGACAGTAAAGAAGTTCCTCCTTATGTCCAGCCTGAAACGGTCTCGCGGTAGTTTCTGACCGTTCGACCTCGTCGTCCCTTGGGGCGCTGTGGTGAAGAAAGGTTCTCCCAGTTCCTGGTGGCCAGCCGTGAGAAACTTATAGGTGGGCATGAGCTCAGGCCCGAGCCTGCGCCTTTGCAGGCTAGAGAGCCCCGTGGCTCTCAGCCTGTCGTCGTCAGGTCTGTTTTCCTGACCTGTGCTGATGCGCGTGGCTCTTCTCTGGAGCCTCTCAAGCTTCTCCACGTGCTCTTTGAATTGCGGAGCCCAAAAGCGGAGGCAGGACTCCAGTTGCGGCCGCAGCAAGGCCGAGCAGAAGGGGAGAAGGACGTCCCGGGATTTGCTCGAGAAGCATGTATGGCTGCAAGCCAGCGTTTTGGTGGCGTTAGTAGCCGCAGCAAAAGGCTGGCTTGCACGCACAGGTGCTTGTCAAGCAAATCCCGGGTTGGGCGAGAGCAGGTGAGGGGTGGGAGGTGTGAGTGGCAAAGCGAGGCGGGGGCTCGCCGGGAGGCAGGGCGCGGAGCGGGGGGCCGAGCGGGAGGGGGCGGTGATGGTGGGTGGAGTGCTGGGTCCCGGGTGGGTGGGCCAGGCGCTTTTGGGCGGGGGTCACGTGAAGCTGGCCGAGGGGGCGGGGAGGTGGGTTTCCTTCGGTAGCTCAGCTGGTAGAGCGGAGGACTGTAGGGCGTTGGGCAAGACATCCTTAGGTGGCTGGTTCGAGTCCGGCTCGAAGGAGCGCCCCCCTTTTGGGGCTTGCATAGGAAAGCTGTGCGCCTGGGGGTGGCAGGGACAGCCTGCGTGGAAGGTGAGCACAGGTCAGTTGTGCAAGGGGACAGCAAAAGGGCCTGGTGGCAGGCTGGCGCTGCCCCTGCCAAAAGGTGTCTCCGTCTGCGTGTCTGTGTGGGAGCGGAGGTGGGCTAGGCGGCAGGGGTGTGGCTGGCCCACGGGTGGCCAGGCAGGCAGGCAGGCATAGCAGGCGGGAGCCAAAGGAAGGCCAGAGGGCTGCCGAAGCCCGGGATTGATCCAGGGACCTTTAGATCTTCAGTCTAACGCTCTCCCAACTGAGCTACTTCGGCGGGCGGGGCGAGCGGGCGCCTCTGGCTGGGGCCTTTGTCCGGAGGGGCGCAGCCCGAGGTGGAAGGCTGGGCGTGGGGCTGTGGGCTGGAGGCGTGTGGGCCTCCTGCCTGGCTCCCGGACCTGCGGTTGCTCGGCCAGCGCCCGTGCTCGACAAAGGAGGCCCAAGAAGTGGCGTGGGCTGGGGAGCCTGCAGCTGCCAGGCTCCAGGCCGGCCTACTTGGCAGGGGCTGGGCTTGAGGGCCAGGACCTACCTGTGGCCTCCTTTGTGAGGTCACTGGCCTTGTGTGGCCAGGGCTGGAGGCCCTGGAGCCGTGCCAGGCAAGCAAAAGCCAGCCTGGAGGGCTAAGGCGAGCCAAAGGCTGGCCGGGTGGGCTGCGGGCGAGGGCCGTTTGGGGTGGGCAGCGAGCGTGCTCCCTGCGCGCGGAGCGCGTGGGACGCTGCAGCCGGCGCGTCTGCTTTTTGAGACGGGCGTTTCTGGAGCGGGGCCAGCGTCTGGTAGGCTGTGGAAGGCAAGGCATGTGGCAAGTGAGGAGGCCTGGCCCAGCGGGACAGGCGTGTGGGCCTGGCGGTGAGTGGGGCCTGCGGGGAAAGGCGAGCGGGGCGTGGAAGGGCAGAGGCGGGAGGGTGGGGCGGCCGGCTGGTGGAGGTGTGCGACGTGGTGGGCCCTGCGCCTGACCTTGGTGGGGCTGGTGGTTTTTCATAGTTTTCCTGGACAGTTGGGCTGGAAGGGACCTGGGAAGATCCTCGAGTCGAGCCCGCCGCCCGTGGGGCAGGAAGTCAGCTGGGGCGATGGGATCCCAGCAAGAGAAGCATGCAGTTTGCTGCTGAAGGTGTTCGGTGTAGGTGCTTGAACCACCTCCGATGGCAGGCTGTTCCAGCCCTTGGGGGCTCGGACAGTAAAGAAGTTCCTCCTTATGTCCAGCCTGAAACGGTCTCGCGGTAGTTTCTGACCGTTCGACCTCGTCGTCCCTTGGGGCGCTGTGGTGAAGAAAGGTTCTCCCAGTTCCTGGTGGCCAGCCGTGAGAAACTTATAGGTGGGCATGAGCTCAGGCCCGAGCCTGCGCCTTTGCAGGCTAGAGAGCCCCGTGGCTCTCAGCCTGTCGTCGTCAGGTCTGTTTTCCTGACCTGTGCTGATGCGCGTGGCTCTTCTCTGGAGCCTCTCAAGCTTCTCCACGTGCTCTTTGAATTGCGGAGCCCAAAAGCGGAGGCAGGACTCCAGTTGCGGCCGCAGCAAGGCCGAGCAGAAGGGGAGAAGGACGTCCCGGGATTTGCTCGAGAAGCATGTATGGCTGCAAGCCAGCGTTTTGGTGGCGTTAGTAGCCGCAGCAAAAGGCTGGCTTGCACGCACAGGTGCTTGTCAAGCAAATCCCGGGTTGGGCGAGAGCAGGTGAGGGGTGGGAGGTGTGAGTGGCAAAGCGAGGCGGGGGCTCGCCGGGAGGCAGGGCGCGGAGCGGGGGGCCGAGCGGGAGGGGGCGGTGATGGTGGGTGGAGTGCTGGGTCCCGGGTGGGTGGGCCAGGCGCTTTTGGGCGGGGGTCACGTGAAGCTGGCCGAGGGGGCGGGGAGGTGGGTTTCCTTCGGTAGCTCAGCTGGTAGAGCGGAGGACTGTAGGGCGTTGGGCAAGACATCCTTAGGTGGCTGGTTCGAGTCCGGCTCGAAGGAGCGCCCCCCTTTTGGGGCTTGCATAGGAAAGCTGTGCGCCTGGGGGTGGCAGGGACAGCCTGCGTGGAAGGTGAGCACAGGTCAGTTGTGCAAGGGGACAGCAAAAGGGCCTGGTGGCAGGCTGGCGCTGCCCCTGCCAAAAGGTGTCTCCGTCTGCGTGTCTGTGTGGGAGCGGAGGTGGGCTAGGCGGCAGGGGTGTGGCTGGCCCACGGGTGGCCAGGCAGGCAGGCAGGCATAGCAGGCGGGAGCCAAAGGAAGGCCAGAGGGCTGCCGAAGCCCGGGATTGATCCAGGGACCTTTAGATCTTCAGTCTAACGCTCTCCCAACTGAGCTACTTCGGCGGGCGGGGCGAGCGGGCGCCTCTGGCTGGGGCCTTTGTCCGGAGGGGCGCAGCCCGAGGTGGAAGGCTGGGCGTGGGGCTGTGGGCTGGAGGCGTGTGGGCCTCCTGCCTGGCTCCCGGACCTGCGGTTGCTCGGCCAGCGCCCGTGCTCGACAAAGGAGGCCCAAGAAGTGGCGTGGGCTGGGGAGCCTGCAGCTGCCAGGCTCCAGGCCGGCCTACTTGGCAGGGGCTGGGCTTGAGGGCCAGGACCTACCTGTGGCCTCCTTTGTGAGGTCACTGGCCTTGTGTGGCCAGGGCTGGAGGCCCTGGAGCCGTGCCAGGCAAGCAAAAGCCAGCCTGGAGGGCTAAGGCGAGCCAAAGGCTGGCCGGGTGGGCTGCGGGCGAGGGCCGTTTGGGGTGGGCAGCGAGCGTGCTCCCTGCGCGCGGAGCGCGTGGGACGCTGCAGCCGGCGCGTCTGCTTTTTGAGACGGGCGTTTCTGGAGCGGGGCCAGCGTCTGGTAGGCTGTGGAAGGCAAGGCATGTGGCAAGTGAGGAGGCCTGGCCCAGCGGGACAGGCGTGTGGGCCTGGCGGTGAGTGGGGCCTGCGGGGAAAGGCGAGCGGGGCGTGGAAGGGCAGAGGCGGGAGGGTGGGGCGGCCGGCTGGTGGAGGTGTGCGACGTGGTGGGCCCTGCGCCTGACCTTGGTGGGGCTGGTGGTTTTTCATAGTTTTCCTGGACATTTGGGCTGGAAGGGACCTGGGAAGATCCTCGAGTCGAGCCCGCCGCCCGTGGGGCAGGAAGTCAGCTGGGGCGATGGGATCCCAGCAAGAGAAGCATGCAGTTTGCTGCTGAAGGTGTTCGGTGTAGGTGCTTGAACCACCTCCGATGGCAGGCTGTTCCAGCCCTTGGGGGCTCGGACAGTAAAGAAGTTCCTCCTTATGTCCAGCCTGAAACGGTCTCGCGGTAGTTTCTGACCGTTCGACCTCGTCGTCCCTTGGGGCGCTGTGGTGAAGAAAGGTTCTCCCAGTTCCTGGTGGCCAGCCGTGAGAAACTTATAGGTGGGCATGAGCTCAGGCCCGAGCCTGCGCCTTTGCAGGCTAGAGAGCCCCGTGGCTCTCAGCCTGTCGTCGTCAGGTCTGTTTTCCTGACCTGTGCTGATGCGCGTGGCTCTTCTCTGGAGCCTCTCAAGCTTCTCCACGTGCTCTTTGAATTGCGGAGCCCAAAAGCGGAGGCAGGACTCCAGTTGCGGCCGCAGCAAGGCCGAGCAGAAGGGGAGAAGGACGTCCCGGGATTTGCTCGAGAAGCATGTATGGCTGCAAGCCAGCGTTTTGGTGGCGTTAGTAGCCGCAGCAAAAGGCTGGCTTGCACGCACAGGTGCTTGTCAAGCAAATCCCGGGTTGGGCGAGAGCAGGTGAGGGGTGGGAGGTGTGAGTGGCAAAGCGAGGCGGGGGCTCGCCGGGAGGCAGGGCGCGGAGCGGGGGGCCGAGCGGGAGGGGGCGGTGATGGTGGGTGGAGTGCTGGGTCCCGGGTGGGTGGGCCAGGCGCTTTTGGACCTCCTAATCAGGAACAAGAGCTCAACCAGGAATTTGCTAAGGAACTGGCTGAGGTTGCAAGCTCCCAATGCATGGTTGTCATGGGAGACTTCAACTACCCAGACGTCTCATGGGAAGAGCACTCAGCCAAATCTGAATGGTTGCAAAGCTTCTTTACATGCGTGGACGAGCTCTATCTGACTCAACAAGTCTACGGACTGACAAGAGGCAAGATGCTGCTTGACCTGGTACTGGCAAAAGGGGGATGATCTAGTCAGTGACATAATGGTCAAAGGGAAGCTGGGCGACAGTGACCACAAGCTGATCACTTTTACTATCCACCGCAAAGCTGACACGTCATTCAGCAATGCAGAAGTCCTTGACTTCAGGAAAGCTGACTGACAGCTCAGGAGGCTTGTTGGCGAGGCCCTAAGGGACCACAACTTGAAGGGGAAGGGAGTTCAGAATGGGTGGTTGCTCCTCAAGGGAGCAATCCTGAAAGGACAAGCAATTTCTATCCCATCTCAGAGAAAAGGTAGGAAAAGGGCACAGCAGCCCCCTTGGCTATGCAGGGAATTTGTGAGCCTCCTGCATCTAAAAAGAAAGACCTATAAAGGATGGAAGACTGGAATCACCTCAATGGAGCAGTACTCTGCACTGGTCTGGACCTGTAGGGAACAAACCAGAAAAGCCAAGGCTGTGACCAAACTCCAACTGACTACATGTATCAAAGACAATAAAAAGTCCTTTTTTCAATTTGCTGGGAGCTGGAAGAAAAGCAAGAGTAACATTGAATGCCTGCTAAACCAAATGGGACAGCTGACAAGCAACACCCAGAAAAAAGCCAACCTGCTTAATGGGTATTTTGTGTTGTTTTTTCACCATCCCCAAGGGACCGCCCTACTGAATATGGTACGGGACGGCCAGAGAGAGGGAGAATTGTTACCCTACATCACTGTAGACCATGTAGAGGAACACCTTGAAAGGCTGGATACCTTCAAGTTAGCTGGCTTGGACAGTTTACATCCCAGGGTACTGGCAGGCATCAAAGCTCAGCCGCTGGCATGGATCTTCGAGAACTCCTGGCACCCAGGTGAAGTTTCCAAAGATTGGAAGAAGGCCAATGTGGTGCCTATCTTCAAGAAAGAGAGGAAAGTAGATCTGGGAAACTACAGGCCTATCAGCCTGACCTCTATCCTGGGGAAAATCTTGGAAAAAATTATCAAAGAGACCATTCTTGACAAACTGGCCGATGGCAACATCCTGAGAGACAGACAGCAAGCACCTACTCTGAACTCTTTTAAGAAACATTTGGACATCTATCTTGCTGGGATCCTTTGACCCTAGATGACTTCAAACCCTGGGGGGCAGGGAGTTGGACTTGATGATCTTCCAAGGTCCCTTCCAGCCCTAATGTCTATGAAATCTATGAAGCTGCATGCCTGCTTTGTGGCCTTCCCCTAGAGCTATATAGGCATGTCTTACTCTTTTATTTGTGCCTCCACCTGGGCCTGTGAACCTATTCTGCTTCCAAACTGAGGATCAACTGCTGCTTCTCACACACAGTTTGACACTATTTGCATCCTGACAGAAAAACAGTCATTGCTCCTGTAGAAGTAGAAATAGGACAGAAGCAGCAAGCACAAAGTTGGCATGCCTACACAAGATCCTTAATGCACACAAGTCTAATTCAACCGTGCATTAGCATGGTGGGTAAAGCCTGTGCTAATGCATTAATACACAGTAGTATTACAAAGATGAACACCAAGATGAACAGGAGTCATCAATGTGATGAAGTGATCAGTAAAGCTAACCACACTTTATCGTGCATTAGCAAGTGCATGACAAACAGGTCCAGAAAGGTAATACTTCCACTCTATGCAGCATTGGTCAGGCTGCCGTTGGAGTACTGAATCCAGGTTTGGGTGCCGCACTTCAAGAGGGATGTGGACAACCTTGAGAGGGGTCCAGAGGAGGGCCACTTGTATGGTTAGGGGCCTGCAGGCAAAGCCCTATGAGGAGAGATTGAGGCCCCTGGATCTCTTCAGCTTCCAGAAGAGAAGGCTGAGAGGTGATCTTGTGGCTGCCTACAGATTAGTGGAGGGGGCAGCAAGGAATAAGAGATGTGCTGTTTACCAGGGCACCCCTTGAAGTAACTAGGAACAGTGGCCACAAACTGACAGAGAGCAGATTTAGATTAGACATCTGGAAGAACTTCTTTACAGTGAGGGTTGCCAGAATCTGGACTGGGCTTCCAAGGGAAGTGGTGCTCTCCTCTACCTTGGGGGTCTTTAACAGGAGGCTAGACATGCACCTGGCTGGGGTTGTCTGGCCCCTCTTTTCTGCCCAGGACAGGGGGCTGGACTCTGATCTGCTGAGGTCCCTTCTGACCCAAACATCTATGAAAAACCATTCATCTCCACTAATGCACAGTAGTGCCTATTATGGCAATTAAGTTAGTACATTTCATTAAAGGTACTAAACTTTATGTGCCATAATTACGGTGTGTTAATGAATGTGTAGCCACACCCAGTGTGGACTAGCTGCCATAAAGTGAGGAGTCCAGCTCTTGAGAGTATTCAGGGGAGGGAAGTGGAGTTTTCCCTCTGGGGGAGCTCAGCCTACAACATACACATGAGCATGACAGGGGTTTTGGAGGTGTTTGCCACCCTCCTGAAAACAAACATGCCACCAAAAACAAGGAAGTGCCAAGGTTATTTACTGGACTGGAAAGGGGGAAAAATCAAAACAAAAAAACTATACATTAGTCAGAGCCCAGCAGGCAAGAACAAGAAGCAATCCTAGAAAGACCTACAGGTCTACCTGCACCTGTATCATTAACTTGTATCACTGTCTAACAGCTTCAACAAAGATTCTCCCATCCACTCAGTTCTGTAATGGCCTCTTCTGAATGTTTTGATACAGGACTTTCTTTAACTAGAACTAATCTAGGCACTGTGACTGCTTACAGACGTGAAAACAAAATCAAACAAAACAGTGCTTTACTTTCAGCTTGATGGGCCCCTGCACTGAGTACACCACACACCCAGAAGAGGTGTCACATTAGACCCAGCTTGCCCAATGTCTGTATAGATGGCATGCTTCAACAGTGCTTTCAATAGCAAATAGAATCAGCTTTAGATAAAAGCACTGAAAAGTCCCACAGAAGCACCTGATCTGTACCAGCGGTTGTCAACCTTTTGCACCTTACGCCCCAACTATGTAAGATTAAAAAATCCTGGTTCCACTGGTTGGTGAGGGGGCGGAGGCCAGCAGCCGATCGAAGTATGCAAAAGCGAAACTGGAAGTCCCACCTTGGTGCTTCTGGTTTTGCTGCTGTGACCCGAGTCCCACCTAGAGGACCTTTGCATCACACAGGTTGAGAAACCCTGATCTATACACATGCTGGGGAGCCAGGTGAAACAAATGGACTTATTCTGGCAGTAAAGCATTTTTTTGGGGTGTGGTGGTGATGTGGGGAGGTTCACATCTGTCAGCAGCCTGTGTGCCCATAGCTTACCCCAGAGCAACGTTTTACTTCAACTATAGCCAATCTGCAGCACATGTGCCACAAGTGGCATGGACAGCCAGTGTGGAGCACGCAGCAGATCAAAAAGTGGGCAGGGAACACAGCAGGGAGATAGGGAGCAGAAAGGAGTTCTGCAAATTGGACAGAAGGGAGTGGCATGTGGGGAGGGTGCAGGCCTTACTTTGTAACATACATCCAAAAATGGCTGCCCCCCACTGATGTACTGAATGAAGACAAACTATTGTGCTCAGTCCAAACAAACTAGGGGCTGTGCTCATCTTGACCTGCTGCTCACAAGCTGGGAAGAATTGGTGAAGAAGGTACTAGTTAGTAGATGGCAACTTGGGCAGCAGTGACCACACGACGATTGAGTTCAGGATCCTGAGGAAAGGAAGGAAGGAGAGCAGCAGAGTAAGGACCCTGGTCTTCAGAAAAGCAGATTTTGACTGCCTCAGGGAACTCATTGGCAGGATCCCCTGGAGTAGGGTTACCATACATCTGGGTGTTCCCAGACATGTCTTTTTGGACCCTTCAATCTCTATCCAGGCAGTTTTTTATAATCTGAACCAATGGCCAGGATTTTGCTCTGCTATGCTGGCCGGAGCAGGAGGAGGGCAATTGGAGGCAGCAGGAGCACGTGTATCTGTGCACGCACATGCACATTGCCATCATGCATCCAGGCAGGGTGGTGGGAACAGGGTTGGGACCACCTGGAGATCAGAACCATTTCCCTCACCCCAAGGTTACCAGGTACCTAGTGCTCTTGTGGTGGAAACAGCTTCAGCAGCTTGATGCAGATAAGTCTGAGGGAGGCCAGGAGTCGGAGGGCTAGGGTCTGGGGACTGCCTAGGAGGCTGTGGTGGATGGGTGTGTGGCAGGGGTGTGTGGAGTGGATGGGTATGCAAGGGGGGCAGGTACCTGCTAGCACTTGGAGAAACTGCCTGGGTGCTAGGGATGCGGCAGGGCAGGCCCCTTCCTTCTCCAGTGTGGGAAAGGGGATGGGGGACCCTTGAGGGCAGCAGGGAGCTCCATGGCTGCACTGGGCACTAGGGCACCAGAAAGGCCAGGGGTCTGTGGGTCAGGAGTGAGGAGCAGCAGTAGGGACGGGGGGGCCTGCAGGTTGAGAGTGAGGGACACTAGCAGGGCCAGGGGGTTGTAGGTGGGGAGTGAGGTGTGTCATCCCCCCCTCCCCCCCCCCGATAGGCATCCTAATTTTTGAAACTGGAAATGTGGTAACCCTACCTGGGAGGTCAGCCTGAAGGGAAGAGGAGTCCAGGAGAGCTGGCTGTACTTTAAGGAAACATTATCAGGAGTGCAGGAGCAAACCATCCCAATGCACAGGTAGACTAGCAAATATGGCACAAAAAGGATCTTATAAGAAGTGGAAACTTGTACAAGCTACTAGGGAGGAGTATAGAAGTATTGCTCAGGCATGCAGAAATGAGGTCAGGAAGGCCAAAGCACAACTGGAGTTGCAGCTAGCAAGGTACATGAAGGGTAACAAGGGTTTCTACACATATGTCAGTAGCAAGAGGAGGATCAGGGGAAGTGTGGGTCCATTACTAAATTTGGGAGGCAAACTAGTGAGAGAGGATGCATAAAAGACTGAAGTACTCAATGCCTTTTTCACCTCAGTCTTCAAAGGCAAGGTGAACTCCCAGACTATTGCATCAGGCAGCACAGCTTGAGGAGGAGGTGAACAGCCAACAGTGGCAGAAGAACAGGTTAGAGACTCTAAAGGAATTCCATCCCAGCATCCTGTCTTAGGGTTTGTTTTTGCCTCTTTGTCTCAGTCTTCTCACCTGTCCGTCAATCTGGTTGCCCTGGGTTATGGCATATGTGATCTCAGGTAGGAGGATGGAGACCTAGCCTCTATTGTTTTGAGCTCTGGCCTCATGACCTGGGGGGCAGGGGCTTGAATCCCCATCAAGGTGTGTTGCTTTTCAGATTGGTTGGTCAGCATCGAACAACACCTGCCCCTGATTGCGTCTAGAAGGCAAGGTCAGGAGGGCTATTTAAGGGAGAGGCTCTCCAGGTCCCATGTTGGGGGTTTTACACAGCAACCCGAACCTCTACAACTCTTACTCTCTTCCAGGATGCTGAAGTGAGTAAATTACAAGAAGTGTAACTAGAAAGGTAGCTTACAGTAATTTAGAAGTGTATTAAATGGCTATCAGGCCAGTTCTTTTTGCTCAGGGTATTTGTTTGATACTTCTCTCCTACCCCTCCCCAAACCTACCCTCTCTACCCAATAAAGATATCCACTATAACAAGCATTGTGGTACATGCTTGAGAAGGATTGGGCATACCTTTGACTCAGCTGACTAAGGGAGGCTGCTTTCTGTGCTTCAGGTTAAAGGAAGGCCTGTGAGGCACAGGGCCTGAGAAATGACCAGATCTCAGGTGGTGGCATTGGTTAACCCAGGCTTGTGGGTGTGCTCCAGGAAGGGGGTTGGCCAGTTATAGGCACCCCAGAGGAGACACTCAGAGCTTGGTAGGTGGCCAGGCACAATGAAGCAGGTGGATCAGCACAGGAGTGCACCCTACTGTCCTGCTACAGGGACCATTTAGAAAAGCTGGACATACAAGTCCATGGGGCCATATGGGATACACCTAAGGGTGCTGAGGGATTTGGCTGATGTGACCACAGAGCCGCTGGCCATCATCTTTGAAAGCTTGTGGCAATCGGGAGAGGTCACACAGGATTGGAAAAGGGCAAGTATAGTGCCCATATTTAAGAAAGGGAAAAAGGAGGATCCAGGGAACTGTAGACCAGTCAGTCTCAGTCCCTGGAAGAATCATGGAGCAGGTCCTCAAGGAATCCATTCCTAAGCACTTGGAGAAGAAGGTGATTAGGAACAGTCAGCATGGATTCACCAAGGGCAAGTCATGCCTGACCAACCTGATTGCCTTCTATGATGAAATGACTGGTTCTGGGGATATGGGAAGACTAGTGGATGTGGTATACCTTGAGTTTAGCAGGCTTTTGCTACGGTCTCCCACAACATTCTTGCAGGCAAGCTAAGAAAGTATGGGATGGAAAAATGGACTGTAAGGTGGATAGAAAACAGGCTGGATCACCAGACTCAAAGGGCAGTCATCACTGGCTCATTGTCTAGTTGACACCTGGTATGAAGTAGAGTGCCCAGGGGTCTGTTCTGGAGTCAGTTTTGTTCAATGTCTTCATCAACAACCTGGGAGATGGCATAGAGTGCAGCACCCTCAGCAAGTTTGCAGATGACAAAGCTGGGGGGGAGTAGTAGATATGCTGGAGGGTTGGGTTAGGATTCAGACAGACCTCTACAAATTGGAGGATTGGACCAAAAGAAATCTCATGAGGTTCAATAAGAAGTACAAAGCCCTGCACTTAGGACAGAAGAATCCCATGCATTGGTATAGACTGGGGGCTGACTGGCTGGGCAGCAGCTCTGCAGAGAAGGACCTGAGGGTTAAAGTGGACAAGAAGCTGAACATGAGCCAACAGTATGCTCTTGTTACCAAGAAGGCTAACAGCATACTGGGCTGCATTGGTAGGAGTGTTGCCAGCAGATTGAGGGAAGTAATTCTTCCCCTCTATTGAAATTAGTGAAGCCACATCTGGAGTACTGTGTCCAGTTTTGGGCCCCCCGCTATAGAAAGGATGTGGACAAGTTGAAGAGAGTCCAGCAGAAGGCAACAAAAATGGTTAGGAGGCTGGAGTGCATGACTTCTGAGAGAGTCTGAGGGAACTGGTCTTGTTTAGTTTGGAGAAGAGAAGACTGAGTGGGGATTTGCTAGCAGCCTTCAACTATCTGTGCCCTGCCACACTTCCTCCACAGCTCCAGCATCAGCTTTATGCTGGCAGCGACTGCACGTGCACCTCGGAGCGGGCTATGCTGCCTTGCTGTCTGCTGATGCCAGAGCTGTGGAGCCCAGCACAGCTGTTTGCAGCCTGCCCACTGCTTGCTGCAGCTGCCCAGAGCCCAGGCTGCCTATGAACAGCTGCGCTGGGCTCCGGAGTCCAGTCACCAGCTCTGTGCCAGCAGTGGGGGAGAGACGGGCTGTGCTGCCTCAGGTCCCTCCTCCACTGCCCGCTCCGAGACGTGCATACGCGTGCCAGTACAGAGCTGATGCCTGGGCTCCAGAGCCCGGTGCAGCTGTTTGTAGCCTCCCAGCTGCAGCCAACCCTGGCTCTCTTTAGCTGCTGCCAGTCATGGAGCCCAAGCTGCTCCCAGCAGGGCTTGCAGCTTCCCTGCTGCCTGCTGGGAGCAGCCTGGGCTCCGTCACTGGCAGCAGCTATCCAGAGCCAGGGTTAGCCGTGGTATGCTGAGCAAAATGGCCTCATATGCCATGCTTGGCATGCGTGCTGGGGGTTGCTGACTTCTGCTCTACTATTCTCCCACCCCCACAACCAAGCAGAATATATACGGCATCATTTCATATAGATAGTTAAATAATTTATTGGTAAATGTCAACACCAGAATTAGAAGTGTCAGTACAAAAATAAAATTTAGCTTTACATTGTATTCTATTATACAAAGATTTGTTCACATTAGCTGTAGTAGTGAGATACAAAGTTAAATCAAGCCAGCACACAGTTTGTGCACATTCAGGAAAAGCAGGGCCACGGATTCCAACTCTAGGAAACAACTTCAGTGAAGGTAGCCTCTTACAAGGCTTTTTGTTCCAATTAAGACCTTAATCAGACCCTCCTGATATGATGCATCTCACCTGCAGTGGTGAGTCAGTGGCACTTACACTTTCACATTTTTCTACCAGCCCTTTAATAACATTTTTTTTGGGGAGGGGAGCCGAGGGGGGAGGTGTTAATTTTTGGATCATGACATGATAGAACTGCAATGCACCAAGACAACCTTATTTTATTTTAAGAGCCCAACACAACAGTTTCAGGCATTTAACAGGCTGATGAAGGGCTACTCTCTCCTAGGCATGAATTGTTCTATCCATCACCAGTGTCTTGTTTTTAAAAAAATAAACAGCAGCTACATAGGGGAAGGCAGTGGGACTTTAGGAGCCTTTGCAAACAAAGTCTGATTCAGCAAGAAGCTGACAGTTGAGGCTGGCCAGATTCATCACATGTTGATATTATCTATTAACTTCTACAGTCCTCTACCTCTCCCACCAACAACTGTCTTTTTGTATAGGCTGAGGGCCAGATTATCAGTTAGTGAAAGTCAGCAGTCCCGTTCCTTGCAAGGGAGCTATATCAGCTATAGAACCAACCCCAGGATTCTAATACTTGCTGAAAATTAAATTTTAAGGGACATTAAAAAATTGAATGAACAGATCTAATGGGAGAACATAAAACTACAAAATTAGAATTACTCTCCCAGTAAGCTTGGACTGATTTAATCAAAAAGAAGGGCTAAGAAGGATTTCTCACGGTGGATCTCTACAGTTCAATATTAGGTAAAGAATGTCCAACACTAAAGACTATAGAAAGCCACACAAATGTTTGGCTATTACCTACAAAGTGAGGAGTCATACCCAAATGTCTGCACAGTTGATATGACTGGTGAGTGTCTGATTATTCACCTTTACAAGGTCCCCAAAAACTTCACGGGACCTGGGCAAATTCAGATGAATGACCATTGTACTCTACATATGATTTAACACAAGCCATTTCAAAATGCATATTCAAAGTCTTCAAGCTAAATAGACCAAAGAAGGTACTTAGCTTAAATAAGCAGGAAACCAGACACATTTTAGGTCTTCCACTTACTGAGTCATGCTGTTTTTTCTAGCTCTTTAAAAAATGGTTTTATTTAGGTCTAAACCATAGCATGCATTAACAGTCAAAACCATAATGAAATCTGTCCCTTAGGAAAGTGAAAAAACACACAGCAGGGAAAAAAGATGCCAAAAAGTTCTCTGAGGCTTATGACAGCAAGCTCCTTTTTGGTGCCAATCACAGGTTCCCCACCAAACCCGCTCAATTTCAGACTGTTAATTCAACAAGAGATGAAGACAGTTAGCTCCACCTAAAGCCCTGGTCTGCCCTCACTCAAGACCTTCTGCTCTTCAACATCACAACAATTACGCCTTTGCTGTCTGGGCTTTCCGGTTGGTACATGATCCATGCAACTGAGGGATTTCACACAGCAAGAAGTGAAACACAAACCTGTGGAGCACAACAAATGCCCCAGACCACCAGTTTCTAGTAACAGCCATAAGAAAAGGTAGTAAGATATGACATCTACCCAACCTGTCATGGCAAGAAACACAAGGCCTTTTATAGATAAATGAATTGGGCACTTAGTAAAATCCATGGTAAGCCAAGCAAACAGCCAGGCATTTTGGACATGGGCTGTGCCCTGCAACAATCTGAGATGAGGAGTGGGGAAAGGAAAAGATGTCCATGCAAAGAGTAAACAGCTGTCTCTAACTCCTGCTCTTATCTATTATAAGGAGTCTGTTGTGGTCAAGTTAGTCCACACTTAAGTATCCTTCTCCCACTCTACCTCCCCACAGGAGTGAACACAAGAGTAACGGTGGTAGACCTATATAGATTAGTTCGCATAAGATCTAGTTAGATGCTCCAGTGTACAAGTTACTTGGTGTGCAGTGCTAGAACAGCAGCTATATACAGTTTTAATACTGGGTAGCTAAAAATATATATATACACATAAAGGCTTTATCAAATTGCACAAGTTTTTATTTGATTAAAACTAACTATTGTAGTTCAGACAGACTCTAGCTCTCACTAACTCCTGAGAAACAGTTTGCTTTACTTGTCTCAAGTCAATCATTAACAGTTAAATCCCACCAGAATATTTACTTTCATGTGACAAACGTATCCCTGTCCCCCTTTGTGGTGCTTTAATCCTAGATGACACTGGGTTCAAAAGGTTATTATAAAATGAAGTAGGAATTCAGTGCAAAAGGCAATCTGGTTTGGTAACAAAACAAGTACAGAAAAACACAAACATTTAAAAACGTTTCCTGGGGACTGGATGTTCTGCTCAAGGATACCTCTGACAGATGCCATCAGGGGGATCAATAATGTAAATAAGGATCACAGCACCATGAAAAACTGTGGCAAAGTCAGAGCTGACTACGTCTTAAAGTAATCCTTGGCATTAATCCTTAGTTTCTACGGGATTGGGGATAAACAAGCCTGCCAGAAGGGACAGACATCCTTAATGCACACAGCACATTCTGTCATCAGAGGAGAGACCAAAGAGATACTCTAAAATAATCTAGAAAAGAGAAATACAGAAGAGAGGTCACATTTCCTAGCAGTAGCTCAGGCAATGCTTTGAATATATTTCTATGAGGAAAGGCAAATCACCTGGGAATTTTCTGGCTCACCAAGCAGGCATCCAAACTACCATGACATTTCAGAGACTTCAAGGCCAGATCTTTAGAATAGTGTACAGGCAGGATTTGTACATTCTGCAATAATCACAGGCAAGTAGCCAGCTGGGACACGACTGATGCTTGCATATGATTTAATGGCAATTCTGCAGACAGCCAGGGAAGCTGTGTGCAAAGTTCTAAATGTACAGGCCTTGGAGCTTTACAAAATACACTTTTACAAATTGTTATATGAATGTAAACATTTAAGAACCCAAGTACTTGGACAGAGAACAGCTCAGTAAAAACAGGCTTCCTCTCCCTGCCCAAAGGGCTGCAGATCTAGAACAATATATACAGACACCAGGAATTTCCAACTACTGATTGCTGGGGCAACTTCTATTCAGCCACCACTTGTACCTTTAACAGCAGATACATAAAGGCGGTTATACAGAGAAATTTAAGTAGTGCCCCTTTATCCAAATGAGCCCCTTGCATCATTGTTCACATTCACAGCTATTCAGTCATAGGCATCCACAATGATTTCTCATGTTGTTGCTTTGCTGCTAAAAATAACATCTAATAGTTGAAAAAAGGGGGACAGAGAAAAGTTAGTAGCCTTATCATAAAAAGCTTTTTCACATTTAAAAAAAAAAAAAAGATGGAGTGTTTTTAAGGTTTGTTACAATACGTAGAAAGTGCTTGCTGGACTTCGAAAATGTCACATTATTCAGCTGCAAATATTTTAACTGCAGAACCACTCTGTTACATTTTGGCTACTCTCCGTTACTGTAGTTTGCTGCTTTCAAGAGTTGTAATGAAATCTAACAAGTGCACCCTCTCTCCCCCCCTCTCCAAAAAACAGAACATGGCACTTGGCATTACCAAAATGTAACAAAATAAACAGTTAACATGTTGATTTCTATTTCAATCCAGTCAAACAGACTGAAGACTGACAAAACAGCATATTCCGGTTTGAAGATATCCAGACTTTGCAGTAGTATCGGCGGAAGTGCCTTCCTTGTTTCCTTAGGAAGTATGTATGTAGCAGTGCCACCAGACAATCAAATTGAGTTTTTGCTGTGCTGGTTTGCATGAGGTACAAAAGCAACAAAGTTTAAACAAGTTCCTCAATGCAACAATTTGTTTTTCAGCTTTTCAGATTGGAGTCAGCAAGGTCTAGCTTCTCTTTCCAAACTGGAAGCAGGAACAAACCTTCCTAGTGACTGAACTAGCTGGAGAAAAAGCAAACGTGTCCTGGATACATCTAGAATCACACCTCCCTGCTATCTCCTGAGACACCAAGAAGTTGCAATAATCATCAACTATCTCTGCCATGTAACCAAGATTCTCTTCTTCCTATTCGTCCTTTGATCTCTCGTGGAATGCTACAGAGTTGCTAAAATCCGTAAAAATGAAACCACCACCACACAGAATGTCTGCCCCACACCTAAAATGAGGGCCTCAAAGGGGATCATTTTTTTTCCTGCAGCTCTGTAAACTCCAGCAATAGCAGCACCTGGTTTGGAAGAAAGAAAAGGTATTAACATGCTAGACAAATTTGGGATAGAAACATAACTGTACTATGGGCATGGGCCTAAAGGGCCAAGCTTGCAATCTGATTATTTATGATTTGAGATCTATGCCACTGCCCATACAGTGATTCACACCCGCCCCCCACCAACCTCTAAGTAAACTGCATATAATCGTGCGTATAAAAAGTAGCATCAAAAACAATGCCCTGGCTATGTCATTCTTTCAGTTATTAATATTTAAATCAAACATTTCAAGTACATCTTAAAAATCAGTTGGCTAGACCCGAATCTTCCTGATATCTTTTTGCCCTCTTCCTGATATCTTTTTGCCCTCCAACTGTTCACTTCATCAATGCGTAGAACAGCAGACTCTACTTAGTGAGACATGCCAGTGTTTTTTCAAAGATGGATTTGTACTGCTGGTTAAGACTAGAGTTGTGAAGAGCAGTTCATTTGTAGAAAAATATAGCACTATGGGAGCGTACAAATGCTCCAGCTCCATGGCTGGAGAGCCACCAAGTTGCTTGAAAGGTGCTCTCACCAGCCAGGGAGGAACCTCTCTGGCAGGCTCTATGATCCACAGCTCTTCCCCATGTTTCCAGGATGGCAGTGCCAGCTTTGCTGCTGCAAGAACAGAGGCTCTTGCAGGAGCTCTGACAGTGGGAAGAGAAGCTCTTTCTGAGGTTCCTGTGAGTTTGGGCCTTCCTATTGCTGCCTGCCTCACAGAAATGGGTCTTTTCTGGTGTTCCTGCAACAGTGGTAGCTCTTCCCTTGGCCTCTCACAGCAGTGGTGGCAGGGAGCCAGCTGCTCTCCCTTGTTTTTTGGAGGCCACCCCGCAGTTGATTCAACTGTAAAAAGGCATTTGGACATTCAGGCTAGGGAGTCAAAGGTGGCTGGATACAATGCTAGTCATGCCACTGACTAGAAACTACAAAGCCTTACTCACGCTAGCCCAATGGGCTGTTAGGCTTAGGCGAGGCTTTAACTTGCCAGACCAGCATATAGGATCTTCAGGAGGGAAGCACTACAGCCCATTTCATGTGTGCCAGGGTGAAAATGTCCACGGTACAAAAAATAATTAAGATAAAATTCCTCACTACAGAACTTTGCTAAGGTCTTGTTGAACTGGCTGTTTGCAACTTGTTCAGATAAACTCTACTTATTCAATACATCAGAGACACCTGCATATCAGGAACTTACATACCTAACCAAGACCCCTTTTCCTGTATTAGGTCTACTTTCATAGTTTCATAGTTGGTAGGGTCAGAAGGGACCCAAGCAGATCATCGAGTCTGACCCCCTGGCAGGAAAGGATGCTGGAGTCAAATGACCCCAGCTAGGTGACTGTCTAGCCTCTTTTTGAAGACCCCCAGAGCAGAGGCGAGCACCACTTCCCTTGGAAGTTGGTTCCAGCTCCTAGCTGTCCTGAGAGTGAAGTAGTTCCTCCTGATATCTAGCCTGAATCTACTCTCAGTCAACTTATGGCCATTGTTCCTTGTTACCCTTGGTAGTACTTGGGGGAACATGGACCCTCTCATTGCCTGCTGGTCCCCCTTGGCAAGTTTATAGGCAGCCACCAGATCCCCTCTCAGCCTTCTCTTGTGAAGGCTGAACAGGTTCATGTCCCATAGCCTCTCCACATAGGGCCTGCCCTGCTGCCTCCTGATCATGTGAGGGGCCCCTTCTTTGGACCCTCTCAATGCTATCCACATCCCTCCTGAAATGCGGCACCCACGACTGGATACAGTACTCCAGCTGCGGCCTGACCAGTATCGCACAGAGGGGGAGGATCACCGCCTTGGACCTGCTCGCGATGCATCTGTGGATGCATGACGAGGTAAGGTTGGCCCTCCTGCCTGTGTCCCCACAATGTCGGCCCATGTTCATCTTGGAATCAATAGTGACACTAAGAACCTTTTCTCCCTCTGCACTGACAAGAAGGGAGTTCCCCAGCCTGTAGGTATGGTGCTAGTTCTTCCTCCTCAGGTGTACACCTTGCACTTGTCTGTATTGAAACCCATCCTACTCTCAGTTGCCCACCCCTGTAACCTCTCCAGATCTAGTTGTAGCCTGTCCCTCTCTTCTAACGTGCTCACTTCTCCCCACATCTTAGTGTCGTCTGCAAATTTGAACAGGGTGCTTTTCACCCCCTTGTCCAAATCGCCGATGAAGATATTGAACAGTGCAGGCCCTAGAACTGAGCCCTGGGGAACCCACTGCCCTCATCCCTCCAGGTCGAAAACGACCCATCCACCACCACTTTCTGGGTGCGGCCCTCCACCCAAGGAGGGACGCACCCAGAACTGGACAAATATTTTAACTGTGTTTCAACTTTGAAAATGGCTAAGTGGTATAGTTTGGTTCCAAAGTAAATACACTTAGTTTTGAAATCTGCAATAGGTGGCACTAAAGACAAAGTATTTAAGAACTGTACGAAAAGGATTAATATTTTCAGGCTCCTGGGACTGAGACATTATTCTGAGACCTTAGCCCATATTTCCATCATGAAGAATGTTTCAATTTAGCAAACTTCTGAAATAATGAAGACACCCTGACTAGTCAAACTAGTATTTTTGAAGGTCTAACATACTTGTTAAGATGCCAGCAGTAATTGGTCCCACGATGCCCATCAACAGGATGCTTACAGACATAAACCTACCATATTTGTGATGTCTGAGGGTGAAGAGTGCAAGTAATCCTGCAGGTACATGGAAAGAGAGAGAGGACACCAGTGCCCACAGGAATACACCATACCACATTTCTGCAAGGGAAGAAGACAGTGCGTTGAGACTTAGATAAGGCTTTTCATTCCCACTCTTAATATAACAGCTTATAGGCTACCATCAGAAACACTGTTCTGATTGTCCTAAATACAGGCAGTCCTCGACTTATAAATGTTGTAAGTGCGAAACATTGTAAATTGACACCGTTTCAACCTTATGACATGAGTTTCGACTTTACAGTGCTTGATCCAATGCGGTGCCACACCAGCGAACAAGTTCGCTGCATTGCTCATCTCCTTGGAGAACATTTGTCCAAACTTCCTTGGACACTTTCTTTAAGAAAGCAGACAAGACTTCAGAAAAACCTGCAGCCAAAAACCCTTCAAAAAGTCCAACCAAGTCACCTCAAAGAAGTCCTTCTAAATCAGTATAATTGCTATTTACAATATAAATACAATAATGTAGCTATATTACTCATCTATTATTATTCAAGTACAAAATTCTGGGGTATTTTTGGTGAAAATAGGTATCAGGCCTTCCTTCAGGAACCAATCCCCCATTTATAACATTGTTTCTTATGAGAAAATTGGTTCTGAGTTGCAACGCTTTAAATTAAGATACAGTTTTCAGGGACCAATTGTGTTGCAAGTCCGAGGACTGCCTGTACTGCAAAACTACATATGGAGACAAGGTTCTCATCATTAAGAGTGTAAAGACAAGCCTCAATTCAGTCAAAGGGGAGGAAAAGTGATGACACAGAAGTACAGGCCTAGTACTTGAAAAAGCATTAGGGGTGCACTGATAAAGACTTTCTTGGCTGATACCAATAGCCAGTTATTAACCAGGCATACCAGCCAATACCAAGCTGATAGCCAATTTACAGAAATGCAGCTGGGCAGCTTGGAGAACAGCATCCTGCTGGTAAGTCTGTGAGGACGGAAAGACAAAACAGATCAAGGCCTTTCCCTCAGTAGCCCCATGTCACGGGGCAGGTAGGGGATGCCCGGCCAGCGCAGGGCTCCAGAGGGAAAGGCAGCAGAACGGAGTGCCCAGAGCAAGGGGGGAAAGGGGGCCTATAGCCACCCTGAAATTCCTTGTAGCCCCCTTATAGCTGCCCTCCCAGTGCTTCTACCACCTGCCCGACACAGCTGAGCCCACCCCACTCCCCGCTCCCTGCGGGAGAACAGGGATGGGCAAAATATGAGCTATGGCCAGATCCAGTCCACCAGGCAATTCCATCCAGCCTGCAGAGTCCCTACATAAGTGGAAAGACTTGGTACAGGGCCTGGCTCTTGCTGCCCCTCTATGCAGGAGGAACAGCTGTGGTAGCTAGGGAAACACCCTTACCGCAGCCCCAAGCCACGGAGTGCTAGAGGTGAGAAGCTTCTGCCTGGCAGAGCTTTTGCTTTTGCTTGCCTACCCCTCCTTCTTTGTCAGAGGGGAAATTCAGGTAAGGGCCCCATTGGCCCAGGGCCAGGAGCATGGGGAGTCGCATGTTATGGGGCTGGGCCAGGCCAGGCTGGGCTGGCCCCACACACTACAGGAGCACCTGAGCTGCGTGCTATGAGGCTGTGGGGGCACTGGCCCTGCACACTGCTACCACATGAGGCAGGGGTCTCAGGTGGGAGTGCACAAGCTGCACGCTATGGGGCTGGCCCCAAAAGCTGCCATCGTGTGTGGCTGGGGTCTTGGCCAGGAGTTGTGTCATGGGGCTGGGCAAGGCTGGCCCCGCACACTGCTACCAAGTGCAGCCAAGGACTTGGGCAGGAGCTGTACATTATGGGGCTGGGTAAGGCTACCCCACATGCTGCAGCCACGTGAGGCCAGGGACTCAGTTGGGAGTGCAAGAGCTGCACGATATGAAGCCTGGTGGAGTTGGCCCTACTCTTTGCCACCGCACGCAGCTCCAGGGACTCTCATGCTCTGGGGACTCCGAGGACCATCCCTCCTCCCCCTGCAACAAAAACATCTCCCACACACAAGCACCCATTTTGAGCTATTACGCAATTGCCTCTAGATACACTATGCCAGGGTTTTTCAGTCTTTTTTAGCTTAAGTGCCCCTGGTGGCTGGATGCCGAGCAGGGGGGAGGTTGAGGGGAGGAAGGAGGAGTGCATGGCTGAACGCTGAGGGTGGTAAGCAGCAACACATGGCCGGACGACAAGTGGAGGGGGTAGCGCGTGGCCAAATGCTGAATGGGGAGGCTGGGATGGAGCACTGCCACCACATAGCAGCAGGGCCAGGGCAGGGCAGGGAAGCTCACCAGGCTGGTGTGCGGCGATGGTGGCCGCTGTGTGCAAGCTTCCCTGCCTCTCACAGGAGTGCCACTGCCCTTGCCCCGCCCCAGCTTCTGAGAGGCAGCGGCACTCAGTCCCTGCCCATGTGTACCCCCTAGGACTGATCCAAGTACCCCTACCACTATGCACTACCCCTAGCACAACTCCTGCACTATCCAAACACACAAAGATCAGGACATTTTTTTTTGGAATAAAATAAAAATCTTATAGTAGAGATTTGTTCTTTCAGTATATATTTTTTTTTTCTTGTTCCAAGATGGCAACTCCTCCCCCTCCAAAAAGGCGTACTTCTGGGACAAGGGGAGGGACTTTAGATGGCAAAAGTCAGGGCTTAGGGACAGGATTTCTGCTTCCAAAATGGCAACCAGGGACATGGCACCTGTCAAGGGGTGGAGCTACCTTTGCAGCTCTTGACAGCTCACCAAAACTTGTTACACCGCCCTCCAGCCAAAATACTTGCCCACTCCTGAACTAGTAGTAGACATGTCTAGTATCTATATGGGTATTTCCCATACTTCTGGGTTTGCTGGTTACCAGATGGGGCTGGAAAGGAATTTTTCCCCTGCACTCGCTACGCATGTCAGGAGGCAGGGATTTTGCCTTTCCCAGAAGTACTGGTTGCTGCTGCAGCCAAGGCTAGGGATTTTGCCTGGGGTGTGCATATGCTGACACTTTAACCCAGAGGTTCCTGGATAGCATCTTGCCCCCTGTTCAGGATCAGGATCAGATCAATTGCCATATTTGGTATCAGGAAAGAAATTTACCTCTTGAGACTGTAGGAGGTTTTGCCTTTCTCTGTGAGGGGGGTGGCGTTTCTTCCTTGGCTCTCTAGAGCATATTATAAAAACCCTCGACTGCTGTGGTCCCCCTGTCCTACCTGTGGCAGGTTATGGTGTTATGCCTTGTGGTTGCATCAGGGTGACTTTGTAGTGTTACTAGTTAGACAATAGATTTGTATATGATGATTTGTATAGGGATGATCCTGCCTCTGGCAGGTGGCTGGAATAGATGACCACTGGAGGTCTCTTCCAGTCCTACTTTGCTATTCTATTATGACTGTTACGTGTAAAAAAGCCATGTTAAAATAAAAAAATTAAGTTGTGAAGTCAAGCAATCAAAATGTTAAGGATTACCAGATTTTGGGTTGCATGTGCAACTCTTGAATGCAAAGACAACAGCTGGATACACTAAGGCTCCACAGGCAGCAGCACAAGACAAAGCATTGAAAAAAAAAAAAAAGGAAACAATAAGCCAGTGAACCTCAGCCAGGGTGCCACAAGGTCCTTTTTAATGTTGCAGTGCAATATTAGCACTACTAGATGTGCAAACACCTACATGCAATTCACAAGATAAGCCTAGAGAGTTCAAACAGTAATCCAGTGTCAATAACACTCTGACCTGCCACGAGTTCCCTGCAACAAAGGAACTGCTCTATTATTTTTCCATAGTCACGAGGCAAGTGAAAGCTAAGAGTTGCCATTTGGGCTCCTTGAGTCAAAAAAGGCTGAGAACAGCTATGCTAACCAACAAGCTGTAACTGGAACCCAGAATCTAAAGTGTGCAGGGACACAGCCCCCGGCTCCTGAGGCTACAGGCCACTCTGAAGCGGAGACTAAAGTCCAGAAGTGCTTTCAACAATTCTGGGTTGTGAAGTGACAAGAGAAAACGCCAGGGTACGCTCACACAGGCTTATCTTGAGCATGCAACACAGCTCCTCCAGGAAGGGCGAAGTCACACGTGACACCTAAACCACACTAAAGGCATGTGAAATACCGGCGTCCACACAATCAAGTTCATTACCTCATACTAACTGCCCTCCGCACATCTCAAAGTTAAGCCGCTTTAGGCGAGGGCCACAGTACCTTGCTTGTGTTCAGTCCACCCCACTGAGATGAAAACAGACAATTTGCAGTCCTCCAGCTCCCAGGCTGCGCCTCTCCTAGGCCTACCAGAGCCAGGACAGAGCTCAACTCCCAGCCGCACCCCTCCTAACCCCAGCCCTACCCCCACGCTCGCTGGCCCGCGCCTGCTCCAGCTTGCAGGTCCCTATCACAGACTGAGGGCAGCCCAAGCCTGCCCCTGCTGGCTCCCACCCCGCGAGCCGCCGCCCGATGCCCATCGGGGGCTGCGCTCCCAGATGCTGCTGGCGGGGGCTGAGGGCGAGCAGGAGCAGAGCCCGCCAGGCGGCCCCACAGGAGTCCGGGGAGCGCAGGTCTCGACATCGGCGCGCGGAGCCACGGCCGCCACACGAGGCTCCCGGCGGCTCCGCCCGGCACGGCCAAAGGGGGACGGGCGCACCTGGGAAGCTGGCGAGCGGCCCGGAGTACAGGGTGCCGTTGCCTACGCGGAGCACGAGACGCAGACTCAGGATCTCCTGCAGGAGCCAGCCCGGTTCGCCACCCTCCATCTCAGCTCCAACCCTGCCACCGCCCCCAGAAGCCGCCGCGCGCTTGTGCCAATCGCATCGCGCGGCGTCTCCTCGAGCCCGCCCCCCCCGCCCCGACAGGCATGACGCGCCTCCAATCAGCTGTCTCCGCCGGCCACGCGGGCCACGCCCCCTCGGAGCCGGCGCTGCCGGAGGGCGGGGGTGGTGCGTCGCCGGGGGGCGGTGCTGGTAAAAGTCACGTGGGCGCCGCGCGGTATGCTGGAAGCCCCCACCCGAGCCTTTCAGCTGCGGTAAGTCCTCTTCTTACCTCCGGATGTCCCGCCTCTTTCTTCCAGATTTCGTGGACTCCATCCTTTTCTCTATGGTTCAGCGGTACCAGAGCGGTTGCTTGCGTCCGCAGTGTTCTCCTCTGGGGCGGAGGCTGCGCTAGCCTGGCCTTCCGAGTCTCTGTGGTCCCGGCGCGGAGCGGAGCGGCATGTCGGGCTCGGAGGACTACAGCTCAGCGGAGGATGAGGACTACGTGCCCTCGGGTGAGCGCGGCGCGGGGCCGGGCGATGGCGGGGCCCGAGCTGCCGCTGCAGGGCCGCAGCCGAGACCTCCGCTGCCCCGGAGCAGCGCGGCAACAGCGGCCGCGGGCGGGAGCCCGGGCCGGGCAGGGCGGCGGCGCTTGTAGGGGTCGGCCCTGCCTGCGTCGCTGCTTTGAGACACTGCAGTCGGGACCCACCGGGGCTCGGGGAGGAGGCGGGTGTCTCGGCGGGACAATGAATGAGATCGTCCTGCCTGTGATCTTGCTTTACAACTTGAGACAGTCTCTGCCTGTTCGGTGCCGCAGAGACCGGTGATTCTGCAGCTTCCTGCTGCCTTGGATGCCTTTTGGACCATGAAGGAGGTCCTTGCCAGGAGGACCCTGGGTGCTGTGGGGCTGTCTTCCTGTCTCCAGCCCATTCATATCTCCAGGCAGTGTCACAACACTGTCCATTGGCTCCTTGGACTTGCTCAAGGGCCAACGATCACTGTTATACAATTGTAGAGAGTTATGGTTGGAAGGGACCTCAGGAGGTCAAAGCAGGACCATCCCCAATGAGATCATTCCAGACAGGGCTTTGTCAAGCTGGGCCTTAAAAAGCCTCCAAGGATGGAGCTTCCACTACCTCTGGGTAACCTGTTCCAGTGTTTTACTACCCTCCTAGAGAGAAAATTCTTCCTCATACCTAACCTAAACTTTCCTTGCTGCAACTTGAGTCTATTGCTCCTTGTTCTGTCATCTCTGCAAACAGTTTAGCTCCATCTTCTTTCGAACCCCCTTCAGGTAGTTGAAGATTACAGTTAAATCCCCCCCTCAGTTTTCTCTTCTCCAGACTAAACGAGCCCAGTTCTCTCAGCCTCTCCTCACAAGTCGTGTCCCCCAGCCCCTGAACCATTTTCTTGCCCTCCGCTAGACTCTCCAATTTGTCCACAGCTTTTCTGTAGTGAGGGGCCCAAAACTGAACACAGTACTCCAGATGTGCTTCACCAGTGCTGAACAGAGGGAATAATCACTTCCTTTGACCTGCTGGCAACACACCTACCAGTGCAGCCCAGTATGTCCTTATCCTTTTTGGCAACAAGTGCACCCAGCCAATTCATATTCAGCTTATTGTCCACTGTAACCCCTGGGTCCTTTTCTGCAGAGCTGCTTCCCAGCCAGTCAGCCCCCAGTCTGTAGCGGTACATGTGAAAGAGCCTCATCCCAGCTTCCTCACTTTTTTGTGTTGTCTGTTTCCCTCTCCCCCACGCATGTCTGTCAACCTGGTTGTCCTGGGTTACTCCCTACATGACTGGCCTCAGGTAAGAGGGTGTGAATTTAACCTCTCTCTTGTTATGAGCTCTGACCTCACAACATGGGGGCATGGGGTTAAGCCCATGTCACTCCTCTAGGTAACTCTGCTGTTTTTCAAATTCATTGACTGGCATCAGTTAACATCTGTCCTTGACTGGGTCCAGGTGGTGAGGTCAGGAGGGCTTTTTAAGAGGGTCGCTGCAGGAAGAATACAGGCAGACATTTTAAAACACACATACAGAAACAGGGACCTCTGCATTTCTCCTTCATTTGCTGGATGTGGAAGTGAGTAACCTACCCGAAACTTAACTAGGAATTTATTTTAATGTACAGTACTCTAATCACGTATCAAGAGGCTACCAAGCTGTTTCTGTTTGCTCAGGGTTATTCTTTTGCTACTTGTCTGATTTGTATCCCTCCCTTTGCCTACCCTCTCTACCTTATAAAGCTATCTGATATAGCCAGCCTTGTAGTACATGCTTGAGATGGATTGGGCAGGCCTTCTTGCTCCCTTTACGTGGCTGACTAAGGGAGACTACTTTCTATGCTTCATGCTATAAGAAACGCTCAGATATATCAGTTCGAGTGGCCAAGGTCTGGAACGGGCTCCCAAGGGAGGTGGTGCTCTCCCCTACCCTGGGGGTATTCAAGAGAAGGTTGGATGTGTATCTAGCTGGGGTAATGTAGGCCCAGCACTCTTTCCTGCTTATGCAGGGGGTCGGACTCGATGATCTATTGAGGTCCCTTCCGACCCTAGCATCTATGAATCTATGAATATCCTGCTGAGGTTAAGGAACCCCTAGGTTTACAGGGTCTGTGTATCCCGGGTGGCGCAGAGCCCAGACAAAGACATGAGTCCGGGTGGTGGCTGCGATACCCCAGGCTTGTGGGTGTGCTCCAAATAGGGGGTTGGCCCTCAGTGGGCACCCTTGGGGAGGCATCCAAAGCTTGACTTTGTTTTTGGCTGGTGCAGTAAAGTGGGTGGCTCAGTGCAGGAGTGCCCCCTGTTGGCCTGCCACAGTGCATAGGATTGAACAAAACTGGCCCCAGGACTGACTGCTGGGCACTCTTTACTTGATACCAACTGCCAACTAGACAGTGAGCCAATGATGAATACCCTTTGAGTCTAGCAATACATCCTGTTTTCTGTCTACTTGAAAGTCCATTCGTTCAGCCCATACTTCCTTAGCTTGTCTGGGAGAATGTTGTGGGAGACCATATCAAGAGCCTTGCTAAAGTCAAGGTAGACATCCACTGGTCTCCTTGCATCCACAGGGCCAGTCATCTCATCATAGAAGGCAATCAGGTTGGTCAGGCATGACTTGCCTGTGGTGAATCCCTGCTGACTGTTCCTAATCACCTTCTTCTCCAAGTGCATAGAAATGGATTCATTGAGGACCTGCTCCATGGCTTTTCCAGGTACTGAGTTGAGGCTGACTAGTCTGTAGTTCCCTGGATCCTCCTTCTTCCTTTTCTTAAAGATGGGTGCTATATTTGCCCTTTTCCAGTTGTCTGGGACCTCTCCCAGTTGCTACAGGTTTTCAAAGATGATGGCCAGAAGCTCTGCAAGTATAGTGGTTAACTTCCTTAGTGCTCTCGGGTACATCACATCCAGCCCCGTGGACTTATACTCATTCAGCTTTTCTGAATAGTCCCTAAGCTATTCTTTTACCAATGTTGGCTGCTCACCTCCTCCTCAAACTGCAACCAGGTACAGTAATCTGGCAGCTGAACTTGCCTTGAAGACTGAAGTAATAAGGCATTGAGCACTTCAGCCTTTTCCGCATCCTCTTTTCACTAGGTTGCCTCCCCCATTCAGTAAGGGACCCATGGTTTCCCTGACCTTCCTCTTGGTGCTGAACATACTTGTAGAAACCCTTATAGTTACCTTTAAAATCCCTTGTTATTTGCAACTCCAACTGTGCTCTGCCCTTCTTCACTTCAGCCCTGTATGCCTGAGCAATACATTTATAGTTCTCCCTCATTTGTTTGTGTTTCCACTTCTTGTAAGCTTCCTTTCTGTGTTAGTTCATTGAAGAGCTCCATGCTAAGCCAAGCTGGTCTTCTGCCGTACTTGCTAGTCTTTTTGCACGCCAGGATGGTTCGTTCCTGCACTCTCAGTAAGTTTTCTTTCAGGTGCAGCCAGCTCTCTGGGACTCCTCTCTCCCTCAGACTGGTTTCCTAGGGGATCCTGCTCATGTGTTCTCTGATAGAGTCAAAACCTCCTTTCCTGAAATCTAGGGTCCTTACTGTGCTGCTTTTCATCCTTCCTTTCTTCAGGAACCTGAACTCTATCATCTCATGGTCATTGCTGCCCAAGTTGGCATCCGCTACTATTTCTCCCACCAATTCTTCTCTGTTTGTGAGCAACAGGTCAAGAAGAGTGCAGCCCCTAGTTGGTCTCTTCAACACTTGCACTAGGAAGTTTTGTCCCCAGCACTTTCCAAAATCTTCCTGGATTGCCTGTGCACTGCTGTATGTGATTGAAGTCCCCCATGAAAACCAGGTCCTGTGATCAGGAAAGTTCCAGGAGGTGTCTGAAGAAAGTTTTATCTACCTCATTCCCCTGGCCTGGTGGTCTATAGCAGACCCCCACCCCACAACATCACCCTTTTTGCTCTCCCCTCTAACCCTAACCCAGAGACTTTCTACAGGCCTATTTCCAGTTTCATACTGGAGCTCTGAGCAATAATACTGCTCTTTCATAAGGCACAACTCTTCTCCCCTGACTGTCCTCCCTAAACAGTTTATACTCATCTATGATAGTATATCAGTCATGCAAGCTATCCCACCATGTCTGTTATTTGAATCACATCATAGTTCTGTGACTGTATGAAGACTTTCAGTTCTTCTTGCTTGTTTCCCAGGCTCTGTGCATTTGTGTACAGACACCTCAGGTAATTAGCTCATTGCTGTATCTTCTCAGGAAGATTGAGAAGACCTCCCCATTGCCCCTTGCTTGTTCTTCTTCCAGGTTATCCACTTACCTCAGGGCTTGTGTCCTCATCCCCCAGTGAACCTAGTTTAAACCCTCTTCACTACATTAGCGAGCCTGTCTGCAAACATGCTTTTCCCTCTCTTTGTCAGGTGAAACCCATTTCTTCCTAGCAACATTTCTTCTCGGAACAATTTCCTGTGGTTAAAGAAGCCAAAGTTCTGCTGACAACACCATCTGCGCAGCCATGCATTGATCTGTAGGATGTCTGTTCCTGCCCAGGCCCTTCCTCTTGACTGGAAGGATCATTGAGAACACCACCTGAGCTCCTGTTCGCTTCACCCTTGCACCCAGAGCCTTGTAGTCACTTTTGAGCTGCTGCGGGTCATCCCCTGTAGTATCACTAGCACTTACATGGATGTGCAGCATGAGCTAGTAGCCAGGGCTAGATGTGTCTCGGTAATCCTTTTGTGACATCTTGGATCCCAGCTCTGGTCCAGTATTTTCTGCTCTGTCCCTCCTTGGTGGACTCATTTTGAGCTTATGACTACTCCCATCCCTGTTTTCCCTTTAGCTGTCCCCTGAAATCAATTAGCGAATATCTAATACCCCTCCCCCCAATAATGGGGGGATAACGATTGTTCGATGGCAGTCAAGCTTACGTTAATCCTACACATCAAATAGGCCTGCTGCATTGAAGTATCTGGTATTGGCCACTGTTGGGGATAGTATATTAAACTAGGTGGACCTCAGATATGGCTCATGACTATAGTTCCTTTTACCCAGCTGCTGTTGGTATATGTGAGCTACTCTGTTCTTCCATCTTTCTGGTTATGGTGAGACTATGACTGAGATTCTCTGCCTGCCAGCCTCCCTCATATGATTTCTTCTCTAGAGAAACTGACTCTAGCGCTTTTTGCTGTGGAGATGCACTGGTATATTGATTGCCTATTGGATCTGCACAGATAAAAGGGGAAATGACATTATCAGCTATTGACTTTTTTTGGCCATTGTAGCCAATAATGCTTACTGATAATTATGCCTTCTAGCCAGGGCCTTGGATGCCTGGGTTCCCTGTCCCCTGTGGAGCCAGGGCCCCCGGATGCCTGGGTTCCTTTGGGAAGTGGCAATTTTCCCCTGGTAGGTGGGCAGCTTTCTAGCCTTCAATAGGTCCTGCTTGGGGCTGCTGGGAGCAAGATGCAGGGGGCGCTTGCATACATGTGTGCAGCTGCACGTATGCGCATGGCCAGGAGTACAACTAGGCTGTGTGGAGAGCAGCTCCCTACAGGTAAATCTATGGAGGGAAAGGGGCTGTGTTGGGGGCATGGGGGTGGCAGATTGAGGCCCCCATGGTGAGGGTGGGAGAGGAGCAGGGGCTGGGGGCTCTGCCTAGCCAGGGTGGTGTATGGCTCGTGGGACCAGGGCGGGGAGTGGGACGGAGCCACGGGCAGCTTGTCCAGGGGGAGTGGGGAGGGGCTGGCTCCCCAGTACTGCACCTCCCCCCCCCCCAGGAGAGGCATGTTGGGGGGATGTGCCCCTCCAGACTTGTGCACAGGGTAGATATGGGATGCTCACTGCAGGCTTGGGGCTTTCTGGTCTACTACCTTACCCTCAGGAGCCCCGTGCCAGCTGCGTGCTCCCTGCCCATCTGGCAGCAGTGGGGGGGGTGGTGAGTTGTACCTCCCGCTGCTGGGTGGGAAGGGGGAGCATGGCTAGCATGGGGCTCTAGGGGCAAAAGCAGCAGAGCAGAGAGCCCCAAGGCAACAGCTGGCAGCCTACATCTGCCCTTGGCCTGCTCAGCTCTGTTCCACTTAAAAGTATCCCTGCGCTTAAATGGTTGTGGCAGCACTTGAACTAATGCACATTTTATGAGCTTTAGTTTAAGCACCAGGACGCTGATAAATGACACAGGAGACTGCTGGAGCACACACAAATAAACCTTTTTTTGTGTATGTCAGGAAATTAGTTATCGGATCAGCATTAGTCTATGGTTGGTTAATAATCGGCTATCGGTATCAGCCAACAAAATCTTTATCAGTGCATCCCTAGTTTGCTGTTGTTGCTGTTCTTGGCTTTGGAAAGTAGTGGAAGAATGAAATTGCCTTGTTTCTAGTCAGTTGTCATTGTTGCCCATGCCCACAGTAGTGAAAACTGGTAATAGTCTCTTCAGTTCTGTTCTACAGCAGCAGCTTGTTTACAGTAACTTGAATGGCTTTAATATTGTGAACTTGGACTGTCAGCCTTAAGTCTTGCACTTCCCACTGCTTTTGACAAAGTGCAGAGAGATGGCCTCAGCTGAGGCTCAGAAGTCTCAGGCATTTGTTACATTTGGTTCATGTCTGGAAAGATCTGTGGAAACCTTAAGAGGCTAGAAGCTGTGCTCTTCTGAAAATTGCAAGCTTGGATTCTGCAGAAAATGAAGGCATGTGGGGAAACTGCAAGGTGTGCCAGAGTCCCTGTGCATCAGCAAATTGGTGTCTATTATGGCAGCACCTTCTTAGCCACTGGTTCTCAACCTTTTTTATACCAGGACCCATTTGTAAACATCAATGGCCAGTCCTGAACCAGTGCTCCTCCCTCCTGACCCCTGCCTCAGGTCCCGCAGTGTGTGGGGAAGGGTGTGGTGGGGGGTGAGGGGCAAGCAGCCCCTTGCAGGCTGGAATTCTGACAGGTTGCAAGGGAAAACCCACGGTTTCCAAGATGTAGTTGATGTGCATCTCAGCCAGGTGGGATGATGGAAACCAGTTCTTCCATTTGAAGTTCGACTGCTAATAAAACTTGCTTGTAGCTTTTGAATACAATACCAACAGCTTATTTTAACAGCAGGCTTTTTGCGGGTAGGTTTGAGGAAATGTTCCAGTGGAAGAGTTGGATGTTCCAGGTGCTAGTGGTTCTCCTGAATCTTTTGAAACCATTTTTTTTTCCTTGGAAAGTGTAGAATTTAACTTTTTCCCCCTTGTTTCCTGGGTGCCGTCATAGTGTCCTATGGTGTTTGGTTTCAGGTGACGAGTACAGTGAAGATGATGTGAGTGAATTGGTAAAGGAAGATGAAGATGAAGAAAATTTGAACAAAAGGAAAAGGAAAAAAGGTTCCAAAAGTATTGCATGCAGGTAAATGCTGAATCAGCCCTCCTTTGTTTGGGGTATCCTACAGGGAATATAGGTGGCTTGTCTGAGAAACCAGTGTGTCCAGCTGCAATAAGCCTGCCTTCTTGGCCCAGTTATACAAAAACAACAGAAGTTAACTTTTATTTCTGTATTATAATGGTATTATGAAAAGTGAAAAACTTACAAGAATAGCGTGAAAGAGAAAACTAGTTTCATTCTGCTAACAGAGCTTTGAGACTGTCCAACTAGCCTTCCCAGGGGCCTGCTGAGTATTGGTGTTGTAGCCAGGTATAAAAACCAATAAGTTGCTGACTTTCAAGTGGGGCACAAGAAAACAAAAGTTTTAAAATAGGTTTTCTTTTAAAAAAAATAATCTTGGTATGTTAAAATTAAAGGTAGGGCCACCTGTGTTTAATGCTAAAAAAATAATAATCTGTTGGGATCATTACATTAAATGAGAGAAAATCAAGGTGTATGTATGCTGCCAAGGTTTTTCAAGTAAATCCAACTAACTGAACAGGTGGCTGTCGGTCACTGTCTAATCAGCTGGACCCATAGTCTAGTGAAGTGCCTAACCAGCTTTTGACAGCGCACCCTTTTGTGCAAGTGCAGAGAACCTTTTCTTCACTTCAGTTTATTCAGCTAGTTGAGGTCAGTGATTAAAGCTGAAAAGTCAGGGAAGCGCTTTATTTTTTTTTTTTCCCTTTCTCTTCCAACGTAGGAGTGAGAACCTGGTGCGAGGAGGAGTCTATTAATGCTAACATCCTGACGGACGCAGTGGCCAAAAACAATTAGTTTACTTAGCTAAATGGAGAGCATACTTCCTTTGTTTAATAAATCAGTTAGTTTTAAGCTCAAATCATTATGCAGATAAACTCTTTTTCCATGTGTATCTAGCTTGTTTTGAGGTAGCTTCATTTAACTAATAAAATAATTTTTTAAAATGGTGTTTTTAATGTCTCTTTTTTTTTAATTGCATTCCTGTTTCTAGCCAAATGCAGCATGATGCAACTTATAAGTAAAAAAACCCAAACTTTTAAATAGGAAACATGTTATTGATGCATTTGGAACATAAATGCAAAAATTAAGAATCTGAGAGGAAAAAACCTTCAAGCTACATATTTGCTGAGATGCATGTATTTATATAATATGTATCCTGTTTAGCAGAGAGAAACACCCAGGTTAGTATGATGGCCATATATGTAGTTGCAAATTAGCATTTTGAATGGTTAGCAACTAATGAAAATTTATCTTTTAAAGACATGTAAAAAAGACAAGGTCAAAACAAGGTCATGAAATTAGTTTTAATCACTTTACTGCTTGCCTCTTTGAACTATCGTTACACTTGGCAATTTAAATAATTTGTAGTTAAACTAATCTATCCTTGCAGCTTCAGTCTCTTGATTTAAAGGTGTCAAACTCATCCTACCCCATGGGCCAGATCTAGACTATGGGTCACCTTGTGGGCTGGATGTGGTTGCAGTGATGGGAGTTACTGCAACTGTTGCCAGTGTGCATCCCAGTGGGGCTCTGTCCCTGATTTTTGTCAGTGAGCCCTGCCCGCGCTCATCTTGGCCCTTGTACAAGCCCCACAGCCCAGGAAACCTGGCTGTGCAAGCCACGTGCATTCTGGATGTTTGACACCCTTGCTGTAGAACTTTACCAGCTACTTCACCAAAATTGTCCATCTGCACTACCTCTTGCAGTGGTCATTTAAATAGATTGTCAGAATATTACCCCTACACTTTCTAGTGGCGTAGTTGATTCCAGCCAAATGGTTCAGTTTTAAGGTTAGTTGAAGCCTTCCAGTTCAAATCTTACAGTTGATAAATATAAAATATTTTATAACTTCACCCACATTCGTGATTTAATGGCTGGGGCTTTACTGCATCTCAGCATTTCTGTTGGCATCTGTTCCCAGGAAAAGGAAGAAAGGAGGCCTCTTGTTAGAGCCAGGGGACTCTGAGGAGGCAAAGGCTCAACAAGGTGAGAAGGAAGAGGTGGATAGTCTAAGGCAGGTGGAAGGAGACAGATCAGAAGAGGAAGAGAAGAAGAAAGAGGATGCTCTTTGGGCCAGTTTCCTCAGTGATGTGGGACAGAAACCTAAAACCCTGGCTGCTTCTCAGGTGACCAGTCCACAGACTTGCAAGGTAATGAAGACACCTGGTCTGGGCAGCTCTTTATTGATGGAGTGTGGCAAAGAATCCAGAGAGTAAAAATACAGATACAAGAATGACTAGTTCAGCTACTATTGAGTGGTGACTCAAACAGTAAACAATGGATTCCTTCTACCCTTCATATCCCAGATATGGGAAAGAGCCCTGGTGCCAGCCCCAATGTAAAGCCAGACCCTTCTATCTGGAAAGTCGTGACACTTGTGTGTAAAGGTGACCATGGTCTATCATTGTGTTTTTCTAACCTGTTCAGCAGGAACTAGAAGCAATGTCTTGTGATGCCTTATTAGCCCCTTTTTTATTTGGCATTTGTACTATATAAGAAGCAGCTCTATTTGACATTTCTAAGTTATGCAATTAGACACTTACCCCTAAAGGGTATAGAAGGTACAAGACCTGTTTCTTGAGCTCTGGTGACATCATGCCTCCTCTCCTCGCTGGCTTTGGCATAACTGATGCTTTTATCATCTTGTACTGGCAAAGGGTGGCAAGGTCCTGGCCAATTATGGTGGCAGGATGGGAAGATCTTTTCCAATTTGGAAAGGAGGGATATGGTGGAATTGCAAGCTACAGTGGCTAGTCTGCTTCTGGGTAAATGCTATGGACGATGACTTTCTCTCCACTTGTTGGTGGCAGATGTAACTTACCTAAGTCCCTCTTTTACAGTATTTGTTCCACTTTGTCACAAACATTTTATAAAAAGGAATATTGTTTGTTTGTCCTTTGTAACTTGCTCACCTCGTGCTTTACTTCCAGGTGTCCTAAAGAGACCCTATGTTTAGACTGTCACATAATGATGGAATTTAATTTCTCTCCTTTCTCTGCTGACTGTCTTCACTGTATTGTCTTTTTAATGTATTCTACTTTGTAGCTGCAGATCTGTTTGGTAGTCTTAGACCCAACCAACTTTATCTGCATACGTGATGGAATATATTTAGGTCATTGGTCTTGTGTCTTTTGTACTTGGTCAGTCAGATGTGAATGTGGTGCAATTACTGTGGACTATTATACTTCAGGTTTTACTCCATAATAAACTTTCTAAGTGGTAAGAAGCAAACAGAAGGCCAGCTTTTCTCAAGCTGCCTGCACAAAGTGCATGCTATTATAACATCTGGCCACTAGATGGGAGGGAGCTGGTTTGGCTTAAATTAGCGGTTCTCAGCATTTTTAAACACGAGGAACCCCTCAGAAAATGCCAGCTCTTAGCTTTCATTTATTTATTTTGACCAGGGAAAAATAATAGAGCAAGCGAGTTGTGTGTTCAAAGAACTCAGAGCACTGCAGGTCATAATGTTTTTGACACTATGGATTTCACAGTTTGAAAGCTCTGGGTTTATTTTTGTGAATTGTGTAGATGTTTGCACATCTAACAGTGCTAGTATTGAGCAGCACCCCATGGCACCCTTTAAAGCAGGAGTGGTCAACCTGGGATACAGGTGCTGCAAGTGGCATGGGCAGCCTCTGTGGTGCGCACAGCAATTTGGGGAGGGGACAGGCAGCACGCTGGCAGATTGTGCTCCCTACCCAATTTGCTGCTCTGCTTTCTGCACTGAGCAGGAAGCAGAGCAGCAGATCAGGTAGGGAAAGGGGGTTGTAGTGGCACTTGAGGAGGGTATGGGGCTTATTTGTGGCATGGTTGTCAACAAGGTTGGCCTCCACTGCTTTATAAGATCATATAGCACCCTAAGGTGTCATGGAACCATGGTTGAGTATCACTGAATTAAATAAATACCTGGGTTAAAATTAAAATAGATTAGGAGAGCAAATGTACCACCAATACCTTTTCTTGTGTAGTTACTTGCTTTGAGGAGTAGCTTTCCCCAGAGTAGAGTGACTTCTATTGGTCCATTCATTTTTACTATGGAATAAATCTATTTATATCTAGAATTTTTTTAAGCGGTTAAAGAAATACAGGCATGTTACTATAAAAAAAACAAAAAACAAAAAAAACAAAAACCTGACTTCAACAGTTCAGACTTTACATGGAGTTTATCTTTAATGAGTTGTAGTGTCTTTGGAAAGCATTAGCTTTGGATTTTGTAGATATGTTTGTTTGAAAGTGTGTGGAACATGTAGAATAAATTGCAAGCAAGTTTAAGTTTCTGCTTTGAAACATATATGCATAATTAATTTTGCAGTCTTCATTCATGCTTACCACAATCCATCAAGAGCAACAACAACTTAGAAGAACAGCAGCTTGACCAAAAACTGACTTCATGTGCCTATTCACTAGCAAATTGGAGATTTTGTTTTTTCTTAAAAGAAAAGCAATAGTATGAAAACTAAGGAAATCAAATGTTAAAACTAGGATTAACATAAGACTGGGACTTTCCTGATGAGTATTTAACTTCTTAATGGTTGTATTAAAAAAAAATTAGGCTAACCATCTTATTTTACTGGTTAAAAACTAGTAACGTTATAGTCCTGCTTAATCTGTACAGTCAGATTTATAGGGCAGCTGAGCCTAATTTGGGGGTAAAAGACTTGGAATTTCCAGACTCCTGCTTGCTTAAATTCTGAACCTGAGTGCAGTGTTAGTGCTAGTTTTTACACTCAGTCTTTCAATAAAAGCACTTGAATTCCACTTGTTTCATATGAGCAGACAGGTCTAACGTTCTGATCTTTGTTTTGCAAAGAGGGGTTGGAAGCTATATGGAGAGTTTGAATCTAATAGTTGAGGCACGGTGTTTTGTTGTTGAGTGTGACTTGTTTTGGATCATGACAAGCCAGGATCTGAGCCATACATTTCAGATGTACTTGATGTATGTAACTGTCCATTAGCCACTTGAGATAAGTATTTGGTCTCTCGTCCTGATTAACCATCTTTGATTTCTTTGTTTCTCAGACTGTAGAGAAGAATTTGAACAAGTCCCTAAAAGAAGTAGGAGAGCCAGAGGAGCAGAAAGATATTGAAAAAGTGACAATCACCGAAGTGTTTGATTTTGCAGGTGAAGAGGTCAGGTGAGTGCTTGCCCTGAGCTCCAGATAGTCATACCTGGAGTTGATAGAACCCCTAACATTTTGTGCTGAAAGGCCGGATCTTTAGCACAGAGCAAAGCCAAGCCAGATGTGCATGTTTCAGCATATCATTACAGTTCTGGTATTCAACATAATCAACTCTTTGAATGCAAATTCTACTGCAGTTCTCTTGTAATTCATATGGGGTATGGGACCTTGTGAGTCCTTCAGAGGGGAAACAGTGGGTTAATAGCATCCTATTTCAGCTCAAAGCTGTCTTTATTGACTCCAGGATGAAATTGGGCCGACAATGCGAGGTCACAGTTGGCAGGGCTAACCGGACCTTGTCGTGCATCCACAGATGCATCTCAAGTAAAGCTAGGGAGGTGATCCTCCCCCTCTGTGTCACTGGTCAGGCCACAGCTGGAGTACTGTGTCCAGTTCTGTGCGCCCCATTTCAGGAGGGTTGTGGACATCATTGAAAGGGTCCAGAGGAGGGCCACCCGCATGATCTGGGGACAACAGGGCAGACCCCTACAATAAAAGACTGTGGGACCTAAACCTGTTCAGCCTTCACAAGAGAAGGCTGAGGGGGGACATAGTGACTGTCTATAAACTCACTAGGGGGGACCAGAAGGGTGTGGGGGAGACACTGTTTCCCCTAGCGCCCCCTGAAATGACAAGGAACAATAGACACAGATTATTAGAGAGTAGGTTTAGATTAGACATCCGCAAGAACTACTTCACAGTTAGGGTGGCTAGGAGTTGGAACCAACTTCCTAGGGAAGTAGTGCTGGCTCCTACCCTGGGGATCTTTAAGAAGAGGCTTGATGACTACCTGGCTGGACTCATCTGAGTCCAGTCTTTTCTCCCGCCCAGGCAGGGGGTCGGACTTGAAGATCTACAAGGTCCCTTCCGACCCAACTTCTATGATTCTATGAAAACTGACATGAGACCTTGGGCTGGGGTATTTGCAAGTCAGTGTTGAATTGACTGTGTGATCTGAGGCACTGAGCACTCATGTCTTAAAAGCCTTTAGTTAGCAAGGAGTGGCCTATTGCTTGGACTCCTTCACATCCCAGAAGCAAATGGTATTTTGAGTGTGGGGGATACCTTTTATTGGACAAATTGAATAATTTGGAGATGTTAGAAAATTCTTTAGGCACGAAGTGCCCTTTTTTAGGTCTGGGAAAGGAGCAGATATATAGTCGTCTTGTCAGCAAGTCTTGGAATACATACCAGACACAAACTGAGTGAGTGAGAGGCATGATTTTTTTTTTTTTTAAATGAAATGTGATGGATTAGAATTATCTTTTGAGAGAGGAAAGTTGATATTAGGTTTATAAGTAAATCAGAGCTGCAAGATCCTTTTAAGTGTGCCCCGCTGCTGGGCTGGGCCTAAGCTGCTGGGGGAAGCAAGGTGGGCTGTACTTTGGAAATGTCACAAGAAAGTGCCTGAGAGAGTCCTGGGCAAGCTGGCTTGGTAGGAGTCAGGCAAGGGGAACATAGTGCTGCAGGCAGGGAAAGGCAGGCTCCTATGGGGGTGTGCTGGTTTTTGAACCAGGGAAAGGTAGATGCCCCATCCTGGGCTCTTGCCAGTGTCTCCTTGGAATCCACGCAGATTTTTTTTTTTTTTTTTTTTTTTGGCTGTACCCAGCCCTGAATCCTGTGCTGTTGTGGGGGACAAAGCAGGAAAAGGTATTTTATGTAGGGGGAAATACTGCTATTGCAGTCATGGGGATGTGAGAATGGGGTGATGGGCACATAGGCTCCCACTCTACTGTGCAACCTCTTCGACTTCTTTTATCTGTGGCATTGTTGCCTTGTGGGGGCCAGGCCAACTCTCAGGATCTTAATATTGTGCTGTTAGGAGGGTGTGACACAATTGCATGCGCACACACACCCAAACCAGCCTAGGCACATGCATACCCATAACCAATTCAGTCACACACACTGTACATCCCAAAAGTTGGACAAAAATCAGTTGTCCATACCTGTACAGTTAGTATACATACACAGATCGCTAATTTGTACATCATGCACACAATGATATAGATCTCTCTCTCTATCTCATTGTTTATGTGTGTATGCATGCATGTGCATGGACACGCACACATTCCTAACTTGGATGGTATGATATGTATGTGTGCGCTTGGGGTACCTGGGATACTTGGGGACAGGTTAAGGTGAGAGAGATAAAGTGTAGGGAGTGAAAGTTGCCAGAACCAGGATTAGAACTGGAGGACTAGAGAAGCTGGGCTGAGGCTTGGGGTTACTTAAGGTCAAGTGGTCCCAGGGTTACTAGAGGTCACTAGTGCAAGGGGAAAAGCCCCATGACAAGGAGGAGACAGCCAGGAAAGAAACTGAGGCAGAAACCTGGAAGCTCAGGGGAAAAGGCAGTGGGGACAAGGCAATAACAGTGGCAGAGATCTGGCGAAAAGGCAGTGGGGATAAGACAGTGGTGAAGAAACGGGGTTTGCAGGTAGAGAGGAGCTCAGGACAAGTGTCAGAGGTGGCGGTGAGCCAGAAGCAGGAGAGGGAGACATAAGAGAAGCTGGGGGGTGAGGAGCAGAGATTGGCGCAGGGCTGGAACCGTAGTAAAGCAAAACACAACTCAGGGGTCCAAATAACAGTTTTATTGAACAGACAACACATTACACAGCCCCATTCCGAGTTATTGGTACGCACGCGTGATGGCAGCAGGAGAAAGAGACTCAGTGGAAGTGTTGGAGTCCAGGTAGGGAAGAGAAACAAAGTCCAAGTCCTTGGTTGAAGAGGGGGTCGGGGGTGATAGCTACCTATCCAAGATGCAAAGCGGTTCTTGTCAGCAGGTGTTGTCCAGAGGGGGGTTGCTGGCAGGGCCTCTGGGTGGATAGGTGGTGTGGCATGGTACTGGTCCAGATGGAGAGGGCATCTTCAGGAGTTAATTTTCACTACCCCTTTTTATGGGGCAGACTACCTATGATCTCCTATAGGGAGGGCCTGTCCAGGCAATATCAGTCCTGTTCCAGAGGGCTCCAGGTGTTCTTACTGAGCATGTGCAGCCTTAGCACAATGGTAGGTTACTTCATCTTTTGTTTCTTGAATGCTGAGGGTGGGTCCAAGGGTGGGGTTGTTGGTCCAGGTATTGGTGTTGATGGTCATTCAGAGGGAGCCATTTTTAGACCTACTGTCATTGACTCTCAAGCACCCTCATTCATCCCCATTCATCCGGGAACCAAGTTACATAGGAGGGGTAGGGGTGAGTCATGGGTTACACAACAGGGCTTGGGGAAAAGATGGAGACTTGATGAATAAAATGGAAACTTGACATGACTTATGCTGACTTACATATGTAGGCCTAAATCATGTAGTATCAGTAAGACAGTAACATAGAACAGTAAAAATCAAGATAAACATCATTATACAATATAAAGGAGGAGGAAAAAACCCAAAACAACTCGCTACCAAAATAAAATGCTGAAGCTTCTCCTATGTCTTAGCTCACTCATACTTATCTAATAGGGAACAGAGAGGGAGAGAAAAAGTCAGAAATGGTTGGGGAAGGGGAGGGAATGCATTTTAAAAGGAGAGGAGAAAAAAAGAAACTGGGGGTTTTGCTACAGTATTAGCAATCTTGCTGGTCAGAGATACCTAGTCTACTTTCCCCCACAACTCCCCTGCCCCCTTCTCCCTTGAACAAATAGAGGAGGATTGTTGGTCCCTGATGGAATGCCAGGTTCCTTGGAAAACCTGTAGCAGCTTTTACTGCCCCTGGAGTAGTGGGGAGGGGGTCTGTGGCCTGGGGGGTGGAGGGGGGACATGTGCCACTCGGCTGCTGCTTCTGGCCAATGCCAACCTGGCCCATGGTGTCCTGAATGGCGTGCGGCAAAGCAGTGGCTGGGCTGGCTTTGCTGCGTGCTGCTCAGGAGGAGACAGGCCCAGCTGGGTTGGCACCGGCAAGAAGCAGCAGCTGAGTCACATGCTGCTCGGGACCAGCTTGGCTGTGGCTTCCCTTCCCCAGTGCCTGCCTGGCCGGGCCTGAGAGGCATGCAGCAAAGCTGCAGCTTCTATTTTACCTCTGCTGGCCGGTCCCAAGTGGCATGCGGCTCAGCCGCTGCTTCTGCTCTCCAGTGCCAACTCAGCCGGGCCTGTCGCATTCTGAGCATCACGCAGGGAAGCAGAGGCTTTGCTGCCTGCCGCTCAGGTCAGAATGGGCCCAGCCAGGTCAGCACTAGCGAGGAAAAGCAGCCGTGTTCCGCTTCCCTGTACCATTTGGAACAGGCTGGCACCAGAGAGGCAAAGCTGTAGCTGAGCCTGTGCCATGCAGCATGTTAGGAAGTGGCACATGGCTCAGCTGCTGCTCCTCGCTGGTGCTGAGCTGGCTGGGCCTGTCTCATCCCGTCCTGTCCTGAGCGGCATGCAGCAAAGCCGGCCCAGTTGCTGCTTCCCTGTGTGCTGCTTGGAATGCAGCAGGCCCTGCCGAGTCGGCACCAGTGAGGAGAGGCAGTGGCTGAGCTGTGTACTGCTTGGGACCGAATGGGCTGGGCTGGCAGAGGTAAGTGTGCAGCTTTCCACAGCTGTTCCCAGAGCCCTGTGGGCTCCTGCTGTAGCCTGGGGGGCTGTAGCCTGGGGGACTCCCGCCCCACTTGCGCTGTGCCCAGTGTGCACAGAGGCTGAGCCGGGAGCCCCCCAGGCCCAGTATCTTTCCCTTGTCAGGCAGCATCCTCTCATAGGCAGGGCAGTTGTGCCCCATCCCCCACAGCTGTGTGGGCCAAGCCAGGCTCAGCTTTGGGTGCCACTGGGGGCCCAGCTGTGGCCCAATCTGCAAAGCTCTGAGACAGCCCCCACTCCCCTCCTGCCCCCACCACTCCTTCAGCTGCCACCTTCCCAAGGGCCTGGGCAGGCCAGTCTACCTGCGGTGCTTCCCCCTATGCTTGTTTCTCCCCATGTCTGTCTGTCTGCCTGCCTGCCTGCCTGCCTGCCTGCCTGCCTGCCTGCCTGCCTGCCTGCCTGCCTGCCTGCCTGTCTGTCTGTCTGTCTGTCTGTCTGTCTGTCTGTCTGTCTGTCTGTCTGTCTGTCTGTCTGTCTGTCTGTCTGTCTGTCTGCCTGCCTGCCTGCCTGCCTGCCTGCCTGCCTGCCTGCCTGCCTGCCTGCCTGCCTGCCTGCCTGCCTGCCTGCCTGCCTGCCTGCCTGCCTGCCTGCCTGCCTGCCTGCCTGCCTGCCTGCCTGTCTGCCTCTCTGAAGTTTTATTCATGGTCATCAAGTTTAGAATTTTTAGAAAACCTGATATTTACCATAAAACAAATGTTTATGATTATGAACTGTATTAATATTCAATGCATCCTGCCATGTACCCCCTGCCCCCGTTTTTTGCCATGCCAGCACTCCAGTGCCTTACAAGGTAGACGTTGTGGGGATTTTGGCACTCCAGCCAGAAAAGTTGCCTACTCCTGACATAGACCATGTGACAGAGTGCAACTTCCAGTTCCAAAGCCATACTACCCCCTCACAAAAGGAGTATTTCCAGGGGTAAAGGGAGGGACTTCTGGTGGCCAAGGGGTAGGGTTTAGGGAGCAGGACTTCTGGCCACAAGATAGTGACTGGAGGGTGGGGCAGCTGTCAAGGGGTGGAGTTACCAAATGGCTCACCAAAATTTGTGAAGTGGCCCTCCAGCCAAAATAATTGCCTGCCCCTGGGCTAAGATCTTACTTGACAGAGTGCTGTGTGTCTTTGGGGAGAATCAGGTGGACAGATCCCTGCCAGCTCTGTGTCCTGCCAGATCCCCTGCAGGAGGTGGGGATGACAGGGACTGTGCGTTTTAATGCATACTTCTTATCCATGTCTTGGAGTAAAGCTGCCAAAATATTGCCTTTAACAGAGTGACTCTGTGCCACCCTGTGCCTCTGGAATGCTACGTTAGTTGTACACAAACAGCCTTTCCACAGATTTTGTAAACTGAGCTAATATGGTAAGTATTGTGCTTACTCAAATCTAAGCTGACCCTGAATTAAACATAACTACTCTTCTCCTCCCCCCCCCAATTAGATTCTTTCCATGGAAGGCTTATACATTTGTTATAATTTTTCATGTATAGAATCTAATAGCCAGGGAGTTGTCTTTAATTCATTGTCCCTACTGCTGCAGAGAAGTAGAGAGTGGAGGACAGATGGTATGAGGAGGTGAAGCAACTTGTGCCTGCCCCTAACCCCCACCCCAACCTTGGGTCTCCTCCCCACTCCCCCACCTCTGCTCCCCCACTTCCAACCCACCTTTGCTTTGCACTGGTAAGCTCTTTCCCCATTCTAGGCTGCGGCACAGAGCATGGCCCCAGCCCAGCCCCTGTGCACGGGTGCCCCAGACCAAGCTGGGGCTATTCTCGGTGCCTAGGGTTACAGTGTGAGCAGAGCCTGCCAGCACAAAGCAAGGGTAAATGTGGGGTGAGAGGGACAAGTGGGGGAACAGAGGCTGCATGGGGGACTGGGATACGGTGGGGTATAGAGGTTGGAGCCCAAACCACAGCAGCCACCTGCTTCTCCCTGTCTGCTCCCCTCCCCACCACTGCCGTTGTACTTGATTTTAAGACCAGGGGCTCCTCCCCACCATGTTAAATGGGGAGGGGAAACCACATCTTAGAATGTAGTAAATACTTCTTAGTGTAGTAAATACTTCAACTTCCTTAGTGAGTCTGTTGGCTTTGGACCATTTCTATATGATACCTGCCCAAATACCAGCCGTCAAAGAATCAACTCTTATCTTTGTATGGGACTTCCTCAATTAAGAACTGTTGCCTTCCCCCCATCCTGTAACATTTAGTTGCTTTGCAAAAAAGATATAGCAAAGCATCTAGCAGGACAATTAGAAGGCCTTTTCCTCCATATTTTAAGCATTTAGGCTGCTGACAGATGTGAAACCCCACTCCCCTCCTCCCCCCCTCCCCCCCCCCCCCCCAAAAAACCAAAACTACGCTTTACAGAAAGAGGCAGCGCATTAGTTCAGCCTGGCTCCACAGCTTCTATATAGATGGCATGCATGCTTCATTGGGGATTTTGGTGCTTTTATCTAAAAGCTGATTTAATCAGCTTTTAGATAAAAGCTCTAAAAAAGTGCTGCTGATGTGCCTGACTTATACGAATGTTGGGGGAGCCAGGTCAAACTACTGAGATGACTCTTCTGGACATTCACTGGGCTCAGTGCAGGGGCACATGGGGACTGAAGTACTTTTTTGGTTTGGTCGGTTGGTTTTGGTGTTTTTACAGCTATAAGAATCCTTAAATATCACAGAAATTGACATATTAGAAATGTATTAAGTTGGTACTGAGGAGCTTTGGAGCAGCTCTCATGTTGGTGAAGCTTGCATGACCCCTGGCTACATTATGAACTTGTTAAAATAATTATGTCAGGATGCAAAAACCAGTGTGTGTGCGCAAACGAAAAGTCTCTGCCCCTTAAAAATGGATTAGTTGTTGCAAATTAAATATAAAATATGTGGTTTTTAGTTCCCCAGCAGGGGGCAGGCAGGCTACAGCAACTCAGCAACAGTCTCATCTAACCAAGGAGAGGGAAAGAGATTAGCTACTGGAGATGTCATTGTATGAGGAAAGAATGAAAGGACAATAAACCAGTCAAGTTACTTGTCCCTTTTTCTCAATAGGGCTGGAATTTTGGACTAGTAGAAATCTTGTATGTATTGTGAAAAGCTTCTGTCTTTACAGATGGTAATGCGTCAGCTTTACAATAACTCTGTGCTTTTTTTATATATATAGCACAGCATCATAGAAAATTAGGGTTGGAAGGGACCTCAGGAAGTCATCTAATCCAACCCTGTGCCCAAAGCAGGACCATCCCCAACTAAATCATCCCAGCCAAGACTTTGTCTACCCAGGTCTTAAACCTCTGAGGATGGAGATTCCACAACCTCTCTGGGTAACCTGTTCGAGTGTTTTACTACCCTACTGGTAAGAGAGTTTTTTATTAAAATCAAACCTAATCTAACTTCCCTTGCAGCTTGAGACCATTGTTCCTTGTTGCATCATCTGCCACCACTGAGAACAGTCTCTCTCCTTTGTCTTTTGAACCCCCCTTTGGGTAGCTGAAAGCTGCTATTGAATCCCGTCAGTCTTCTCTTCTCTAGACTAAATAAGGCTAGTTCCCTTAGTTTTTCTTCATAAGTCATGACTTGCATCTTTCAGCCCTCTCACCAGTTTTGGTTGCCCTCGACTGGACTCTCCAATTTGACCCAAATTGTAGTGGGGGGCCCAAAACTGAGCACAGTACTCCAGATGTGGCCTCATCAATGCTAATACGGGGGAAAGATCACTTCCCTCAATCTGCTGGCAATACTCCTACCAATGCAGCCCAGTATGCCATTAGCCTTCTTGGCAACAGCAGCGCACTGTTGGCTCATTTACCTTTTAATGTCCACTGTAATCCCCTGGCCCTTTTTCTGTAGAGCTGCTGGACAGCCCATCAGCCTCCAGCCTGTACCAATGCATGTTATTGTTCTGTTCTAAGTGCAGGACTTAGCACTTCCTTGTTGAACCACATGACATTCTTTTTTGGCCCTATCCTGTAGTTTGTCTAGGTCACTCTGAATCCTAGCCCTGCCCTCCAGTGTATCTACTGCTCCCCCCACCTTTGTGTCATCTGCAGACTTGCTGAGGGTGCGCTCTCTGTGCCATCTTCCAGACTGTAGATGAAGATGCTGAACAAAACTGGCCCCAGGACCAAACCCAGGGGCACTCTATTTGATACCAGCTGCCAACCAGACATCAACCCATTAATTGCTACCCTCTGAGCCCAATGCTCTAGCCATTTTTTTTTTTTTCCCTCTCCACCTTGCTGTTCATTCATCCAGTCCATACTTTCTTAGCTTGCCTGTGAGAATATTGTGGGAAACCAGATCAAAAGCTTTGCCAAAGTCAAGGTATATCACATCTGCCATTCTCCCTGCATCCACAGAGCCAGTCATCTCATCATAGAAGGCAATCAGATTGGTCAGGCATGACTTGCCCCTGGTAAATCCATGCTGACTGTTCCTAATCACCTTTTTCTTCTCCAAGTGCTTAGAAATGGATTCCTTGAGGATGTGCTTCATAATTTCTTCAGGGACTGAGGTGAGGCTGACCCATCTGTAGTTTCCTGGATCCTCCTTTTTCTCTTTCTTAAACATGGGCACTATGTTTGCCCTTCTCCAGTCATCTGGGACCTCTCCCAATTGCCATGAGTTTTCAAAGATGATGGCCAGTGGCTCTGCAGTCACATCAGTCAGCTCCCTCAGCACCCTCTGGTGCATCCCATCCAGCCCCATGGACTTGTATATGTTCTACTTTTCTAAATAGTCCCTAATCTGTTCTTTTGCCGCTTTTGGCTGCTCTCTTTCTCCCCAGATTGTGCTGCCTGGTGCAGTACTGAGAGCTGACCTTGCCTGTAAAGACTGAGGTGAAAAAGGCATTAAGTACTTCAGCCTTTTCTGCATCCTTGACTAGGTTGCATCCCCCATTCAGTAAGGGACCCGCACTTCCCCTTACCTTCCTCTTGTTACTGACACACTTGTAGGAACCCTTCTTGTTACCCTTTGCATCCCTTGCTAGCTGCAACTCCAATTGCACTTTGGCTGTCCTGACTTCATCCCTGAATGCCCGGGCAATACTCTTGCACACCTTGCTATTTGCTTGCCCAAGTTTCCATGTATAAGCTTCTCTTTTGTGATTTAGTTTAATGAAGAGTTCCCTGTTAGGTCCTGCTGTCTCCCAGCAAATCTAGCTTAAAGCCATCTCACTAGGTTAGTGAGTTTATCTGAGGGAATAGCATCTTCACATCTGGTGGATCCTGTCTCTTTTTAGCAATACTCCTTGGAACGTCATTCCGTGGTCAAAGAAGCCAAAGCCCTGCTGGCAACACCATCTGTGTAGCCATGCAGCCATCTACAGAATACACCTGCTCCTGTCCAGCCCTTCTCCTTGACCAGAAGGATCGAGGAGAATACCACCTTCACCCTTGCATCCCATGTCCTTTAGTCATTTGATCTGGTCAGGGTCTCCCCTGGCAGTTTCATTGTGCCCACATGGGTGAGCAGCAGCTTGGGGTAGTAGTCAGAGCTGTTTGAGTCTCGTTAATCCTAATGTGACATCACGGATGCAGGCTCTGGGCAAGCAGCAGACCTCCTGAGACAACCTGTCAGGTTGGCAGATGGATGCCTCTGTCTGCCGCAGAAGGGAGTCTCCAACCACCACCACCTGTCACTTCTTGGTGGGAGCGGTCTCGATCTTTCCTGCCTTAGGGAGTCCTGGCTTGTTCTCCTCCCCCAGTACAATGTTGCTAGGGCTCCATATCTGTTCTCCAGGCAGACTGCTGCAGGTGCAGATGCCTTAGTTTGCTGCCAGAGGTCACAAGCTTCCACCTTCCTGGGAGTCCATGTCCTCTCCCTTCTGTAGCGCTGCGTTTGACCATCCTTCCTCCACACTCTTATGAAGAGAGGCTGCAAGCCATGGGACTCTTCAGCCTGGAGAAGGGCAGGCTTGGATGACTTGGTGGCAGCCTAATAAATACATACGGGGTGTACATCAGAATCTGGAGGAACACCTGTTCACAGGGTCCAATGGTCACAAACTCCTGCAAGACTGTTTTAGGCTGGACATAAGGAAAAACTTCTTTATTGTTCAAGCCCCCAAGGCCTGGAACAAACTCCCCCCAGAAGTGGTGCAAGCACCTACTCTGGATACTTTCAAGAAACATTTGGATGTATATCTTGCTGGGATCCTTTGACCCCAGCTGACTTCATGCCCCTGATCTTACAAGGTCCCTTCCAGCCCTAATGTCTATGAAGCATGAATTGATGAAGTCCCCGTGCTGGAGGATACTTTGGAGCCTTGCCACTTCCTCCTGTAGCTCTTGCCTGCTGCCTGAAGGACACCACCAGGAGGCACTGGTCACATCGCAGGCATGCTATTGTTGGAAGGAACCTGAAAGCCATAGTCTCCACAGTGCCAAAGCAGGATCTGGATGGAAGCTTCAGTGGTGAGTGGTCCTGCCTGGACAGATAGCTCACAGGTGCAAGAAGAGGTAGTGGAAGTAGTTGTGGCCTTGTGCTGTCCTTCAGCCATTTCCCTTGGTCTCTTAATCCACTACTTCTCTCTTGCTGGACTTCTTCCAAGCAGACCTTTCCTAGCAAATTCACCTGTAAGCTGGCCTGTTTACTGTTTCTTGATGCTGAAATGTTTTTTTTTCCCCTGCTTCTTCTCACCAAGCTTAAAGGCTCCCTTTCAAAGAGAGGGGCAACAAACTGACCTGCAAATTGCTTGCAAACTTCTTCCTGTTTCTTGCCCCTGTTCGCTCACTTGGTGATATTGTCTACCTTCTGGGAAGAGAAGAATGCTTTCCCAGGTTCATATAAACTTTTACAACAGAATCACAGATAGAATGTGGTGGTCCAGACACTCAGTCTGTGCTCTGTTTGGTCATACTACTTGTTTCTAATTTTTCAGGGTGCTAAGGTGTTTATATCATGCTTGAAATCTTGGTATTTGTACATATATCACACCCACACACAATGCAGTTGAAATCCTACTGGCCAATTGGATAAGAATAGTTTAATCAGTAGTGCTGCAGGATGCTAATATGAAGCACATGCTGACACCTTCAATATTGGAGTCAAATGCAACAACGCAGAATCACATTCCTACTTCTTTACAGAAGGAATCTTTATTCCCTGATATTATACATGATTCTGGTTTTCAGCATACTGCCCAACTAGAGCGATGAGAAGCTAGTGCCGCATGCCTCAGAAATCCGAGGGGTGTGCATCTGCAACAACATTGCAGATGTACATACCATGCACTGAGGTCTAGGCTTAATACTTGAATAGTTTAAAGAAGGATTTTGATTAATAGACAAACTTCCCATGTCAGTTTAGTTATGAGCACCAATATTTCATGTGTGGAAGAGTGTTTGAACAGATTTTTTTTAAAGTCATCTAGCAAAGCTAGCAAAACTGTAGCCTGAACACTTTCTCCTTTCCTGGCTTCATAGAATCACAGAAAATTAGGGTTGGAAGAGACCTTAGGAGATCATCTAGTCCAACCCCTGCTCAAAGCAGGACCATCCCCAACTAGATCAACCCAGCCAAAGCTTTGTCTAGCTGGGTTTTGAGATCTTCCAAAGATGGAGTTTTTACTACCTCTCTGGATAACCTGTTCCAGCATCTTACTGCCCTCCTAGTGAGAAAATTCTTCCTAATATCTAACCTAAACATCCCTTGCTGCAGCTTGAGACCCTTGCTCTTTGTTCTGTCATCTGCCACCACTGAGCAGTCTAGCTCCATCCTCTTTCAAACCCCACCTTCAGGTAGTTGAAGGCTGCTATTAAGTCCCCTCTCAGTCTCCTCTTCTGTAGACTAAATATGTTCAGTTCCCCCACTCTTTCTTCATAAGTCATGACTCGACCTTCAGCCCTCTCATCATTTTTTGTTGCCCTCTGCTGGACTGTCTCCCATTTGCCCAAAACTGAACACAGTTCTCCAGATGTAACCTCAACAGTCACTTCCCTTGACCTACAGGCAACACACCTATCATTGCAGCCAGTATGACATTGCTTTCTTGGCAACAATGGCACATTGCTGGCTTATGTTCAGTTTATTGTCCACTGTATTCCTCAGGTCCTTTTCTGCAGAGCTGTTGCCCAGCCAGTGACCCCCCAGCCTGTACTATTGTGTCCTAAGTGCAGGACTTTGCACTTCTCTTTGTTGAACCTCATGAGATTTTTTTTTTTTTTTCTTGGTCCAATCCTCCAGTTTGTCTAAGTCACTCTGAGTCATAGCCCTACCCTGCAGCGTATCTACTACTCCCCCTAGTTTGTTGCCTTCAAACTTGCACTCCAGGGATAGAAATTACACAACTTCTCTAGGTAGCCTGTTCTAATGCTCAACCACCCTTTTAGTCAGAAGGTTCCTCCTAATCTCCAACCTAAACTTTCCCTGCTACAGCTTGAGGCCATTGCTCGTAGTTCTGTCCTGTATGGCCACAGAGAAAAGCCCATCTCCATCCTCTCTGTAACTGCTCTTCAGGTATTTGAAGACTGTTATCAAATCCTCCCTCAGTATTCTCTTCTCCAGACTAACCCTAACTCTTTCAGCCTTTCCTCATAAGTCTTGCTGCCTAAGAACAATATTGAACTTAGGACAGACCCCTGGGGAACCCCATTTGGTTACCTCCTCTCAACTAGACACTAAGCTATTAATGGCTACTTATTGAGCATAATGATCCCTAACCAGGTTTTTATCCATCTTGCAGTACTTTCATCTACTCTGTATTTCTTGGTTTGTTAATGAAAATGTTATGAGAGACCCTGTCAGAATTCTTGGTATATCAAAGTATATCAACATCCACTGCTTTTTTTCCCCCCATCCACAGGAATGGATGCAGTTGAAATCGTATCGCTGAAGGAAATGAAATTGGTTAGGCATGACTTGCTATTGGTGAATCCTTGCTGGCTGTTCTTGATCAACTTGTTCTTGTTCTTGCTCTTCACAGTAGATTCTTTGTGGATGTACTCCATGATCTCTCCAGGTATTAAGGTCAGGCTGATGGATCTGTAGTTCCCAAGTTCCTCCTCCTTCCCTTTCATAATGAATGATGGGTACTGTATTTGTCCTTTTTCCAGGCATCCAGGCCCTCACCTGACCTCCAGGAGTTCCCAGAAAGAGGGGTAGATAATGGCTCCAAAATTACCTTTAGCCGATTTCCTTCAGTACCCTAGGGTGCATCCCATCCAGCCCTGCTGACTTGAGAGCATCTTCCTTCTCTAAGTAATCCCTAATCTATTCTGCCATTATTCTTGGCTGTTTGTCATCTTTCCTATCTTTGCTACCAACTGCACTTGTTGTCTGGTAACTGTTCCTATTTGTGAAAACCAGAGTAAAGAGGATATTAAATATGTAAGCCTCCTTTGCATCATCTATAACTAGATTGCCTTCCACATTCTGTAAGGGACCCATAGTTTCTCTGCTCCTGTTCTTACTTTTGACATTGGTGTAGAATCCATTTTATTGCCTTTTAATGGCCCTTGCCAGATTCATCTCATAATTAGCCTACCTAATTTTCTCTCTACTTGCCTGTGCAGTACTCTTGTGCTCTTCTTTAGTAGTATGACCAAGTTTCCTTTTTTGTGTAGGCTTCCTTTTTAAGTTTCAACTCATTGAAGGGATTTCTGTTTAGCCTGGCTGGTCTCCTGTTGCATTTCCCATTTATCTGTCACATAGGGATAGCTTTCCCTTGTGCCCTTAAGAAGCTTCCTTAAACTACATCCAGCTCTTCTGGACTCCTTGTCCACTCAGTTTCCTCCCAGGGGATCCTGCCTACCATGTCCCTCAGTTTTTAAAGTTTGCTTCTCTGAAGCCCATTGTCCTTACCCTGTTGCTCTTCTTCCTTCCTCCCCTTTGAGATCTTGAACTTCTATCATTTTGTGGTCACTTTCATTCAAGTTACCTTCCACCTTCTCCATATTCTCAAATTCTGTATTGTTTGTAAGCAGTAAGTCTAGAAGTACTTCCCTCTGGTTGGCGCCTCTGCCGTCTGTATCAAAACGTTATCCCCACACCCTTCAGAAATTTGCTGAACTGCTTGTGCGCTGCTGTGTTCTCCTCCCAGCAGATATCCTGAAAATTTAAAGTCCCCTGCAAGAACCAAATCCTGTGATTTGGAAGCTTCTGTCAAGTGTTTAAAGAAGGTCTTGTCCACCACTTCCTCCTTGTTTGGTCCCTTGTAGCAGATGCCCATCATGACATCCCGCCCCTCTGCTGCTCTCCTTCTGACTTACCCAGAGGCTTTCAACAGGCCTACAAAGTGTCATACATGTGTACATCACCTTTTACATAAAGGTCAACACCTCTTTTTTTTTTTTTCCTGCTGCTGACCCTTCCTGAACAAGTTATCCATCTATGGCAGTACTTATCTCCCCATGTCCCTGTAAATACAGTTATAAAGAGAAATATGTGATAGCTTGGGAGATTTGCCCTTCTCTGCAGAGAAGGAGCCACTGAAGGACAAGAGCTCTACACTATACATCCTACAGCAAGTCGTTTTGGCCAGGGAAGCATAAAAAAAGCAACTCAGCATGGGGGTGTCTAAGCAGGCTGCAAGAGAAATGAAATTCTTTAAGAAACGAAAATTGGGGACTGAGGAAGCAGTTTTCGTATAATTCTACAAGTTGTGAAGAGTATGTTACTTTATATTGCTGAAAGCAACCTCTTGTATCAACAAGTTTTCAAAGCCAGCAACCAAACAGTAAAGTGAGTTCAAGAGGGCAATGCCATGTGTAGCTTATGGCAGTAGTCTGATGACACCATAATTCTGACATGCTGCTGTTCCTTAGCTCCTCAATTTTAGTATGAAAAGATCTTTTCCTGATAATTGCAGAGCATGCCTCAAGCTTGAACCTTTCTGATCCAATTCATGCCTTCTTCCTCCTCCTTATTTGCATTTCAAAATGTCACATGACTGACCACCTGGAAAGACTTAAGTGCAGCATCTCATCTACTGCTGTTGACATCCATATGAAGAGCAGTGGACTGAGGATATTTTTCTGTAAAGTATCAGGAAGCTATCTGTGCATAAAAGTTTATGTAAAGGGTGTTTATGTCTAATTGCCTTTCCCAGGGAGATGCCTGGAACACTGTAAGAACATAAGTGCCGTACCAATGGTCCATCTAGGCCAAAGTCATGTGCCATCACTTCCCCCTGCAGGCACTGATGGCTGGCTGGGCCAGGGAACAGGAGCGAGAGCTCTCCTTCCTCTGCCACTCCAGCTAGAGGGCACCCCAGCCCTGCTAGTGGGGGCCCTTCCACCATCATCTACTGCTGCAGCACTTCTGTGTCTACCCTTGTGTGTTAAGTCCTGTGCTCCTTTCCTCTCTGCTCCCTGGTATTTGTGGTTTGCCTGATCAAGCCAGCAGCATGCTTCCCCCACTGCCTTGTGTGAGTCTGCATTTGTCTGTTTCTGTGATTTTATTCCCTAGCTCTCGCCCCCCACCCCCTCTCGTTTGGTCAGACAGATGCCGCCCCCCCCCCTTAACAAGTGCCAGCCCCATCAGCACTTTTCACAGCACTTGCCCCCATCCTACTGTGTCTCTCACAGTGTAGCCAGAGGTGGCGTTCCAGAATGACATGCACAACCAGTCACCCTCCCTTGCGTATACAGAAGGGAGAGCCTAATGCTCTCCCTCCTCTTCCAGATTATGGTGGTGGGACAAGAACCCCCTCTTGACTTTCCCAAGAGTTGGGTTTTCTAGTTCAGCTTGCGAGATGCTGGGGTTCACCTCTAAATTGGCTAACCCTTTGGTGGTATGAGAGGGACCTCCTCCATGTTGGAGGGAATGAGCTGTACTTGGGCCTTTCATTTGACATTGGTGGCTGATTGCTGCCCTTTTTTGAACCGGTACCTGCTCAGCAGGGGTGGACTGAGCATGAGTCAGGTCCTGGGGGAGGAGCAGCCAATGGAGGACTGAGGACAGACAGTGAGGCTGTTTTTGGGGTGGAGGAGACCAACTCTACTAACTATGATTTACCTCTACTTGCTGTAGGTGCCAAGGTCAAAGACTAGACCCCAGCTACCCTGGGGGTGGATATGGCAGTGGAATCTTCCCCCTCTGACCACCTTAAGGGGATAGGAGCCCTGTGGCTCACACTGGTGAGCCCCAATAAGGAAGTCCACCTTTCTCAAGGCTCTGGGGCAGGCATTACCACTACCACCGAGATGCCCACAGTGTCTCCTCCAGACCCCATGAACACCATCGTAGCTGAAGTCCTGAAGCCCCTCCCACCCAGTTTAACTGATGAGGTGAGAGAAGCAAAGTTGCTCAATAGTCAAACAAACCTTAAGGGGAGAACTCTGCATAGACTGTCCTGTCTCTGGTCATGCCACCCACTTTGCCTACCCCTCCCTGCTTCCAGGGGTTATCATCAAATCCCCATTCTGTCTTCTTTTCTCCAGACTAAATCCTAGGTCTTTCAGCCTTTCTTTATAAGTCTTACCTCCCAAGCCCCTAATATATTTTTTTTGCTCTGTGCTGGAGTTTCATAGTTTCTAGGGTTGGAAGGGACCTGAAGAGATCATCAGGTCTGACCCCCTGCCCTGGGCAGCAACGAATGCTGGGATTATAATACCCCAGCCAGAAATCTATCCAACCTCCTCTTGAAGACCCACAAGGTAGGGGAGAGTACCACCTCCCTTGGGAGCCCATTCCAGAGCCTGGCAGCCCTAACTGTAAAGTAATGCCTCCTGATATCAAGCCTGAACCTACTCTCAGTCAATTTGTGGCCATTATTCCTTGTTATCTCAGGTGGTGCCTGGGGGAACAGAGCCTCACCTATTTTCCGCTGGTCCCCCCGGTGAGTTTATAGATTCCAGATCCCCTCTCTGTCTTCTGTTGTGGAGGCTGAATAGATTCAGGCCCTTTAGCCTATCTTCGTAGGGCCTGGTATGCTGCCCCCTGACCATGCGAGTGGCCCTCCTCTGGACCCTCTCAATACTAGCCACATCCCTCTTGAAGTGAGGTGCCCAGAACTGAATGCAGTACTCCACTGTGGCCTGACCAGCACCACGTAGTGGGGAAGGATCACCTCCCTGCACCTGCTTGTGATGCATCTGTAGATGCACAACAAGGTGCAGTTAGCCTTACTGACCACTTCCTCACATTTGCGGTTCACGTCCATTCTGGAGTCAACAGTGGCTCCAAGATCTCTTTCAGCTACTGTTGTTGAGAAGGGAGTTCCCCAGCCTATAGGTATGTTGTAGGTTCCTCCTCCCTAGATGCAGCACCTTGCACTTGTCTGCATTGAATTCCATCCTAGTCTCATCTGATCACCTCTGTAACCTGTCTAGATCTAGTTGGATTCTGTCTCTCCCCTCCAGTGTGCCCACTTCTCCCCACATCTTTGTCATCAGTGAATTTGGACAGTGTGCTTTCCATGCCCACCTCCAAGTCACTGATAAAGATGTTGAATAGCACAGGACTGAGCCCTGGGGAACTCCACTGCCCACATCCCTCCAGGTTGAAAACGACGCATCCACCACCACTCTCTGGGTGCGACCATTGAGCCAATTTGCCACCCATCTGACTGTAGGTATCAATGCCTCAGTCACCTAGTTGGTTTTTTTTTTTATGAGCATGTCAAAGGCCTTCTTGAAGTCCCAGGTAGACTACATCCACCTCAACACCCGCATCCAAGGACTTTGTGACGTGGTCGTAAAAGGAAACAAGGTTAGTCAGGCAGGATCTGCCCACAATGAACCCATGTTGGTTGCCCCTGAGCATTACCTCCCATGTTGGGCCCCCACAGATGTTCTCCTTGATAATTTTCTCAAAGGTCTTCCCAAAGACCGAGGTGAGACTAATTGGCCTATAGTTACTTGGGTCCTCCTTTCTCCCCTTCTTGTAAATGGGGACCACATTGGCCCTTTTCAAGTCCTCTGGGACCTGGCCAGAGCACCACAAGCGCTCACACAGCCATGCCAGGTGCCCTGCTGTGACCTCCGCCAATTCCCTCAGTACCCTTGGATGAAGTGCATCTGGACCTGCTGATTTTTAAACATGTCCAGCCCCTCCAGAAGTTCCCGAACTAAATCGTCCCTGACCCTAAGCATAGTGTTATGTCCCCTGAGCCTGTCCATAATCCTAGTGGAGGAGTTGTCCCCTTCCCTGTTTAGAAATATGGAGGCAAAGAACTCATTGAAGAGATCAGCTTTTTCCTTTGCTGCAGTCACCAGATTGCCAGGCCTGTCGTGTAGGGGCTGTATGTTACCTGGTACCTTCTTACTTCCTACGTATTTGAAAAAGGACTTTTTGTTATCCTTAATTCTGGTTGCCAGCCCTAACTCCGTCTTTGCCTTAGCCTCCTAACCGTCTTCATGCAGTCCCAAGCAGCAGAAGTGTAATCTTCTGTGGTGATTAGCCTCTTGCTTCCTTTACTGGGCCAAGGGGAATTTTTAGCACTCTTGCCCCCTTTGTTTCACATTTGGATTGACTCCATCTGAGCTCGGAGGATCGTCTCCTTAGGGAACAACCACCCATCCTGGACTCCCATCTCATTGAGGTTCTGAGTCCCCAGTGTCTCTCTTACTAATCTCCTTAGCTCATTGAAGTCAGCCCATGTGAAGTCAAGGACTTCTGCCTTACTGCTTGCTTTCACCTCCCTGCGCCAGATCGTAAATTCCAGCAGACGATGGTCACTAATGCCTAAGTAGTCAAGCACCCACAGATCCTTCACCAGGTCATTGCCTGTGGCAAGGACCAAGTCCAGCAAGGCTTTTCCTTTGGTGGGATTGTATACCTCCTGGGTTAGGTGGAGGTCCTGTATACAGACTAAAATACTATGCCAGTGTTCAGACCCTCCTGACTGATTCTTCCAGCAGATGTCTGGGTAGTTTAGGTCACCCATGACAACCACATCCCTTGTCCTTGCAGCCTCCGTGAGTTGACCTGAAAATTCCAGGTTCATCCCATCCCCCTGGTGAGGCGGTCTGGAGTAGACACCCACTATCAAGCCCCTTTCCCCATGACCCCCTTGCATTCTTACCTAGAGCACCTCAGTTTGCCCCTCTTCTGAACTCATCCTGATCAGTGAGGACATGTACTGCTCTTTAACATAGAGCACTACACCCCACCCCACCCCACCTTTTTTTCCCCCTACTTTATCCTGTCTATACAACCTATAGCCTTTGATGTCTACAGCCCAGTCATGGGTAGAAATCCCACTAGGTTTCTGTAAACCCAAACAGGTCTGGATTTTTGCTAGCTAGCAGGAGGGCGAGTTCCTCCTGCTTATTCCCCATGCTTCGAGCATTTGAGACCCTCCTATGGGTGTTTGTGCTGCCCTCTTGTTCCCAAGCTTGCCTGGGCCCTTGCCACTTACCTGGGTTGTTCCTGCTCATCACCTGGCTTGTTGAAGTGTCCTCCTGAACCCCTGGATCCCCAACGTGTTCTTCTAATTTGCCCACATTCCTCTTGAAGTGTGGGTCCCAAACATGAACACACAACACCAAGTGAGGCCTCATCAGTGCTGAATAGAAGGAAAGAATCACTTCCCTTGATTTTGCAGGTGACACTCCTATTAATACAACTCAGTATGCTACTGGCTTTTTTTTAAAAGAGCATACTGTTTTTTTTTGTATTCCATTTATGGTCTATTGTAACCCCCCAAATTCTTCTTTGCAATACTACGGCCTAGCCAGTCACCCCCCCCAATCTGTATTTGTATTATTCCATCCCAAGTGCAGGACTTTGCACTTGTCTTTGTTAATTCTCATGTCATTGATTTGCAGACAATATTTCTGCAGTCAATCCAAGTCATTTTGGATCTTGGCCTTACCCTCCAGAGTATCTGCAACTCTGCCCAGCTTGTTATCATATACAAATTTCCTAAGCATGCAGTCAGTCCTATTGTCCAAATCATTAATGAAGTTGTTAATACTGGATCCAGGACAGAACCCTGGAGAACTGAACTTGAAGCTTCAACCAGTTACATATCCGCTTTGCATTACTTTAAGTTTTTGTATTTCCTTAGCTTGTTAGTGAGGATGTTGTGGGAGATGATATCAAAAGCCTCAAAAGGGTCCTTTCACCCTGGCCTAGTTCTTTGAAACCTTCCACCTGATGCCCACAAACAAGTCTTCAGGCACCCGTAGGCTAACCATGGGTGTTTTGTGCCTTCTGGCATGTCCTCATCCTAGACCTCTCTGCAGTCTGCATAGTATCTCAAGGGGACGCAGGACGTAGTATCTCCTTCGTGCAGGAGGCTGATGCTGACTCTGCTGCCCAAAAAGATTGCCCCTTGCAACCTGAGGAACTGATGTCTAGTCTCCCTCCGCTGCTGGAACTACAGTGTTGTAGTGAAAACCATCACACGTGAATGAAATGTGAAATTGCAGAAGTGATGGCAGTTGTTTATATCTTATTGTTACAAACAGCTGCTTATGCTAGAAGATGGGCAGGTTGCCAACATAACACCCATCTTCAAAAGGGGCTTCAGAGGTGATTCTAGGGAACTATAGACCAGTGAGTTTAACTTCCGTCCTTGCCACAGGATTGGAAGAAAGGTTCTTTTGTAGATTGAGAGCTGGTTAAGATAGGAAGCAAAGGGTAAGGCTAAACAGTCAATTTTCAGGATGGAGGGAGGTCAAAGGTGGGGTCCTGCATGGATCTTTTGCTAGACTTCATTTTGTGCAACGTTTTCAATACTCTAGAAGTGTGCAGAAATCTCCAAACTTGCAGATAATGCTAAATTATTCTAGGTTGTCAAATACCAAGCTGATGGAGAGGAGCTACAGGGAAGTCTCACAAAGTTAAATGAGTGGTCAGAAAATGTCAGATGAACTTCAGCATTGACAAGTACAAGGTATTGCACATGGGGGCGTGGGGAGAGGAGAGACCTCAATCATACATGCACAAAGCTGGGTTCTGAACTACCTATTATGACTTGGAAAAGAGACCTTGAAGTTGTTGTAGATAGTTCTCTAAAAACATCAACTAAATTTGCAGCAGTGACCAAAAGAGCTAATAAAATGGTGGGAATCATTACGAAGGGAATTGAAAACAAAAGGGAAAATATCATCAAGACATGATAAAAATCCATGGTTTTCCCACATCTTGAATATTGTGTGCAATTCTGATCTCCACATCTCAAAAAAGGTGTAGTAGAATTAGTAAAAGGAATGCAAAAGGGCACCCAAAATTATCAGGGGGATGGAGCAGTTGCCACACCAAGAGAGAATAAGAAGGCCAGGTGGGCAGGATGCAATAGAAGCCTATAAAATCGTGAAAGGTGTGGACAAAATGAGTAGAGAACTATTATTCACTTATGAGGGGGCACCCATTGAAATTGGCACAAGACAGGTTTAAAACTAACAAGATAAAATACTTTTTATGCAGCACATAGTTAACTTGTATAATGTGATACTAGAGGAGGTTGTAGAGGCAGATAGTATCACCAGGTTCAGAAAGGGACAAGACAAAATCATAGATGATAAACTAATAATAACTATTTAAAAAGAGCAGCCAGGATGTATTCTCCCCAATGATGGTGGATGCCAGGGCAGGTATGACAGGGATTAGGTCACTTTACTTTTTTTCATTTGACCCCTTACCTCTATATGTAGTGTAGTGATTATAGATATTTTGGTGTGTGTATGTGTTTTCTATACACGCACCAGCTCAGCAGCACTGCACACTTCTGAGGGATACCCAGCATGGGCTTGTTGCAGGTAGGTCTTGCTTGACTAATCTGATTTCCATTTACGACCAGGTGACCTATCACCTGGACAAGGGGAAAGAGATTGATGTCATATATCTTGATTTTTAAAAAAGCCTTCGATCTGGTATCCCATGATCACCTCTTGGCAAAACTGGCTAACTGCAGCCTTGGCCTCACCATGATCTGCCAGGTGGGGAATTGGCTTCACAGTAGGACCCAGAGGGTGGTGGTTGATGGGAGCCAATCATCTTGGTGCATGGTCACCAGTGGGGTCCTCAAAGCTCTGTCCTAGGGCCTATACTGTTTAACATCTTCATTAGTGATGTGCACATTCATGTCGGAAGTGGATTGACCAAGTTTGCCGATGACACCAAACTCTGGGGTAAAGCATCCACACCTGAGGACAGGAGGATGATTCAGGCAGATCTTGACAGGCTCATGAAATGTGCAGACGAGAACCTGATGGTGTTTAACGCTGAAAAATGCAAGGTCCTCCACCGTGGGAGGAAAAACCTGCAGCATCCTTATAGGCTCGGCAGTGCTATGCTGGTTAGCACTACATAGATGCTTCTTAAGCAGATCCCAGGATGTCATTCTCCTGTTGTACTCAGCTGGAGTACTGCATCCAGTTTTGGGCTCCACAATTCAAAAAGGATGTGGAGAAGCTTGAGTGCAGAGGAGAGCCACGCGCATGATCAGAGGTCAGGAAAACAGACCTTATGAAGACAGGCTGAGAGCCATGGGGCTCTTCAGCCTGGAAAAGCACAGGCTCAGGGGTGATCTGGTGGCCACCTATAAGTTTATTGGGATGCTTATCAGGATCTGGGGGAACATCTGTTCACCAGAGCACCCCAAGGGATGACCAGATCGAATGGTCACAAACTCTGCCGCGACCAATTCAGGCTGGACATAAGGAAGAACTTCTTTACTGTCCAAGCCCCCAAGGTTTGGAATAGCCGGAGGCAGTTCAAGCATCCACTTTGAATGCCTTCAAGACACATTTGGATGCTTGTCTTCCTGGGATCCTATGATCCCTGCTGACTTCCTGCCCTTGGGGCAGGGGGCTGGACTCTGATCCTCTGGGGTTCCCTTACAGCCCAAATGTTTATGAAATATGTTCTCCCTCTGAAGCATCCTGTCCTGCCACTGTCAGAGATGCATTTGTTGTTGTTTAGTTTAAAACTTGGTCTGTGGCCTTTTTAACTTTTAGTGCTAGCAGTCTGGCTCTGTTTTGGTTCAGTAGCAGCCTTCAGCTACCTGAAGGGTGGTTCCTAAGAGGATGGGGCTAATCTGTTCTGTGGTGGCAGATGATGGAACAAGAAGCAATGGTGTCAAGTTGCAGCAAAGGGTAGTTGAGTTTAGATCAGTGGTTTCCATCCTTTTTTTATACTGTAGACCGGCACGGGAGCAGAATGGCTCATGGAGCCAGCTGCCTCCCTCCTGGGGCTGCCCCACTGCCTAGCTTCAACTCCGCACATGATTGCTGGCAGCGGAAACAGCTCAGCTGGGTGGATAGACAGTGGTCTGAGCAGGGGGCTTGTGCCATGACCCAGCAGCCACCCCTTTGTGACCCAGTACCAGGCTGGAGCCCAGTGGTTGGGAACTTCTGAGTTAGATATTAGGAAAAACTTTCTCTTGAGGAAGGTAGTTTCATAGGTGTTAGGGTCAGAAGGGACCCATTGTATCATCAAGTCCGCCCCCCTGCCCTGGGCAGAAAAGAGTTCCCGGGTCAGATGACCCCAGCCAGGTGTCTGTCCAATCTCCTTTTAAATATCTCTAAGGGAGGGGAGAGCACCACCTCCCTTGGAAGTTTATTCCATCTTTTGGCAACCCTCACTGTAAAGAATTTTATCCTGATGTCCAGTCTGAATTTGCTCTCTTCCAGTTTGTGGCCATTATTTCTAGTTCACCCTGACAAGTGCCCTGGTAAACATTGTATCCCCTACTTCTTGCTGGCTCCCCCCCACCACCGATGAGTTTGTAGGTGGCCACGAGATCATAAGCGGAGGCTGAGAGGTGGAGGCTGAAGAGGTTCAGGTCTCCCAATTAGTCCACATAGGATTTTTTCTGTAGGCCTTTAACCTCATGAGTGGCCCTCCTCTGAACCCTATCTAGGCCATCCACATTCCTCCTGAAGTATGGTTTCCAAAACTGGATGCAGTATTCTAGCTGCGGCCTGACCAGTGCTGCACAGAAGAGAAGTATCATCTCCCTAGACTTGTTCATGGTGCACCTACTTATGCAAGAAAGGGTATGGTTAGCTTTACTTGTTACCTTATCACACTGGTGACTCTTGTTCTTTTTGGAGTGGACTATGACTCCGAGATCCCTTTCTGCAGTTGTGCTACTTAGAGTGGTCCTTCCTAGGCTATAGGAGTATTGATGATTCTTCCTCCCCAGGTGGAACACATGACACTTATCCTTGTTAAACTGCATCCTATTCTGTTTGGCCCATATCCTCAGCCTGTCCAAATTAGCCTGGATTCACTCCCTGCAGTCTAGTTAGTGTACCTCCCCACATAGTTTGGTGTTGCCAGCAAACTTGGACAGGGTGCTTTCTATTCCCTCATCCAAGTCACTAATGCAGATATTGAATAGTATTGGTCCCAGAACAAACCTTGGGGGACTCCGCTGCCCACGTTCCTCCAGGTAGAAACCGACCTGTCCACCACCACTCTCTGGCTGTGTCCCATAAGCCAATTTTCAACCTACTGGCCTGTGTAATAATCTACATTGCAACTACTTAGTTTATTTATAAGAATTGGGTGTAACACTGTCAAAGGCCTTTTCAAAATCTTAAGTAAATAACATCTACCTCTAACCTGGTTTAATTTTATGACCGGGTCATAAAATGCTTGGATGAAGGAATAGTCAGGCTGGATCTGCCTGCTATGAACCCATGCTGATTGCCCCTTAGCATCATTTTACCCACTGGTCCTCCACAAATGTGATTCTTAACAATTTTCTCAAAGGTCTTGCCAAGGATAGAGGTGAGACTAACTGGCCTATAGTTACCCAGTTCCTCCCTCCACCCCTTCTTGAAAATAGGTATTGCACTGGCCTTTTTCAGTCCTCTGGGAGCTGTCCTGAGCACCATGAGCATTCAAACAGTGCCAGCAGCTCCACTATGACTCCAGCTAATTCCCTAAGTACCCTAGGATGAAGATCATCAGGACCTGTTGCCTTAAATACATTCAACCCCTCCAGGTGCCCCTTTAATTGGTCAGCATGAACAGTTGATGGGTTGGCATCTATACTGGGCTTACCTAAGGTCCCAATGGGATGCGTATTTATATTCATGTCCAGGAACACAGATACAAAGAAATCATTTAGAAGCTCCACTTTGGCCATCCTATCTGTTACCAGTTGCCCTAGTTCATTATGAAGGGGCCCTAAGTTACCCTGCACCTTCTTTTTGCTTTCTGTATACTTAAAGAATGACTTTTTGTTATCCTTAACTTCTGCTGCCAGCCTAAACTCCATTTCTGGTTTGGCTCTCCTCGCTGTTTCCCTGTAAGCTTAAGCCAAGCAAGTATACTCTGCCTTGGTGGCAGCCCCCTTCTTCCACAGCCTGTAGGTCTCTTTCCCCCCACCCCTTCTAGGCTCACCTGCATTTCTCTGCTCCACCAAAAGGGTTTCTTTGCTTTTTTTTGCCCCCTTTTATGTGTACTGGGATGGTTCTTTTCTGTGCCTGCAGGATTAGTCCCTTAAAAAATGCCTACCCTTCCTGGACTCGCATCTCTCCGAGGCTTTTACCAATTAGTTCCTCCCTAACTAATCTCCTGAGCTTGTTGAAGTTGGCCTTCCTAAAGTCTAGTGCTTCCACCCTACTAGTTATCTTCCCCACCTTTCTCTAGATAATGAACCCTATCAATAGGTGGTCGCTATCCCCTAGGTTGCCTTGCAGCTGAAGATCCCCACCCACCAAGTCGTCCCTGTCCAAGTAGTAAAGCACTGGAACAGGTTACCCAGAGCAGCGGTGGAATCTCCATCCCTGGAGGTTTTTAAGACTTGACTCAACAAAGCCTTGGCTGCATTGATCTAATTGGGGATGGTCCTTCTTTGAGCAGGGGGTTGTAACTAGATGACATCCTGAGGTCCCTTCTAACCCTATTTTTAAATAGAATCACAGAATAATAGAAAATTAAATAAGTTTGATCTGAAAATTTGTGGCCTGACTCCGGTTCAGGCATTAGCCAAAGAATTGGAGGCTTGAGCTTAAGTCCTAGCCCAAGGCCATACAAGAAATCATTTACATGATGAGTGTTTTTTCTGGTGTAGCAGTACTGCTGTGCTCTGCAGTGTGCTTTAAGAGTCCAGGTCAGGGCTTGGAAAAAACTATGCTCTTTTCCAGAATTAATGCAAGCCATGCTCGTTACATATATGGCACTGAGAATGCTGTGGCACTAGCAGCCTTACAGTTAACTAGCTCCCTACATTTTCACTGCTCCTGATAATGGCTGGGTCACTAGGGAAGCCCTGAAAATGGCAGGAGCTAGTTAGTTTTATGGTTACTCTACAAAGCCTTGAAAATGAGCAGAAGGAAGGCGCAGAGTAACATAGGGCCCCTGCAGGACAAATCAGAACAGTTGGTGGTTGATGCAAGGAAAAAGGCAGAGCTCTTCAATGAGTTCTTCGCTTCAGTATTCCTGAGTACTGACCAGTTCCCCCACCTTGAGCATAGACAGATGTCCAAAAGGCACCACACCGCCAAAGATTAGAGCTGACTTAGTTAAGGAGCACTTGGAAGGGCTGGATGGGTACAAGTCAGCTGACCCCAATGACCTCCATCCACGGGTGCTGAAGGAATTCACCAGTGTCATAGCTGAGCTGCTGGTATGGCTGTTCGAGTACTCATGGTGCTCTGGCAGGTCCCTGAGGACTGGAAAAGAGCCAATGTGGTACCCATTTTTAAGAAGGGGAGCAGAGATGAGCTGGGTAACTTTAGGCCAGTCAGTCTTACTTCTATCGTTGAGGAAAATACTGGAAAAAACCATCCAAGAGCGCATTTTTGAAGGCCCAGCAGGGGAGATGATGCTGAAAGGAAACCAGCATGGGTTCGTCACAGGTAGATCCTGCCTGACGAACCTTATAGCCTTTTATGACCAGGTCACACACTGCCTTGACACAAGAGCTGAGGCTGATGTCATCTACCTGGATTTTAAGAAGGTCTTCAACACAGTTTCACATCCTGTTCTCATAGGGAAGCTAGCAGGCTCTGGAGTGGATGCTTATACAGTCAGGTGGGTGACCAACTGGCTTAGGGACTGCACCCAGAGAGTGGTGGTGGCCAGGTCGTTCTCAGCCTGGAAGGAGGTGGGCAGTGGGGTCCCGCAGGGTTCGGTCCTTGGGCTGGTGTTATTTAATATCTTCATCAGCAATTTTGGATGAGGGTGTGGAGAGCATCCTCTCCAAGTTCGTAGATGATACCAAGTTATGGGGCAAAATTAACACACTGGAGGGCAGGGAGCAGATACAGGCCGATCTGGACAGGTTGGATCAATGGACAGGATGAAATAGGATGCAATTCAACAAAGATAAATGAAAGGTACTTCACCTTGGACATCCCAGCACACCTATATGTTAGGGGATGACTTCCTCAGCAGCTCAGCGACTGAGAGGGATCTTGGAGTCATAGTTGACTCCAAGATGAACATGAGCCGGCAGTATAATGAAGCCATCAACAAGGCCCATTGCACCTTGTGCATTAGCAGATGCATGACCAACAGATGGAGAGATGATGCTCCCCCTCTATGCGGCATTGGTCAGGCTGCAATTGGAGTACTGTGTCCAGTTTTGGGCGCCACACTTCAAGAGGGACATGGAGAATCTGGAGAGGGTTCAGAGGAGGGTTGCTCTCATGATTAGTGGCCTCTGTGAAAGACCCTATGAGAGGGGGTTGAGGGATCTAGATCTCTTCAGCCTTCACAAGAGACAGCTGAGGGGCGACCTTGTAGCCTCCTATAAGTTTATCAAGGGAAGACAACAGGGAATTGGAGATGTGCTATTTACCAGAGCGCCCCTAGGAGTAACTAGAAATAATGGGTGCAAACTAGTGGAGAGTAGATTCAGGTTAGACATTAGGAAGACATTTTTTACAGTAAAGGTGGCCAGAATCTGGAATGGGCTTCCAAGAGAGGTGGTGCTATCACCTAACTTGGAGGTCTTCAAGAGGAGGCTTGATGGTCACCTGGCTGGGCTTGTCTAACCTTGGTCCTCTTTCCTGCCAGGGGCAGGGGGTCAGATGTGATGATCCTTTGTGGTCCCTTCCTACTCTACAATCTATGAATCTATAATGGTCAGATCTTGGAGACCATACTGGTAGCGATTATATAAACTTGGGCATGTAAATAGCACAAGGTGAGGCTGCAGACCTGTCTTGTGTCTTCTTTCAGTTACCAACCTACCAATGTACCTATAAGCCAGTTAACAGTAAGCATCTTGCAACGGAAAGATGCTTTGAATCTGTAGTGGTGGAAACTGCATAAATACCAAAGAGATGTATGTAGATATACACCCTTCCAGAGAACAAACCCACCTAGCTTTGGAGACCAGCCTCCTAGACCCTTCCTCACCCTGTACTAGTTTCAGTCAGACAGTCTTCATTTTTCTATACTGTTTTTCTCTCCATAGCTCCACTACCACCCCACTTCCCTACTCTCACCCTTGATAAAATAGTGAATATGCAGTAAAGCCATTAAAACACTTTTCCACTTTAGTTTCCCCTGGCTGGGCAGGAGTAGGGGGCTATCAACACCCTCATTGTGCCTCATGGTGGGCAAGGCTATGCAGGTGTATTTAACAGCAACAGTCATAAGTCCTGAAATAGTATCCACAAGCAATGATGGTTTCTTGATCCAGCAGTAATCTGAACAGGCCAGGCAAGTGTTGTGCAATATAGTTTCTTCCTTTTGGCAGCAGTGCACCCTAATATTCTGCTTGAAACAAAATGGTTCCATTACAGCTGCCCTGTCTCGTCTCCAAGTTGTCTTGTTCTCTCTGGCAGATGGCTCCATCAAAGAAGCAGAAACACTTTGGAAAAACTTATTCTGCTTTTTTTTTTTTTTTTCAACTTTTCCTCCAAGTTTCCACTTCTATTTGAATATAAAATCTTTCTTTTGTTTTCTCCAAAACTACTGATTTGTTCTTATCTACTTCAGGTGGGAATGCTTGTGCAAAGAGCTCATACAGCTTGTCTTTCCTTTGTTTCTTCAGCTTAATAGTTGAGGTCTGTGTTGGAGGCATTATTCAGACTTGTCCAGGATTCTGGGTTCTGTATTCCCAACACATGTGGGATTCCAGGTGAACAGCTGGGGCAGCCTTTGGTTGAGGTGGTATTAGTCTCCATTATTTCAGATAAATAAGTTGTTTGTTTGAAGTGTGAGCTCATGCTATGGAGCAGTATTGACTCAATCATCCTTTATGTTGGGCTTGGTAATCTTTTTTTATTTTTTTTAGATCCTTCTTAAAAGACTATTTGCTGATCAATTCAGAGCTCAGTATTTTTCAGGGCTGTTCACTAAATTGTCCTGTTCTGAAGCCTTGTTAGAATGCCTGCTAAATATTGGACGTGCTCCCTGGGCTTGGCTTTAACCAAACAGCTATGCTATAAACAGCTGTAGAAAGCACGTACACTGAAGCATATTTTAACAGCCCTTGCAGCAGTAGAACACTGGCCCTGTGGTCCCTCTACTTTACCTATGGCAGGGGTGCTATCAGTTATGGTTGTGACAGGGTTGATTATAGTTTTAATAATGGGTTAGGCAGGGATTTTGTATGGGATGGTTTGTATAGGGATGATGCTGCCTCTGGCAGAGGGTTTGACAAGATGACCTCCTGAGGTCTGTTCCAGCCCTACGTTTCTGTGATTATGTGATATGAATGTCAGCACCCTAATCTCCTGATCTATCTGGTGCCTTTCCTCTGTACTGTATGTGATGGGGCATGATTGTTTTTTTGATTGCTTTATTGCTATAAAGAGTAGAGAGGGGCACTGGATCCCTATGGGACTAAGTGGAATTTTTATTTAAGGTAGGCAATGGGTGGAAGAAGTGTTAGTTGGTAGCTGATATCTCTCAAAAGTGAAATGCAAAGCATTATTTATTTATTTTTAAAAAGCTATCTGAGATTTCTGGGCAGTACCAAATATATCTCTAAATTTAAATCTTTAAAGTAGATATTTGTACTGGTTTTGGCATTGTCACTTCTAGCAGAAGAACTGTCAAGCCCCTAACATTGTATACAGTAAGTGAACTGTAAGAAACTGACTTCCAGCTGGTACTGTTCATAAATGTCTTAACATTTGTGATTTACAGCTTAATTTAGGTGTTAGTTAATGCAAAGTACTGCTTCAATAAATTTCCAGTCCATCTTAAGGAAACGGAGCCATGATCACTCTGGGGCAGTTATTCTGTTAGAAATGGATCAATTTTTTTGTGGAGTCAAGAGACTTGGGTTGAGTTTTCCACTCAAACAGTAGAAGCTGACGTTTTTGACAGGTGTGCCCCAATTAAGCCCCATGCCTTCCTTAAGTGCCTCTCTGATCCCCTTTCCCTGTGCAATCTACTGCCCCATGTTCTGCTCCCTGCCCTGTAGTGCTGCCCTGTTCCTGATCTGCACACCCCACAAGCTGCCTGTGCTACTTATGGCGCACATGCTGGAAGTTGGCCACCCCTACGCGAAGGGCAGTAGAAGCAAAGTGGAGAAGTGGGGCCTGAGGACCTGACCCATTGGGCACTTCTCTGAACATGCTGCAAAGACTTTGCCTTCTCTAATAAAATCATACGCTGAACATGATGCTTTGACCTTTGATCCCTTCAAGTTGTGCAGGCAGTATGCCTATTTTATTTGAAACGGGAACAAGCCATGTTATTAAGCGCAAGGGCTTGGAGCTAAAAACTGACTAATAGTAATAAAGAAGGCAACAAGGTACCAGCAAAACCAGGAGTGTGTTACTTCTTTCTTGTGTCACTAGATTGTGCTGTTGAAGCTGCTGTTAACTCTGTATCTGCCTAGCCTGTTCAGGAGAGCTGGGCCCAGCTACTTCAGAGCTGATTTATTTCCCTTGATGGGAGGAGGCACTGATCTCTACAACAGTGGAGCCAGAGTTCTGATTTAGGATGCTGTGATCCTTACAAATGGCTCATTTCTTTCGTGCCTTTTTGACAGTTTGTGGAGATGGATTTTTAATCTACACCTACTTTGAACTTATTGGATAAGTAGCTCATCACCATCTCTTCCCACTTCTGTTGGCTCTCTAGCCAAGTCCACTCAGCATCTCCTTCCTTTGGGGCTACAGCTGCTGTCATTGGGGTTTTGTCCTATACTCTCCATTCTTCCTTTTCTCATTCCTTCCCCTGCTATTATGAGAGAAGCAAGGTGGTTTATTTGACCTCTGGGAGCTGCTTCAGAGGATGTACCCTTCCTTAGACTTACAGTTCTCTTGTTGGTACCGTGCAGTACCCTAAACCCCTGCTGAGCACTGCCTCCCTTCCCAGTGTTGCAACTTCTCCCCTGTTCTCAGCATAGCAGCTGGGGCTCCTAGAAGGCAGGGTGGCCTCACCCTGTGCAATCCAGTCTAGACAGCTTGGTGAGGAATGAGTCAGTCTCAAGTATCCTTGGTCTTGATTTGATGAAGTCTGTGACAAAAAACAGGAGCAACCTCAGTCCTGATCTCCTACCAGAAAATCCTGTCAAGACGTGGAAAATCCTCAATACAATTTTTAATTAAGCTGTTTATAAAAAATGTTTATAGAGTAATGATGTTTAGGCCTCAGAGTTTATGGGGAGAGCAGTGTTAAACTCCTGTAATTCCATCTACCTACCTGCTTCCCCCTCTCCCCCAGCTCATTGGTCTCAGCACATCTCAGCCAGATGTTATGCTAAACTTTCAGGTGAAACTGAGAAGGGATCATAAGATTCTCTTAACCCTCTTACCAGGCTGGTCATGATGTTATGGTACTTGTCAGGAAATCCAGACTATTATTTCTAAGAAATTGACAACCTTTGTAATTATTGTTAGGGATGTTGGTGTTTGTCTGGATCGTACAGTTGTGTATTCATAGGACATGGTTCAGGGATGAAGTAATTCAGAGCAGAAGATCAGGGGTTTTTGTCTCTGTCAGTTGCTAGTGAGGTAAATGAAGATGCAGATACCCCAGTTCAAGGTTGATGTGTACCAGTCTCCATGAAGACTATTTTGAATGAAAAGCTTTTGTAGCATTGGTGGATCATGTGGCAGTTGAATGTTAGTAGAATTTTTCTTCCTGTCCTGAAGTGTTACCCCAAGTGCTGCCTGAGGGAAGGATTGCACGTGTCGGGACTCTACAAAGTCTTGCTGCAGAATGAACTGTTTAAACTGACTCTGCAGGGGCTGTTCAGAGTTGGGGTAGTGGCAGCACAGTGTATGGCTAGGCCAGAGATCTGAGTCTGGAGATTGAGTACTTTGCATTATTTGGAGTGGCATTCATTGGTCTTCAGTGATTCTCTCCAGGTGGATGCCAAAAAAGACATGCACAGCTATACTGCTACGAGCAGACACTTTGAATTGAGAATAGTTGTTGGGGTGAAGGGAGAGGAAAGCCACCTATACAAGTGTTTATACTGTATTCTTCACTGTGCCACTAAGCACATAAACAAAACAATGTTATCAAAAGCAAAATTGCAAACCTTTGGCAGACTTCTGTTGGAATGGAAGTCCAACACTTATGTGTTTTGCCAGTCTCTGTGTAGGGTAAGCTTTGAGGGGCACCAGGCTGTTTGAGACTGCTTTATTGTGATGGCAGAAGTTTCTGTCTTATATCAGCTTTTTAATTCCAAACCCTCTGACATGGTGACAGGGTCTGGAAAATCCTGTTCTAGTCACTTTCTTAATGCAAGTTGTTTGCAGATCCTCTTTATTTTCATCCCTGAGCTCTGAGGGTCCCACTACTTTAATACACCCAAGCTCAATCTTGTCAATACAGCTGGTCCTACCATTCAGCAGAGGGAAGCCAGACAGGTTTCTCTTTGGATTCGGTCCTAACTTAACTTCATATGATTCATTAAGGGGCAGGACTTTTTGCCTGTTTTTAGCAGTTCCAGGCACTTGGCTTTAGATCAGGTGAGACCAGAAATAAACTGACTTTTGCCTATTATTTCTGATTTTCATAGACTTATCCTAGAAAATAAGGGCTGGAAGGGACCTCAGGAGGTCTAGTCTAGTCCCCTGCTCAGGACAGGATCATTCCTATCTAAATCATCCTAGACAAGTGTTTGTCTAACCTGCTCTTAAAAACTTCTCATACAACTACCAGGCATAATGCCCAAAACAACCTAACTTGCCCCACAGGTAGAGCAAGAAGCTGAGGGCACTGATAGTGTCCTGCCACTGCAAGAGAACAAAGTCATCCAAAAGTCAGCAGAGCCCAGGCATGGATGGCTTTTGGTCTGGTGTTGCGCTCCAAAAAGCAAAAAAAAAAAGCAACAGGCAACTTTGCTGCATGTGAACTTCTTTTGTTGATCTTGGCTTAATGAAGTGTAAGCAGCAGCAGTCACCACTCTGTTTCTGTCCTTGTAATGATGTTGCTCTTAAAGGTCAGAGGCTACCTTCACTTTGTACAGTTTATATTGGTTTTTACCAAGTTCAAAAGCAACTATTGATTTTTTTGGAACCCAGTAAGTGAAAATATGATACCTCTAAGATCTATTAAACTCCTGGGCAAGCTTCAATAACATTCTCATAGCACCAGGAAATACAGGAACACACAGAAATTTCCCTGGGGGATCTGATTTTTAGCTAAGAATGACTGACAGAACTGTTGATCAAAGATGAGGTCATTAAGTGCAGGCTTAAATTACATACCTATGCATTATGGATGGGATTCATAGTGTAGGTGTTTACAGTATAACTTCTGGGCCAAAGATACCTGGAGAAATAAAGCCTTTTGTAAGCTGATTACAGTTCATATAGTATTTCTAGAATTTGAAAGAGCTTAAGAGTAAGACACAACTCCTATATGGTTCGTTTTAGCAATAGCTTGCAAAACGCTTTATAAAGAAGGTCTCTGTTTAGGTGGAGATACAGCGGGGCAGAGACTTATGCACAGTCAGTCACCGAGTGGTCAGTGACAGAATCCTGGGACTAAGAAACCTGGGTTTATTTCCATCTTAGTGGTGTCCTCTGGGTCATACAATCTCCTGGTTTCTTTCTCAATGTCAAGCTTCAAAGTGAAGCTTTTGAAATTCCCAAAATGACTAAGGAGCACAAGTGCAGCTGCAAATCAACTTTTGCACCTTAGTCACTTCACAACTATTGAAAGCTTCCCCATAGGATGCCATACTTTGCCATAACACCTGTAATTAAAAAGCGGTTGAAAAAAGAAAGTTCTCATCTTTGCAAACTTCAGGAAAAGAATATCTGCTCATATTCAGAATCAGCAACTTATCATTAAAATTTGTGTTGGGTATTTCTAGGGCTTCCAATACCTCAGCATCTGTATATTACAAACATTAAGTGCAATGAATTGATGGTTGACACTGCCTTTGTCTCTCCCATGCCCAGTTCTTTTTTCGGCTGGTTTTTTGATGCTGGTCTTCAGTTAGTGTGGAAATATTTGTCGTAAAACTTTTTGAAATGCATCCTTTCCCTCCTTCCCCCCCCCCCCCCCCCCCCAAACACATAAAAGAGAAAGATTGTGATTCTTTGACTTTGTTGGTATTTATGTGTAGTTCACTACCACATCAGTAGGAAATCTGAGGTCTGTTCCCTTTGTGCTTCTGACTTGCTGTGTGACCTGTGTGATCAGACTAGATCATATCAGGTTCCATGTAGCTCAGTGCTAGTACCATCCAGTGCAGGGGTGGGCAAAATGTGGCCCAGGGGCCAGATGCGGCCTGCCAGGCCGTTCTATCCAGCCTGCAGGACTCCTAAAAAAAAATTTAAAAAATTAATATTAATCTGCCCTGGGCTGCCTGTCATGTGGCCCTTGATGCCTTGCCAAAACTCAGTAAGCAGCCCTCTGCCCAAAATAATTGCCCGCCCCTGGGACTCTAGTGGCCAGAACCAAATGGTTCAAAGGGATGTGTAAGAACTCTTCAGTAGGCATGGTGCAGTTTCAGGTCTTCTGCATGACAGTTTTCCCATGTACAAAACTGAGACCATGCTGCATGCCTTGTGGTGGCTTGTGAAAATTTAATGTTGGCAAAGCACCTAGAGTACTTCGCCTGAATGTTGTTGTTAAGTATTAGATCTCAAAACATGTCAAGCATTAGAGCTCAGTGGCCAGCTGTCATCAAAAAGGCAAACAATGTTAGGGATTATTAAGGGACTTGTAAACCAAATGGCAGATATCACTATGCCCCTTTATAAATCCATGATGGATCCACACCTTGAATACTGTGCCCAGTTCTGGTCCTCGCACCTCAGAAAGGATATAGAAGACAACAACTAGAGAAGGAACAGAGAAGAGCAGCAAGAATGATTCATGATATGTAGGGGCTTCATGTTTAGAAAAGAGATGCTTGAGGGGAGACATGAGGGCTTTGTGTCCTGTTGTGTGGGCCTGGCTGCCAGCGCCCATGGTGCCAGGACTGCACAGCTGCAGTGCCAACAGGAAGCCAGGGGGAGGAGGGGAGGGTGCAGCAAGCAGTGGAGGACTTTGAATGTTGCCTGGCCCAGGAGTGGCACAGGGCACAGCCCTCCTTCCTTGGGCTTCTGGCAGCAGCCGGCAACCTGGATAGGATCAGTTGGCAGGCTGATATGGCCTGTGGGCTGTAGGGTGGATTTGATTTAAATTGCTTCTTCAGCAGTTAAGGATTGTTCCTGGTACCAAGTATTGAGACTATTGGCAAGAAAATGAGCTGGAAATGGTGCTTGACCCATATTTTTTTTAATGCATGTAATTTAACTCTGTCACTGTATTTCTCTATTCAGGGTCTCACAGTTTTTTCCAAATTTCAACACCATTGGGAATAAAACGCTGATTTTTCCTGAACTTTGTTCAAGGCTATGGAAATGGGCTTCAGGGTAATTGGTATACGTTCTACATTTCTCTTTAGCCTGATGCTGAGAACTTTGGCTATGACAGTTCCATCTATTTTGTCACGATTTGGTTCGTAAATTGTTGTCAGATTTGGCCAATTTTTCAAAATATTGCTCAAAACAATCCACTACTGAGTTCTGTCACCTCTTGTTGGGGGACTTAGTTTAGTTCCTCCTGCTTTCTTCAGAGCAGCTGGTGCAAAGTGGTTGTTATGGAAGTATTTAGAAATTTCAACAACATTAGCCTTTATTTCTGGAACACTGAAGTCTTTGGCTAAGAGGTGCATCAAATTAATTTTGCAGCCATATGTTGTTAGCTTTGGGCTTTCCTCACTTTTTCTTCTGAATTTCTTCTTATTTTGATACATTTGCAGCGTTGTCTGTGACAAAACTGTGTACTAGATATTTAAATTTATTTTCACAATTTTTTCTAGCTTTTACTGCTGCTACTTGTAAGTGTTCTGCTGTGTGTGCATTTCCTGATTGTATCAATTGTTTCTATAAGGTAGACAGTCCCTTCTTCAGTTGTCACACAAGCACATATTACTGGATCATTGTGGACATTGCACCACCCATCAAGACTCAAGTTAACAATTTTCCCCTCTAGATGTTTTGCACACTGTTCAATTTTTCTCATAGTTTATCTAGCAAAATTGTCTCCTATAGTATACAAGTAGAAGTTATAATCCCTATTCCATAATGATATCTTTGAGCTTTAACATACCTTACATTGAAACCATCTTTATATAGGTTTAAAAAAAAATCATAACAAATTTAAAATACAATTAGGTAATAAATAAATAAAAATCTGATTTTAAATAAAAAAACCAATTTAAAAAAATCATTTGCTTTTTTTACCCACCCTGCCAAAGATGCAGCAGTTTTGAAGTAAAATCTTCAGTGGTTAGCTGCAGCATCTCTTCCTTAATTAGACCAGGTTCTACTGCACTCTTTTACAAGCCCCTGTTCTGCACTGCCTTAAAGGGAAAATGCCGGTATCTGTGTATACCCACATAACTTGCAAAGGAGCCCTTGCAACTTGGAAGTGTTTATAAAATTACTAGTCAATTGCCCGTCGAGAATGATTTGATTTGATTTGATTTGATTTGATTTGATTTGATTTGATTTGGGGTGGGGGGGAGGCCTCCATCCCTTCCCTCCCTGCCTCAGGCCAGGGCTGGGGCCTGGGCTGTTCCTTGCTTCCCCTTGCTGCTTTGGGCTGGGGTCAGGCCCACTCCCCACCTCCCCACCCCACTGCTTTGGGCTGGGGCCAGGGCCTGGGCCATTCCCCCTCCTCCCCCCTGCTGCTTCATAGATTTCATAGACATTAGGGTTGGAAGGGACCTCGGGAGATCATCGAGTCCAGCCCCCTGCCCAAAGGGCAGGAAGTCAGCTGGGGTCATAGGATCCCAGCAAGATAAGCATCCAATTTACTCTTGAAGGTGTTCAATGTAGGTGCTTGAACCACCTCCGCTGGCAGGCTGTTCCAGACCTTGGGGGCTCGGACAGTAAAGAAATTCTTCCTTATGTCCAGCCTGAAATGGTCTTGCAGGAGTTTGTGACCGTTTGACCTCATCATCCCTTGGAGCGCTCTGGTGAACAGACGTTCCCCCAGATCCTGGTGGTCACCCCTGATAAACTTATAGGTGGCCATCAGATCACCCCTGAGCCTACGCTTTTCCAGGCTAAAGAGTCCCATGGCTCTCAGCCTGTCATCGGACACAGGGGATGAAGTGGGGGGAGTGAGGCCAGTCCTGCCCTGCTCCCTGGAGGCAGCAGCAACAGAGGGGATGGAAGGGGATGGGGGGGGCAGAAGGGCTGGCCTCTGCCCCCACCCTGCTCCCTGCAGTTAATGTTGGGGGGGGGGGCGGAGAGTGGGCCTGAGCTGGGGGGAAGTCATTCTGCTGGGGGGGGGGGGCGGGGGGGGACAGCAGGCCTGGCCTGATGTGGCTGCAGCACCAGCTGATGGAGGAAGGAGCAGGCCTCCTTCCCCGCTTGGCCCTGAGCCTACTCCTGCCCTCCTCCCCGTGTCAGCCCCAAGCCTGCTTCTGCCATCCCTGAGTGGGCCTGGCGGGGAGTGGGGGGAGAGCATGCCGTGGCATCAGCAGTGATGATGGGGCCAGGGGATGACTGGGCCTGGGCCAACGCGGTGGGGGAGTGAGCCAGGGGAAAAGCCATCCCAACACAGCCTGGCTCAGCCCAACATGACAGCTGTGGGGGGAGAAGAGCAAGCCTCCTCCCCCCACGGGGCTCAGGCCCACTCCTTCCTTCCCCCCACCACTGCGCCAGGTGGGGGGGGAAGACCAGGACCCCAAGTAGGAGGGAAGGGGAAAGAGGCCCAGATTTTGGGGGGGGGGGGCAGGAGCTGCGGCTTCGTCCCCACCCCGGTCATTTTTGATGGGCAATTGGCTAATTGTTGTTATAAAAATCTAAGTCTGTCTGTCTGTCGATAATGCTTTATTTGCGCTCTGACTGGCTATCTTGGCAGCCAATCAGAGTGCCCTACAAAGACAAGGACAGACAGTAGAGCACCACTATGACAATGGGGACTGAAGGGCCAGAGAGGAAGCGGTGGGGGGGAGGCAGGAAGCAGGCCCAGTCCCAGCCCTGTGTGGGATTAATACTTTCCTGTCTCTGCTGCAAATACTTTACTTGATGCATCCTACAATTGCTTTTGTCTCTTTCCCAGCCACGTCAGTGGTGACTTCAAGTTTCTCTCCTCTTCTGTTGTTTCCAATTTCCATTTTACAGCAGAAATTCTGTAATCCAAGTGAATGACCTTGTGTCCTGCACTGTTAAATTTCATCCCTTTTATATTACTGCAGTCCTTGAGGTCATCCACTTTTTCTTCTCATATGGTATTCTGATTTTCCTCTGTATTGTTCAAACTGCAGTAGAGAAAATTTAGTTTGGAGATTAGGAATAAGTATGAGGGTGGTCAAACATTGGAACATACTACATAGAAAAGTTGTGGAACCTTTTTCCCTGGAAATTTTAATAAGTAGGATAGACAGACACTTGGGATGATTTACGGTAGTTAAGGATGATTTTGGCTTGAGTGGGGGGCTGGATCAGATGACTTCATGAGGTGCCTTCCAGCCCTACTTTCCCCTGATCCTGTGTAGCCTGACTATCTGGAGGCTTCCTCACTGTAAATTTTTCTTGCATTGTGAAGTATTGTCCTAAGAGAAGTGGAAGAAGTCTTGTAACTTAGGACACTTAAAACTAGGGTGGACAAAGCCCTAGAAAACATGCAGAGAAGAATCTTGCAGTGGCTGGGAAGCCAAGTGCTCTAGAAATTCTTGGTGAGATTCGTCAGTGATCCTGATGGTGACTCATGAATTGACCAGTTTTTGGTAGGAGTTGAACCTTCAAAAAGCAAAGAAACAAACAAAAAACAGAAAAAAAGCAAATTCTACCCAGAGGCTCATCTCTTATAACACAGTCAGAGATCTTGTAAAATGGGTAAATAATATAGCCCTCACATTTCATTTGCCTCATCAATTTGATCTTGCTTGTTCGGAATAGGCCTGTATGAAGCTTTGGTCCCTGATTCGATCTGGTGGAGATTCAGCCCGATTTGGCAGTCAGATCTCCAAATCCGAATCTCTCCGAATCAAATCGAACCCTCCGAATTGATTTGGGGAGATTCGGACATAAACATAGCTTTAAATGTTTTTTCTACATACCTCTATGTAGCAAGGGCTCATGAATGCTGTGATGCTGGGGCAGATGGAGTGTCCTACAGGAGCATGGGGAGCTCCCCAGCGCACTCAGCAGCAGACACAGAAGTGGATCAGATGCACTTCCAGGGCTGCCGGGGAGCGCACTGGGGAGCCCCCCAGCACCCCTCTGGCTCAGCGACTGGTGCCTCCTGGGTCTAGGGGGACACCCAGAGTTCTCCTGTGGCCAATCCCTGAGCTGGGGGGAGTACAGTGGGGGGCCCTGCGTGCCCCCCAGCAGACCCAGAAGTACTTCTGGTCCACTTCCAGGTTCACTGTGAAACACATGTGGGGGTGGGCAGGGGGTTTCCCCGCACTCCTGTGGGATGCTCCATCTATCCCAACATCGCAGCATTCATGAGTCATGCCTGGTACTTCAAGGTATGTAGAAAAAACATTTAAAGCTGTGTCTATGACTGAATCTCTGAATCAGCATTGAATCTTCAGATCAAGATTCGGCCAAATCAAATTGGGGACAGTGATCTGAATCACCAAATTGAATCACTGCCCCCACTTTGGGCCAAATCTGAATTGAATACGGCCCATTTTCGCACATCCCTAGTTCGGAAGACAATGGAATGATGAAAAGCAAGCCTCAAGATGACTGGTTTTGAGGTGGGGGTTGTTTTGTTTTTAAAGGCTTACAAGGGGGTACTTGTTTTTGACCATTCATGTATTACTTGCATCAAAACACCATTCAGTACTACTTGTTTTTATATAGAGTGGTTGGTACAAAAGACTCTATTTGGTTCATTGCAGACCCTTTGTATGTAAATATAAACTAGCTCTAAAGGTTACAGTGCATCAGGCACAGACTGGGGACAGTATCTAAGTTACAGGAAGAACTAGGATTGATTTTTCTAGCTCCCATTTACATTCAGATTTTCCAAACAGCTAAGGCCCAGTGTGCCAATCTCTTTTGAAAATCTGCTCCCTAGTGACTCAGTAGGATATATTTATACTGCTTTGTTAGCAAGGGGCCTTATTCATAATGTCCCAGGAAGGGTCAGGAAGTCTGTTGCATGGTAAGGGAATGTCACAGGGTGGCTGACCCTTTCAGGGAAGTTGGGCCTCATCTGTGATTTAATAGTTGCTGAGACTGCTCAGCTGAGGAACCAGGTAAGCATAATAAAGTAAATTTCTTGCAGCTCTTTTCCCAGCTGTGCGAGATGGCTCCTGGAGAGCATCCTTGAGCAGGGAAACTATAATAGAGCTGCAAGAGTTGGGAGGCTGTGGCAGGACATGCCTAAATCAAGGTGAGTGGAAGTATATATTTGCAGATGGCTTCCCAGATAGTGGCTGGTGGAGTGGCTAGCAAACAGGCTGCTGTAAAGGAACCTGGGTCAGGGCTGGGATGACTGATGTGCTGTACTAGGTTTACATGAAAGAGAAAGCTGAAGCCCTGAGAAGGGGGTGAACTAGGCTCTGAGTGTGGTGTCATTGCTCCCTTAGTTAAGACAACACAGCAGCAGTCTACACAAAGCTCTTACAATCTGTGACCGCAGAGATCCCTTTGTAGAGCTGCTTCAGTCAAGATTGAGGAGGAAAGGAGGTAGCAGGAAGATGGCTGGGGTGTGAGGAAATTAAAGGCAAGTAGGATGAATACATTTAGAAAGAAAAGCAGTGTTTGGAAATGAGGAGGGTTTTGTTCTGGAGCCTGTGATTTGTGGGTCAGTCTCGTATTCCTCAGCCCTGGCCCTGCCTGGGCTTCTTTGCTAAGAAGTTTGGTTGTCCTGTCCTGTCCTTTGAGCTCTTTCTCTGGTGTGGTTGTATTATATTTTGTGGGCAGAGGAATAATATTAAACCTGAAGCAATCCTGGGTGTCATGTGTAAGAGAGAAATCAGCCTTAAATAGAGCAGGGATTTTCAACCTTCTTAGACTCAAGGCATCTTTCCATAACTTCTCTGAATTACAGCACCCCATTTAAAAATGATGATAATTCCACTGTTTGTTCTGACTGCAGAAAAATAACATTGCAATTTTTGTGTTGCGCAGAATTCAGAAGAAAGACCACAACAAACCAAAATTGTTTTTGATATACTGGATTCCTGTTTGAAACCTCTGGGTTTATCTTGTGAATCATAGGGAACTAGGGCTAGAAGGGGCCTTACAGGGTAATCTATTGTAATTTCCTGTGTGACTGTGGTATCCAGCAAACAGCACAGCTTTTAATTGAAAGCTCCAGTCTTTACAAATGCCCAGGCAGGGTAGATGGAATCTGTACATTGAGCGATGATACCAGACAGTGGCTCATGGATTTGGAAGTCGATATCTGATGCCAAATGAAAGAAGAAGTCCAGCCCTCTGTTCAAGGCAGAAGCATCCCTGACTAAACCATCCAGCCAAATGTCTGTCCAACTTGCTCTGAAAAATGTCCAGGGATAGACATTCCACAACTTCTTTAGGTAGCTTGTAGGCCTGTGCAAAGAAGCTAGTATTCGCTTTGGATTCGGCCAGTTTGGGTGACAGTGATTCAGTTTCGGCGATTCAAATCGCTGGCCTGATTTGATTCGGCCAAATTGGCAGCAGCAGAATCTCCGAGGCAGCCAGGCCAGGCCCATCCCCTGCCTCTCTCCTAGCCCGGTAATGGCTGCACCTGCCTGTCTGCCCCAGGGAGCTAGAAAATTTGCATGAGCCCCCTGAACCCCCAAGGCTGTGCCAGGAGTGGTGAGTTCTGGGACTTTTCTCATTTATTTGTTTTTTTCTTGAAGGCCCAGAGTCCTGGCAGGCGGGGCAGCTGTGGGGGGCTCATGGCAGAGCCCCTCATACAGTGTGGGGCAGCGGGGATGACACCCCCCCCCACCCCCACCCCCCCGCCCAGCAGCATCTGGTGAGCACTGAGGCTTTTTTTAAAGTACTGGGAGCTTGGGCAGGTGGGGGCAGCCATGTGGGGACATGGGGCGGGGGCTGGCAGGTGTTCCCCATCCCTAGTACTTTACCAGCTTGGCATGGCTGCAGCTCCCTGCTGCAGCCAGCGGGGCCTGTTCAAATCATCAGAGCTCTCCGAATCTTTGCCGAAGATTCGGAGAGCTTCAAATTGATACGGACCTTTTTAATTGGTCCCCTGATTTGATTCAGAGATTTGGCCACCAAATTGGGCCATATCTCTTCCGAATCGAATCACCACCCAAAGCTTTGCACAGCCCTCGTAACTTGTCCCCATACTTGATCACCCACATTTGTAAGTGTTTACACACCTAAAAAAGACAAATATAATGTGGTACCCTGTAGCACCCTTAATGATCTCGGGGCACCTCAGGGTGCTGCAGCACTCTAATTTGAGGAAACACTGGTTAGAGGGGAGGTAAAGGATCTACATGCCACTCCTATTCTTGGGCTGCTGGGACTGGTTCAGCTCTGTCCCAAGTAAAAGCAACTTCAAGGTCAACTGCAGTAGGCCCTATAAATTGCTTTGGCAACCGGGAATACCCAAGCCATGCCCTTTCTCTCCTTAGGAATGCAGGAGCTGTGTAGAGCACTGTGCACAAGTGTCCTGGACTACTCTGCAACAGTCGGATGCTCTCCCTGTGCTTAGGGAGCCTTTAGGGCCTATTGCATTGGTCTTTGGTCTCTTTACACTAGCAGAACTAGTATAAAATGATACCCACTACACTACTTTATTTGGCTTGTATCATGTACTCAAGACCTGACAGGATAGAGCCCTGTAACTTTCAGAAAGGGCCTCTGACTCTGGGTTCAAGCAAGTGAGATGCACAGCGAGCTGATGGAAACAAAAGAGAAACTGTTTTGCTTCTTTTTAGCCAAAAGAAGCGTAAAGTAAATTGCAAAAAGTCTTAAAAAAACCAAAACTGTGTCTGCTCTTCACATGCAATGGTTACAGAAAGCTGAAAGGCTATGAAATGAGGGCAGGCTCAAACTGGGAATACTGAGAGAAAAAGAAAAGGTAATTAGCCTCCTTTTCCCCATCCACAATTCCCCAGTGTAAATTAAAATTAATTCAGGTGGAAAGTTTTATAATGGTTTGTGAAACTGGAGCAGGCTCTGTAAGTGAGGACTGCCTGTTCCAAGATGTTGATAGGCAAGAAATTTGGCCTTTTCCAGATCAGCCAGCCTTGTCTTCTGTGCACAAAAATTCAGAGGAGGCAGGAGGGTTTCTGCTGCTGCAGTTAAGGATCTGTGTTGCTAGTATGGCAGAATGTTGGCACATTCCTTGGCCACCCCTCTTCCGTTGTCACTAACTGGTTTGAAAAATGTGAATTGACCCATGTTGCAAATATAGTTGTGTTGAGCTGTGTTGGGAACATTGTATGAGGGCTGTTTATAACAGTAATAGAGTGTGGAGCAGTGCTCTCCAAACTTCCTTGACGTAGCTTTGACCATGCGTGATCTTCTGGCCTTAATAATATCTCCTTCCTGGTGCCCTAGAGATGATTCTTTGTCCTTCTTCCTCCTGACAGTATGCAGCATTGCTGGTGCACCTAAGGATATACCATGCCGTTTGCTCCATTCTGGAGCTTTGTACAGCTCTGCCAGCTTGTGACTGTCCCGACCTACACCAATTGTTTTCAAACTTCTTAAATTCATGGAACCCTCAGATCATTTCTGCTATGGCAGCCCTACCCATATTCATGAGGCTAGGTGACCAGGCCCAGTAATGACAACATGCCACCTTCCAGCCTGCTCCATCTCTGCCCCCAGTCTCTGTGGAGTCCCTGATGACCAGGGATCATGGTTTTCCCAGTTTAAAAATGGCAAAAATCTCTGATTTTAAAGGGCTGGGCAGGGGGAAGAGAATCACAAATTCTCTGATTTAAAAAACCCCCAAATCTGCATTTTTCCATGATTAGAACGAAACACCACTATATATCTAGGTATTAGTTGAATACAACGTTTCACTGAGATACAGTTACAATTTTAAAGCAATTTGGAAGCACTGTCCCAGCTGGGAAGCAGCCCCAGGCCTGCCCAACTCCCTCCCTTTCTCACTATGGGGGCCTCAGTCCTCTCCCCCTTCCCCAGACTTGCCTGGAGTGCAGCTCCCTCAGGTTGCCTAGTGGCAGTGTGCATGTGTATTTGCACACATGCGCATGGTGCCCCTGCCTGACCACCGTCCTCCCACTCCCCCGAGCCCCTTGCAGGCTGGATGCCTCTGCCTGACCACTGTCCTCCCACTCCCCTGAGCCCCTTGCAGGCTGGAACTCTTCCAGCTTACGAGGGGAAACCCACTGTTTCCCACATTTTTCTCTTTTAAAGGAGAAAATCCAGGGTTTACCACATTTTCTATGGCTAATTGGAAACTCAGATCCCTGCTGATGACTTTCTGCAAACCCAGGGTTCCATGGAGCCGTTTGAAAACCACCGTCCTACACTATGCTACACTGTGTTGCCTGTAGTTGTGATCTGAACTCAGAATCTCTCTGAAGCCCCAGCCTGAGAACACAAAAGACCGTTCTCTTACAGCTGAGGTCTAAATTAGAATCAGCACTTTTAGAAAGGAGCTGATGCGTTAGCTCCACTCTGTCACTAAATATTATACAGAATATCAGTGTTTAATACAACGTTAACTATTTGTCAAAGCACCTTTGGCACTATAAAAAACAATAGTAAAATTAAACTCTATTGGCCTTTCCTCCTAAACTACTAGTGTTTCAAGAAAGTTGCAGTCCTGAGTAAATACCTGTGTAAACATCCCCTTATGGCACTTAAAAGTATTTTAAATTTGCCCAGTTCATGTCTGCTTGCCATGTGAAATGCCCATTGATGGACATAGCCCACATGGGTCTCTCTCTGCTATATAGCTGCCTGATAAGACACTCAGTGTAACTTTCCATTCATAGCATCTATCAAAGTAGGCTGTTGCCTATGAAAGCTCTGCCTCTGAATCAGTTAGTTTCTAAGGCAACACCCTGCTTTCTGCTCAGTGTAAATGTTTAACTTTAAGGCCTTTGTCACCAGATGCAGCTTACAGCACTTTACCTATGTTGATCTAAAGCTAACAGCAGGCCCATAGTATAGACACAGGGGATTAAGACCTGCTGCTGTCAGTACATTTATACCCATGTAACTGCCTGTGTGTTAGGGGTAGTATCAATATAGTAGTGTGCAGGAAAAACATTGCACCCCAACTGCTTTGCCTACACTAACACAAAATCTGTATGTAGGCCAGGCCTACCTGTGTGTAACTAGCATTAAACTAAAACAAAACACAGGTCTGTCTGTCTGTCTGTCTGTCGGTCGCAAGAGTAGGAAGTAATATGTTAAAAAGCAATCATTTCTGTCTATCCGCTGATTAGTAGCTTGAGGCAGTCTGGTTTCCTAGATGGAGTACTACTCTGGGAAAACTGGGTCCTACTCCTAGCTCTTGCCACTTTTCTGTCCTATGGTTTTTGGGCAAGTCACTACCTATCTTATTGCATTTGTTTTTCCTATGCCTAAAACAGAGATAATAGCATTAGCTTGTTTTCTAAACTGCTGTGAGATCTATAAATGAAAATTTCTAATTTTTGGAAAGCTGTATCAGAAAATTCTCACATATGGCTGGTAGTTTTCCTCACAGTGTTTCAAGCCCTGTATTTAGAACTTCATCAGTTTGTTCTCTTGGCAATCATGAAATAAATTAATTTCATTTGTTAGACAAATGTAGCTTAGTTTTTACTTAGTGCCCTTTGAGCTAGAGGGAATAACAAAAGTTGGATCCACTTGGTGTTAGTTAAGTACTTAAATATTACATGCTCGAAGAAGTTCACAAGCTTTCTCTTTTGTGATTATGCAGTGCCTAGCACCAGAGTCCAGGGCTCCCAGAAACTAACAAAATGCAAATAATATTAATTAATATTAGATGTGGGGAGAAGTGGGCATGCTAGAAGGAAGGAATAGGCTACAATTGGACCTAGACAAGTTACAGGGGTGGGCGGATGAGAACAGGATGGGATTCAACACTGAGAAGTGCAAGGGGCTGCACCTGGGGAGGAAGAACCAGCACCATACCTACAGGTTGGGGACCTCCCTTCTGGGCAGTGCAGAGGCAGAAAAGGATCTTGGAGTCATTATTGATGCCAAGATGAACATGGGCCAACAGTGTGGGGACATGGTCAGGAAGGCCAACCACACTTTGTCATGCATCCACAGATGCATCTCAAGCAGGTCCAAGGAGGTGATCCTCCACCTCTACAACACTGGTCAGGCCGCAGTTGGGGTACTGCGTCCAGTTGTGGGCGCCGCACTTCAGGAGGGATGTAGACAACATGGAGAGGATCCAGAGGAGGGATACCTGCATGATCGGGGGCAGCAGGACAGGCCCTATGAGGAGAAGCTACGGGACCTGAACCTGTTCAGCCTCCACAAGAGAAGGCTGAGGGGGGATCTAGTGGCCGTTTACAAACTAGTCAGGGGGGACCACCAGGCATTGGGGGAGTCCCTGTTCTTCCCCCGAGCACTGCCAGGAGTGACAAGAAATAACGGTCACAAGCTGGCAGAGGGTAGACTCAGATTAGACATCAGGAGGTGCTACTTCACGATCAGGGTAGCTAGGATCTGGAATCAACTTCAAAGCGAAGTGGTGCTGGCTCCTACCCTGGGGGTCTTTAAGAGGAGGCTAGATGAACACCTTGCCAGGGTTGTTTGACCCCAGTACTCTTTCCTGCCATGGCAGGGGGTTGGACTAGATGATCTACTCAGGTCCCTTCCCTACCCACCATAAAATGTTCTGCATAATATTTTGTGCAAGTCTCTTTATATAACAAGATTTCATTTAAAACACTCTGCTATTAAATCTTTAGAAGGAAATGAGGAGAGACAGCAGTTTTGTGTTGTGAATTACAGGGTGTGGAAGTGGGCGTGACACTAACTGTACTTATATTATTGCTGACAACATATTTATTTTCTTGTTTATTCCTGGATTAGAACTTGTGAATAGGATCCCAGTAAACAGCCAGGCAAATCGTTACTTATCAAGTATTTAAAAGTGAAAGGTCTTATAATTTTCCTTAGTAATAACTGTGATTTCTTCCAGCTGGATTAGCAGCTCCCAGCTCTGGTCAGTGCAGAACAGGTAGTGTTTAGGTTTGTGGACAGTGAGTTATTGTCTCCTGTAATAGTGTTGACCTGTTGTTTCTTTTTCCTGGCCTGGGATCTGAGGAAGAGTGAAAATGTACATGTTCTGAGCTAGTACCTGTTTTAATAGTCTCTCATTTGTCAGTCATTGGAATGATGCAAAGTCACTGCTAGCATTGGCTCAACACCAGCTAGAGCAAGCTGTATTTATTTCATTTTATGAAACAATCAGTATTTTTTGTGATGGAATCCTCTTAAAAGATCAATTTTAATTAGTTTTCTGATCCCTTTGTTCCCAGGTGTGCAGTGTTGGTGAAACAGGTTGCATGCTGCAGCTGCATTTTTGCTTTGTGATGGTTAATGACCTTAAAAAAAATGAATTCCAAGCAGCTGTTGATAGGCCAAGGGGAACAGAAAATAATTGCATACAAAGCGCTTCAGTTCAGCATCCTTCCACCAGTGCTGTTGAGACAACACGAGAAGCAACCATTAAGCACTGGTAATCTCTCGCCAGCAGTCTGTCTCCTGCCTCTGAAGAGCGAAGAGGCCTCTTTACCACTAATCCTGCTATCAGGCTGAAGAGACTTGGCTACAGCTCTGCTGAGCCCTAGGAGTGTTAGGGTGTGAAAGTGATGTTATCTATCTCTTTGCTGACCTTTCCAGGGACAAGTCTTGCCTTTTTTTGCTTTCAAGGATTTTTGACTTACAACTGTCAGGAGTCTTAATACATAGTCATTGCTGCTTTTTTATTGTTTACTTGTGTATTTTTCATGGGGATCTTTACTTTGTCATTTTCTTAGAGGATTTTTTTCTAATAATTGAGGCAACATTGTATCTGGGTTAGAGCAAGCAAGGGGGAGCCAGGATTCCTGGGGTTTGTCTCTAGATCAGGGGCGAGCAAACTACAGCCTGCAGGCTGGACCTGTCCCACCAGGCAGTTTCATCTAGCTGTGGGTGCCCTCCAATTAACTGTACCTCACCCAGCCCATGTGCTTCATCCCCACTCTTGTACAGGCGAGGGCCCTGGCCAGCAACCACAGCTTCTAGGCAGGGCTACTGCTGCGGTTGCTGAGGGACCTGCTCAGCTTCCCCAGTCTCCAGCAGCTCCTCCTCATGTCCCTGCAGCAGGTAGGGAAGTGGGTTGGGGGAAGCTGCAGGTGGACAGCAACATAGGGCGGGGGCTAGCAGGAATCTGGCAGAGCCCAGGGTCTGCGCCCAGTGGGGCAGTGGGAATGCGGAGCTCGGGTAGGCAGGGTGTGAGGGTGAAGTGGTGTGGGGACTCCCTATCCCCCCCATGGCTCTCAACTTCTGCCAGCAATGTCAGCAGGCCCTTGGGGTGCTCATAACCCATGCAGTTGCTGCCTCCCTGTGGCATACAGCACCAGCCAATTCCAGGAACTGCACATGGTGATAAAGAGCGGAGCCAGGGTGGCTCTCGCACCCCTCCATGTGAACCCCTGGTGTAAGGCTACTTGGCTGAACTTGAAGGTGAGGGACAGCACACAAATCTTTACTTCCATGCTTCATTACCATGCTGTCTCGCTCAAATTTTTTGCACTTTGATGCTGATGTTTCTCATGGCTGTCTGCACTGCTGTTGTTTGTGTTTTTTTTTTTCTATGTTGTGGGTGAATCTCAGAACTAGGTGAAAGTGTGTGTGTGTAGGTCATATTAGCAAGAACATCTCCATGGGCCATGGTCCTTGCACAAAATATGCTGAGACCTATTCTGCTTCTCAGCTGAGACAGGAAATTCAACTGTTGTTAATGTCCATATGTTTAAAAATGGAGCCTGTGATGGTGGTATTAATTTAGGGGTGGGCAAAATATGGCAAGGCCATTCTATGTAGCCTGTGGGGCCCCTAAAATATTCAGAAAATTTAAGAATTATCTGTCCTTGGTTCCTGTCAAAAATGATAGGAGACAAGGGCAGTAGGTCCCAGGGGAAGCCCAGAGGGCTCCCGCAACAGCAGGACCAGGTGGCTGCCCCGGTGCAGGAGCCTCAGGTAAGGGGGGAGGGTGCCTTGTGGCCTGTGCTCCCTGCTGCAGCCTCTTGCAGCCTGCATGGGGCTGTCCAGAGCAGGCACAGGCAGCCCCACATGGGCTGTGAGTGGCTGCAGCAGGGAGTGCCGGGCATGGGGCGGGAGAGGGGCCACTTTTCCCCGTGCTCAGCACCAGCTTGTAACCCAGCCCTGCGCTGGCTCTGGGCTTGCTAGTCGTGGCTGCGGCCCCCCGCTTTGCCGCACCTGGTGGTGTTTGCTGCTGCTGCCCGCTCGGAGCTTGCACGCTGGGCAGCCCAGAGCCTGTGCGGGGCCCAGGCTGGCAGCGGGGGTGGGTTACAAGCTGGTTCTGAGTGCAGGGAAAACCGGCCCCTTGCCCACCCCATGGCCGGCGCCCCACGCTGTAGCCACTTGTAGCCCCTGTGGGGCTGCCTGTGCCTGCTCAGGACAGCCCCGCATGGGCTGTGACCGGCTGCAGCAGGGAGCACTGGCCATGAGGCAGGTGTGGGGCCACTTTTCCCTGCACTCAACACCAGCTCTTCCTCTGCCAGTGAGCAGGGGGTTGGGGCTGTGCGCTGCCCCCCGCCTATACTGTGGAGCTGGGGGCACTGGGAGTGAGCAGGTGCGGAAGCCAGCAGGAACACGGGGCCCACACTGTTGCCCTGGGACCAGCACTGGTGGGGCTCAGAGCAGGGTGGCAGGGGTATGGGGTCCCAGCTGGCAGGGGCTCTGGAGCTGGGCAGCTCCCCCCTCTCCCTGCTGGTGCAGTGCAGTCCAGCTTCACAGACCCCTGCCATCCTGTGCCCTGCTTTGGACACCACTGGTGCTTGCCCTGGGACATTGGTCCCAAGATGGTAACCAGGGGGTGGGGCACCTGTCAAGGGGCAGGGCTACCGATTTGGCCCTCGACAGCTTGCCAAAACTGGGTAAGTGGCCCTCCACCCAAAATAATTGCCTGCCCCTGTATTGATCTGTGCCTGACATTTGCTGCTGGTGGGGCTCCTCAGGGAATTCCAGCTAATTGCTGCAGAAAGGCAACAAGTTTATTCTAATGACATTTATGAAGGTACAATAACTGTTGGTATATAATTACTGCATGGTATGAGCATTGTTTCTGAGGGCCACATTGGCCTGCATGTTCTGGATGTTTGGCATAGTAATGCTCGTGTCAAAGCTGGTGTTCCTTCCAAAATATTTTTCCCTCTTCAATCTAATCAGCAAGCACTTTCAAGTAGCTTGAAATTGACTTCACTCTGCATGGCAGCCACTGCTTTGAAAGACAAGCGATTAAACTGAAATGAAAATAGAGATAATCTCATGTTATGAATTTAAAGCGCACGGCTGAAGAAGAGGCATTTAACTTTAGTTTTCTTTGATCATTCTTTTTCCACTGTCTGCCTTTCAGAGAGAATCTTAAAAATCTGTATGCTTCCCTCCTTCCTCTCCACTACCTCTTTGCTTTCTCTTGGACTTGGTGTGGTTGTACTCAGCACAATGACTCAGTCAGTGGTAATGAGGGATCCTGTACCTATTTTGTCTAGAGGTGCACTAATGGATATAGGATCGGCACCAATGGAGTGAAAATTTACATTATTGACAATCGGTTTCTTTTGGCTGGTATAGTCAGTTATGTCACTGATAAATGCCATATGTATGAGCACAGCTGCAGCATGCATGCAGCCAGGAGTGCAGCCAGGCAGTATACAGAACAGCATCTGGCCGGTAAATCTGTAGGGGGGAACAGGGCACAGGGTGGGCAGATTGAGGCCCACACAGTGAGGGAGAGAGTGGGACAGGGGCAGGTGCTGCCCAGACAGGGTGGAATGAGGCATGGGATAGAGCCGTGGGTGGTTCATCCAGGGGGCGCAGGAGGGTCGGGAAGGGGGGGCACTGCGTCCTGTTTGCACCCCTGGAGGATGCATGGGGGCATGTGTGGCAGAATGCCAGCTCTTTCTCTCCTAGAAAACTCTGCTATGTGACAATTTGGTTAACACGGTCACTGCAAAGGGCAGACTTCGCTGCCCCATCTCTTCATGTAACCCTGAGTTGTAACCTTAATTGGATACATTCCTGTGGGAGGGGGGAAACCTGCTCCCTCTGCCTACATGACTGGCATCACATACTTGGGTGGGGGCTTAAGCTTCCTATTGTTCTAAGCAATGCCAATCTGACTGGGAGGGGGCTAAGGACTCTGCCAGTCTACCCGGCAACCAGTGATGCATTTCAAATTGGTTGGCTGGCAGCCAACAGGTATGGACCTACACTGGACCAGGTAAATGAGGTTAAGGACTGTCCAGGAGGAGGGGTGGTAGCCATGATGAAAAACTTAGAAGCTGGACCATCTGAAACTTGCTTTCTCTCTGGAAACACAAGATCAGTGAACTGCCTGCCTCCAGTGGGAATCTCCATGTGCCTCTGGGTGATACTTATGAGTAAGCTACCTGAGATCTCACTAGATGTATAGCTTGCAGTAACTCAGATGTGCGATCAAAGGCTACCCAGCCATTCTGTTTGCTCTGTGGGTTTTCTCTGATATTGCTGTACCCTATTCCAAACCTACTCCTTGTAACCAATAAAGTTCTCCTTTGTACCTAGCGTGGGAGACTTAATGGGAGAGGGGCTAGATTATGCCTTGGGATCCCCTTCGTTCAGCTGACTAAGGGAGACCACTATTTGTGCTTCAGACTAAGGGAAGCATCCCAAGTTCTTGCAGTGGGTCAAGTACCCTTAAGGACTACTAGGCCTGTGTTTCCCAGGGGGCACAGGGCCGGGATCAGTCCAGATGCTGGGTGGTAGTTGCGTTAGCCCCAGGCTAGTGGGTGTACTCCAGGAGGGGGGTTGGTCAGGTGTGAGGCACTTGGAGCCTGGAAGGTGGTCGGGAGCAGTGAGGTGGGTGGATCATTGTAGGAGCAACCCTTACGAGCCTGCCACACCATATTTGTGTGTGGGGCAAGGGTGGGCTGCCCACTTGGTGCCAGGGGCTGTGTCGGTCTTTTCCCAGCAGGGTAGCTGGGCTGGGGCAGTGCTTGAGGTGGGGCGGGGCAGAAAAGACAGTGCTGGTAGCGAGGGCTATGGGGTGGGATATGGCCACCCCATAGCCACCTCTCTCAGCACTGGTGCCCAACCTACCCCCACCCTCCTGAGCACAGCCCCAGCTCAGCCCAGCCCCCTTGCTGGGAAGAGGCTGGCATAGCCCCTGCCCCAAGCTCATAGCTTGCTGTCACCTCCCACACACATCTGGGGGGCACATGCCCCCTATGCCTCTCCTGGGGATGTGCACAGTGGCGGGGAGTTCCCCTGCTCCCCCTCCCCCCACCTGCAGACAAGCCACCTTTTGGCTTTGTCCCACACCCCACCCCACCGTAGCTGGGCAGTGTCTACCTCTGCCCCAGCCCCATTCCCTTCCTCACCATGGAAGCCTTGATCTGCCCGCCCCCCCCCGGCTTACCACTAGATGCTGCTTTCCAAGCTGCCGGCCTGCATGTCGGCTATCAGATAGATATCAGCCAATTTATAGCTGGTTAATAATTGGCCAACGGCATCGGTCAAAAAAATCTTTATCGGTGCACCCCTAATTTTGTCTCGGTGTTTTATTAGCAAGTAGAAAGTATTTTTCTCATTGTCAGCCTTGCAAACTAAGGATCTGAGAGTCCAGCTCAGTTTCCTCTTGTATGTCAGCTGTAATAAATGTTTCTACAGGCCAGATTCTTCCCCCTGTCACATGTACCTTAGCTTTCCATCAGTGTGATCTAATGTAAGTGGTTGGAATTTAGCTAACAACTGCAGACTACAAAGAGTGAAATCCAGCTCCTTTGCTATTGCTGTGTGTTGGCATAGCAGAGCTATGAGGGCTAAGAAGTCAGTGGTTGTGAGTCTGAATTCTTACAGGGAAGCAGGCCCTAGGATTAAGAGAACATTTTTAAAGTTTACTTTTGAGTAGTACTAACATTTGCATCAACCTGAAAATGATTCTTCCAACTTTTCAAGTATGCAGATGCAGGCAAAGGAGTCAGTGATAGTGAAGACATGTAAGTAGGAATTGAATGCTCCTCTTTCTTGTCTGTGGCCAGACATGGCAAAGATAAGCATAGCTTGGCTGCATATGTCATTTGGAGCAGGCAGCTGTTCTCTGGGTATATCAGTTTGTGGACGTGGCTAGGCTTTAGGGCAAGGGGATGGCAATTAGTTTGGCTGGAGGGCCACTTAAGGAGTTTTAGTGAGCTGTCAGGACTGGGTCAGCACCTCCTGCCCCATCCCCCCCACAGCATCTCACCAAAACATCCTAAGAGGCTTCTGCATGCAGCCAGGCAGCTGGGCTAGAGTTGTGGGTGGGTGGGAGGGAGCAGAATCTGGGATGTGGCCAGGGCTGGGGCTGGGATTGGGATCACGTTGATGACAGTACAGGGCTAGGGGTAGAGCCACAATCCACTCTCCTCACGACCCTGCGATAGGTGCCAATTCCACAGGCAGGGGCATGCAGGAAGCAGATTGCGGCTATGCTCCATCCTTGTGCTGTCACTGCCCAGAGATCTTGGGGTCTCCATGGAGATGAGCTGGGACCTGCATGGGCAGGGCTCGTGCCTAGGAGGACTGGATGGGCTGCGGGTAGGGAGCTGCCTCTGGGAGTGGGACAAGTTGGGGGTTGAAGCCAGTACTGAGATTTTGGGCCAGTGACAGTATAGGGCTAGGGCCCTATGCTAGGCCCAGGGCCCTATGCTAGGCCCAGGGCAGAGTTATTATCTGTTCCCCTCATGTCTCTGCCTGCAGAATGAGCAGCCATCGCAGGAATGTGCAGGCAGCAGATCATGGTTCGCCCAGCCCCGACTCCCCAGCCCCCCACAGCCCCATTCCAGCTGCCCAGCTGTGTGCCCTGTCCACATGGGTCCAGCACTTCCCACTGCTCCTGGGCAGTGGGGCTGGATACAAAAGCAACAGCCAGAAGTAGGCACTGCTGGGGCTGCCAGGAAACAAGGTCTGGCTGCCTCACTGCCCCAGCCCAACTGCATGCCTGGGGGCGGTGGGACCTGTTGCATGTACCACAGGGCCAGGCAGACCTAAGGGATCCACTGCAGGCCAGATCTGGCCCTTGGGCCATTTTTGCCCAGCCCTGCTTTAGGGTTTACTTTTTTAAGGACTGAGATTTCTAGCTTGAGTAAGCAGGGTAACCTCATTAGTAGCTGGGGTGCTCAGTGACTTCAAGTAGCACAGGTCTGCTTAAATGTATAAACATTTCTATTTGTTGTATAAATCCCTTTAACTGTATCTTTTTCTTTATGAAATGGATTTGGAAGGTTTGTAATCGGAATGGAATCCACATAGCCATTCAGCACAGAATAGTTGATGGAAGGGGAATTAGTACAGTGAACATTGCCTGCAAGTGCCAAGTATTTTCTGTGCTCCCCTGCTAGGTCTTTGATTATCACTCCATCCATACATCTCCTTTAACAGGTGGCACTCTCTCTCTTGTCCCCTACAACAGAGTGACTAAAGAAGTAGATGCTGCCTCAAAAGAAGCCAAATCCTTTCTGAAACAGCAAGAGAAAGAGAAAATTCAGACAGCAACTCCAACTTCTCTTCCTACAGTCTCTGGGTGAGTACATGCATTGCCACCCTCTCCCTCCCCACAAGGTGCTATAGTTTTGTTTGTAGGGAGTCCCACTTGGTAAGCAGAAGTCAGTTCTGCACCATTTGAGGCAGTGGAAGGTTTGCCTTGATTTCAGTGGGAACAGAACTGAGATGTAAAGGCCTGATTCTCTGAGGTGCCTAGACCAGGGGCGGGCAATTATTTTGGCTGGAGAGCTGCTTCATGAATTTTGGTGAGCTGTCAAGGGCTGCATGGGTAGCTCTGCCACTTGACAGTTGCCCCGCCCCCTGGTTGCCATCTTGTGTCCAGAAGTCCTGCCTCCTAACCCCTCCCTGCCCTTTGCCACCAGAAGTCCCTCCCCTTGCCCCTAGAAGGGTACTCCTTTTGGGAGGGGGTGGTGTGGCCTTGGAACTGAAAGTTACACCCTGTCACATGGTCTGTCAGGGATAGGCAACGTTTTTTGGCCAGTGCCGAAAAAACCACAATGTCTACCTTGTACTGGAGCGCTGCCGTGCCAAAAAAAAGCAAAACTGGGGGCGGGGGTAGGTATATGGCAGAATGCACTGCATTATTAATATAGTTAATTATAAACATTTCTTTTTGTGGTAAATATCAGGTTTTCTAAAAATTCTAAGCCTGGTGACAATAAATAAAACTTAGAGGGCGAGAGGCAGGCGCAGGGAGAAGCACTGCAGGTAGGTTGGCCCTGGGGAAGGTGGCAGCTTGAGGACAGGCAGGGCTGGGAGGGAAGCGGAGGCTGCCCCAGAGCTCCACAGACTCAGGCCGCAGCTGGGCCCTCAGTGGCACCCAAGGTGGAGCCTGGCCCACACAGCTGCATGGGATGGGGCGCAACTGGCCTGCCCGCGAGAGGGTGCTGCCTGGTGAGGGCAGGACACCAGGCTTGGGGGGGCTTCCAGCTCAGCCCCTGTGCCCACTGGGCACAGTGCAAGTGGGGTGGAGTCCCCCAAGGCATGGCAGGAGCCTCTGGGGCTCTGGGAACAGCTGGCCCATCCAGTCCCAAGTGGCACATGGCTCAGCCACCGCTTCTCCTTGCCCATGCTGACTTGGCCAGAGCCATCGCATTCTCAGCGGCACGCAGGGAAGCAGCATTTGGGATGGCTTTACTGCATGCCACTCAGGATGGGACAGGCCTGACCAGGCCAGCACCAGCAAGAAGTGGTGGCTGAGCCAGCTGAACCACACGCAGCTTCCCCACAACTGCTCAGAACAGACCGGGCTGGGCCCAGCTGGGCTGGCACCAGAGAGGTAAAGCTGTGGCTGAGTCTGTGCCGAGCAGCACACAAGGAAGTGACACACAGCTTAGCCGACATGTCTCTTTGCCAGTGCTGACTCAGCTGGGCCCATCCCGTCCTGAGTGGCATACAGCAAAGCTGGCCCAGCTGCTGCTTCCCTGCATGCTGCTTGGCATGCAGCAGGTCCAGCCAAGTCGGCACTGGCAAGAAGAAGTGGGGGCAAGAAGAAGTGGGGGCCCACTTAGAACATGGGAGTCGCTGGGACAGGCTGGCAGAGGTAAGTGGTTCTGGAAAGATCTCTTAAGAACTGGGTCGTCGTCTTGTATGGGTTGCAGTTGTTTGTTTGAGGATTTTACGGATTTTCCAGGGAAGGATGGCATGTCATAACTAATGGTGTGCAATTCGTGGGGATTTTCTTTTTGTACTGCAGCAATTCTTCACATGGTATCTGGGTGGCTCTTTCAGAGGTGCAATCCAGCTCTCCTTGTTGAGTGAAAGACCCTCTGAGAGGTCTGTCAGGATCTCCTACCTACTGACACAACACTTCATGTGAAATGTTCAGATGAAAAGAGTTTCTGACTTATTTTCAGGGTCATTGCACTGGTGATGTTGCTTGCAGGGCTCCAGCTGTTAAACTGCTTAAACTCTCATGGCTAACTGAGATGATCCTAATGTTTGTCAAAAGTCTGATATTATCTTTTAACACTCATCTTTACACTTGTCTTGAAGAAACTATGCTGACCTCCTTGCCAAGTTCTGGAAAAACTGAAATGTTTTCATGTTCCAAATGGCATATTTTTCCTCTATCAAAGTCATCTTCACTTGTGTTCAGAGAGGCCTACAGAGAGTATGGTTTGTTCAGAAATAGCAGAACTTGAAAACCTCTAAATCAAATTATATCAGCCTGAGGGAGCTTTGAAGGAACAATTCCTTTGTGACTTAAGGCTGCTGTTGGCTGCTGTTGGCTGAGGGAGCTTAAATTATTCACAGTCTACAGCTGGATTGTCAACCAGGTTAAATATTTCTACCTTAACTAAAGTGCAAGGTAAACATAACACAATGTGGACTTGTGGTGATCCTTAGAGGAATCTGCTACTGTGGATGAATATGTAGAAACTTGGCAGGCAAGGTTCTTTGGTTAGATGTGTTATCTTTTATTAGACCAACTAAGTAGTTGCAAAAAAGTTTTTAGCCAACTTTTGGGTGCAATCCCCCTTCTTCAGGCATAGGGAGTCTCTGCTGTTCTGAAACTCCAAGGAATGAGAGAAGCTAAAAGTGTGGTAGGATGTCAGTGTAAATGTAAATAGGTAGAGATAAACAAGACAAAAGGTAAAACAGGGGAGGGGAGGGGGAAGAGAGCAGGGGAAAGGAGGGAAAAAATGGTCAGAGGGAGACAACAGTGCTAAAATGCAAGGTGGAAGAAGGCCATCTGTGGAAAAGGGAATAGCTGAAGATCAGGAAAGCAGGAATGAGAGAAGCTAGTGTTTTCCCTTTGGCCTTTTTTGTCCCCCGTTTTTCTTCGCCCTCCCTTCCCTTGCTTTACCTTTTATTTTTCTAATTTCTAACCTTTTATATTTTTACTGACATTGTCACCTTTTTAGCTTCTCTCATTCCTGCTTTCCTGATCTCCAACTCTTTCCTTTTTCACAGACAGCCTCCTTTCCACCTTGTATTTTAGCACTGTTGTCTCCCTCTAACCTTTTTCCCCCCACCTCTTTCCCCCTGCTCTCTACCCTTTCCTCTCCCCTGCTTTTCCTTTTGTCTTGCTTATCTCTGCCTATTTACATTTACACTGAGATCCTACTACACTTTTTTTTAGCTTCTCTCATTCCTTGGAGTTTCAGAACAGCAGAGACTCCCTATGCCTGAAGAAGGGGGATTGCACCCGAAAGCTGGCTAAGAACATTTTTCAAACTACTTAGTTTGTCTAATAAAAAATATCACATCTAACCAAAGAACCTTGCCTGATTAACTACTTCCACTCCATGGCTGACCAGTGTGCAGCGTTTTGAACCTCTCATGCAACCCTCATCTACATCTGGTCAGGCAAGTCTTCTAACAGGGGGCCAACGCCTCCCCTGGCCCTTCACACAAAACACATACAACCTGTTGTGGGGGCTGGCCCATGTGCTGCCCTTCAGGCTGTCTTCAGCCCTACTCATCATGCCCCCTGTGCTGCCCTTCAGACCGTCCCTTCAGCCCTACTCAGCACCAGAACCGCACAGGCCTTCAGGCCACCGCTGCACACCCTACTCTGTGCAGGCCACACCATTGCCCCCTCTCTGGGGCCACATGACTGCCCCTTCTCTAGGGTCACCAGGGTGTTACGCCCCTTGGGGATCAGGTGGCCATAGCTGTGCCTGGCCTTCTAACCCACAGTATTGTTGAGGCTGGGGTATTGAGGCACCCCTACCTGCATTTCACTGGGGAGGTGAATGGTCCTGGTATTTCATGGGGCCTGTCCTGCCACAGACAGTGCCACCAGGCCTCTCTTCCCCAGCAGGGTTCAGTTTCAAGTCATGCCCAGGACCCTCCAACCTTCCCCATCGCTCCTGCCCTTACCTCCAAGATGTTGCAAGCAGCAGCTCAGCCGGGTGATGCTGCTGCCTTGGCTGCAAGAAACATGCTGCTGTCTCTACCCGGCTTGCCTTTGTTTGAAAATGGCCACGTTCAATAGTTACCTGCTGGCTACCCATTCCAGCCCTTAAAGTGACAGGCACCAAAGGTGCACTGCACAAAGTTAATTAGCTGTGCTGCCTATAGGGCCTTTGCAGATTCAGAAAGTATTCTGTGAGCCACTCAGATCCAGAAGAACAGCACATAGCTTCTTGTCTGTACCAGATGTTTGACATCCTGCTCTTAATGAGCTTAGTGGTCCGCTGGTCAATGCAAGGAACTAATTTAGATGCCCGAGTGTATCCTGTGCTGGCTTTTCCTCCTTCACCCTTCAAGCAGCTTGTTTGGTTCTGGATGCAGCTGGCCTACCCTATATTTATTTGTTTTTCTTTAACTAAACAGATAGAAGTAATCCAGGCAAATCAAACATCCGGTTCCTCATCTGCATGGTAACAAGCTCGGGTAACTAATTGGTCATGGGGATGGGATGTTTGCAACTTAAGTATATTTGTTGAATATAGTTAACATTCATACACACTATAAAAAGCAGTGGTTTAAGTTGAGGGTGAAGGTTGTTGGAGGAAAGTAAACTAAATACTTGGCTATAATTAAAACCAGGACTAAAAAACTACCAACTGTTATTCCTCAGCAGGATTTGTAGAAAAGTTCAGAATCTGAGTTTATTCTTTAGTTCCCACAGATCTGAGGCATCCTGGTCTCTTACTTGTCAAGTGTCCTAGATGTCCCCACAATGGCTCTCAACTCTGATCTATAATTACAGACACTCACCTGGACACCTCTGCTGTTATTCAGTGGGAATTGGGTGGAAGGGTTTCAGGAAGACACTTTACCTGACACCTGGCTGCATTTCATCCCTCTGCATTATTAGAATGCATGGTCACTGCCACAGGCTTCAGCTTGTAATGAGAGGTCCCAGTGGTCACATTTGTTTGCCTTCAGAAAAATTGGATGAAGACTCTCAGTGATAAAACAGCACACCAAAAAGCCACCTTATTGTTCCAGCAGTATTTTCCTACCTCTCTGGATCTGTGCACATACTGGGGTAGCTATTACACTCTGTCTGCAATTATCTGTACAATTAACCAGTGCCTGCTAGTCCTCATTGACACAATAGAGCCATCCTGGTTTAAAACATGAGTAATCCATGCTCTGAAAAGGCCATTCAGTAATTAATGAGGACAAAAATACTTAAGGAAACTTTCCTGCAGTAAAAAAATGCTTAAGGAAACTTCCCTGCAGTCTGCTGCAGTAACACTGTGTATGTGACTTCAAACCAAGAGAGTCCAGTTTAAGGTTGAGAAAGATCATCCCCTAATGCTTATGCCTCCACACTTTTTTGTATCCCCCATGTGGGCAGGGTCTGATCTTCTGTGCCTTTCATGCTGCTTTGTCAAAACACTGGTACTGTGTAAGGAGTGAAGTTCCTGCGTCTGCTCTGAAAATGGTATAATCAATTTTCGTTTAAAAGGCTAAGGAGGTTGTTTGTATGTAAACTGAACATTAGCAGGGAGAAAACGGAAAGGGGTTTTCCACTAACACTACTCTTATGTTTGCATATTAGCAAAGTTATTTGTAATTAAACCAGAACCTGCGCACTCAGTCCAGCTGTGCCTCTGTTTGATCCTGCCTGAAATTACAGTACTGAATTTGTGACCTCCAAGGCCTTTTTTCATGCATAACAAGCCGGTATAAATACAGGGTAAAATTCACCTTTGAAGTAAGCAGGCACCACTCTCATTGACTTCAGAAGGTGTGGTACGCACTAGCTCCAGGGCTGAATTTCATCCCTGAAGGTTTTTATTTCACTGCAAGATTTTGCAGCAAGAGGCAATTTGAAAGAGCTCTGGCCCAGATGCAGTGGCAAGGAATATAATAACCAGTAAATACCTTTCAGTACAGATACTTTTCTCCTGCAGGCTTTGATGTACCTATTCATTTAAGTCCAGTAATAACCAGGGATCCTGGTTTTCTCTGATTAAAAAAAAATTGCAGATTCTCTGATTAAAAACCCTAAAATCTGTGATTAAAATGAAAGGCCATTATATACCGGTATCAATTGAACACAATGTTTTATTGATATATTTAAAATTTTAAAGCAATTTGGACGCCTACCAGTGACTCAGTCACTACACTAAAATAAATTCTAAGTAATGTATTTTCGCGCATATAGTGCGTGGGCTATATAAGTTTTTACAAACATGAGGGATGGGTGCGGGCTATGCAGAGTCTTTAGGCTGATGTCATGGTGGTGGCGAGCCTCGGTGGGATTGGCTTGAGCGCAGCTGGCGGTGGTGAGTTGGGCTGCGCCCCCCCGCCCCCCGCAGCTTGAGCATGGCAGGGAGTGGGGGACTGCGAGCCCCGCACTGCCCTGGCGTTGCGTCCCCTACCTGCCTTGGAGCAGTGAGAATGATGGCTCAGGGTTGTGCCTCTTGCTGCTGCCGGCCAGGCAGGGGATGTGTCGGCAGGGTAGTGTAGGGCTCTCAGCGACCGCAACAAGGTTCCCCACCGAGCCTCTCTTTGCCCTGGCATGCTAGGTCCCATCCGCTAGACTGCAGAGGCCATGGGGGGGAAAGGCAGCGTGACGGGGAGCCTGAGCTCACAGTGGGCAGCCTGCACCTGCCCCATGCAGAGATCTGGGGGATACTGGTTCCCCCCTGCCCCTCGGGACCATGTGCAGTAGCAAGGAGCTGTCCCCCAGATAAGCCACCCATGGCCCCATCCCTCTCCCCACTGGGGTCCTGCAGCTGCACATTGCAGCTCCAGGCCCCAATGCCTATGCACTATCTAGCTGAGCAGCAGCCCCAGCTCTTCCCAACTCCCTCCCTATGGGGGCCTCAGTTCCCCCACCCTGCCAGATTTATCCTTGTGAGCTGCTTTCCAAGCTGCCAGGAGGCCATGTGCCTGTACTTGAACTGCTCTTCTCCCACTTCCCCTGCCTTTCCCCCCTCCCGCCCCCCCAGCCCCTTCCAGGTTGGAACTCTTTATGAAAAAGCAACATCTATGTGTTTCTCTGTTAAAATTAAAAATCTACATTTTTGTCCAGTAAAAGAGAAAACCCACAGCTTTTCCCATTCTTCCATGGAAAACGGAAAACCTGGTAATAAGCCAGATGAGAAAAATTCTGGCTTTTTGTTTTTGAAGGCATGCGGTGGGGGTGGGGGGAAAGGAGTCTCTCAACTGTCCAAAGGAGCAAAGTTGTAACAGTGGAAGGTGTGAAGGGATCATGCATGACTTAATGACTTACTCAAGTCATTAGGCTATGTTGCTTTCTTGATGTTAACACTGGTCTTCCAGTTTTCTAGCACAAGGGTAGAAGAACAGCCTTAAAAGTGATGGAGAGAAGAATTACAACAAGTTTCATGGGGGGATGCAAACGGGCCTGTTCCCAACAGCCACTGTCAGTAGCTAATTTTATTGTCCAAGTCACTCCTACCTGATCTCTAGCTTTACTGATAACTCAGGAAGATATTGCAACCTAAAGTTCTCTTTCCCAAAGTTGGCTGCTCCTCACATTTTCTTATTGAGACCTTCTATCTAAAGGAATAATCCGACCTCCTATCTGCTGTTGTGTCCGAGAGTAGTTACTGTGGATCTTAATGCTGCATTTTAACACCTAAGCTTAGCAGTGAGTCAGCAGAGTATCCATGTACCCTCCAGAGTCTTAGACCTGGTAGCTGAGGGCTGAAGAGCATCTATTTTAGAGGGAACACTGGCTAAGGCAGACCAGTCCATCGTACAATTTATGATGCCATACACCAGTGTTTCTAGACCAGGAGTACTTAGGCACCCTGGACTGCTACAATATCCTTTGAAGGGTGGTAGGAACTGTGAGAAAATAATCAGATAAGAGCAGGTGCAGGCTCTGCCTGCCTGGCTGCTCCTCCGTCCCCACTGCCTGGCCCCTTTGCCAGGAGGAAAACATTGTATAAATGCACTGGTTTTTAAAATGGGGTGCTGCTAAGTTCACAAAAGTTATGCACAGGTGCCTTGAGTCTAAAACATTTGAGAACCACTGCTCTAAACCTTGGCGGCAGAGATACTCAGAAGAAGCTGTCCCTCATCATTACTCAGCAACTGCCAGGAACAATTTGCTTATTTCACAAAAAGCAGTTTGATTTGCCTCTTTTCTCCTGAGAATTTGAATACATATTTCTGTTTGCTTGTAGTTGATGCCAAAAATGTTTGTATCAGTGATAAATGTCACCTGTGTGGAGTGAAAACAAAGCTCTGCATTTAAACATTACAGCACTGCAAAGGATATAGAGTTCACACCTGCTTGGAGATGTTTCTTTTAATAGCACAGTTTTTGCAGCTTCTCCGTTCAGATCTCGCTGCCCTGCAGTTACCCTGGTCCACTCTAGAGAGCAGTGCATTCTCGTGCAGGATGGAAAACCTCAGCTTCTTGCATCATTGCCAAATGTCTGGATGCGACATATTTTCCTTTGTGTAATGAGCTGACCCAGCCAGGGTGATATCTGTGTGCCCCACAGCTAGTTTGATCTACTTGCTATGAATGTGCCTTGGTTTCAGAAGATTAAATATTTTAAATGTGGCATTGACTGTTCCAAGTGAGTAAGCTCTTTACAGGTCTCTGATTTATTCTTATTTCTTTGCGTTTCTTTAGGCACCTTCTTAATTATTCCTTGTTAGCTTCTGCTGACTGTTGAGTTTTGCATTAACTACTCTTTGATCCAGCATGGGTATAGCTTTTTGCTTGTTTGTTTCTTGTTTTTCTTTGTTTTGTTAAATTGAGATTAATGACCACTCCAGGAAAGCATTTAACGGCCTTGTGTGTGCAGAGGGTATGGGAATTGGGGGCAATGTGAAAGTTTCAATGAGAAAAACAATGGCTGTTTCAGAGCCAAAAAGAAGTTTTCCTTAGCTTTAGGGAATAAGATGCAGATGTTTTATAGCTGTATACAAGGCATCCCAAATAACTTGCACTTCAGACAGACTTCTCTTTTTTTGAAGTCAGTGAGATATCCTAGGTTGTCCAACAGCATACAGGGTTAGGCTCATAATTAGGTTGGCTGGGTTTTGATTGAGACTTTGCTAACTGGCCTTGGGTACCACTACACCGTCCCTACTTAATTCTCACTTCGAGTTTTCCATTAATCATTCACCAGTGGTCATGCAGAGTGAAGAGAGGATCTGAGTCTAAGTGCTGCTAGTCCACCACTTCAATCAATTGCAAACACTTTTGTTCAGAAAAAAAAATACGAATTATAGATTTGATTTGCCTCTTACCTGCCCCTGTGCAAAGTTAGTGAGTCTCCACTAGCTGGACTCTTGATTATAGCAGTGCAAGAGGAGGCTCTTATTCCCTTTTTGTTGTCTCACAGCTGTTTTAGCAAGTGGGCTAACTGCTGTTGGGTGTTGGTATTGTACTAGAAAGGAGTTCTTGGCTTAAGTGGTGCCTGGACCACTCTCTGCCTTGTTTTATTTCTTTGCCTTGATGTGGCTGAGCAGAATCTGTTGACTGGACTAACTGGGATCAGCTGTTTCTTTTTCTAGTCTTGCCAGACTTGAGTAGAATGGAATCTTAACTATTTGAGGACTTAAACTCTCTAAAGCATTTCTCCTATAAACTACAACCAATCACTTCAAACTGGGGTCTTTCATAATTCTTTGATGAAAGTTATGGGCCTGTTTTCCCTCTAGGCAGCACAGGTTTCATGAAGCCTGCTTTCATTTATTTTCATCTCTTGTACCATGTGCATATCTCTGCTTTTGAGAATAGCTAACTGCAGAAATTAATTGCTCATGGGAAATTGAAGCCAGCTGTACTTTTTTCTGGACCTTTTCAAATGTGGAAGAAGACTTCTCCCCCTCCCTTCTCCTTCCTCCCATCATATTTTTGGAATAGAGGGCAAGAGGAAGCATTTTCTAGTGGTTAAAGCCCAGGTTTAGTAATTAGCTGTTAATACCATTATTTCCTGCAGACACAGCCTGGGATGTCTCCATCGAGAATGTCGTTTCCAGTGCAGTCCGTTTTGCTTTTGTACCATCTCCTTTCTTAGTTCCATCATGTACATAATACCCACTTTCCCCTCCTGAACACCCACGTTATACTTTATATGTTCTGTTTTCCTGTACTTCCCTCTTGTGGCAGTATAAAATCACTTCAGTTGAATCTTCCTTGTCAAAAGATGAGGCAAGGTCAGCAGAGGAAAGTGACTTCTTTTTTTTTCTTCCAGGGAGTCATGCCTACTGTCAAGCTCCACCAGATTGCTTCCTTTGAATTCTTTCTCTTCCCAACTAGGATATTAATGGCCTTGCTCAGAGGAAATAGGCAAGATGTCGCTGTGAAGTCCATTTGTTCTCTGAGCTTAGTTTGCATACCAGTTTTACTGTCTGCTGCTGGGTACCACCAAGTTGTCTTGTTTGGCATTTTGAATGGAAGCCACTTATTAATGTTACTGAACAACTTGCTGCCTAAAGTGCAGATTCCTCCTTTCTGGGATAAGTATATCTAAAAAGCGGCTCCAGATTCTGGTAGAAATCTTGTTAGGGCTTTATTATAGAGACTGGTTTGCATCTTGGAAAAATAAATACTCTGTTGCTATGTGTTATGGTTAACCCATATCTCCTTTTAGAAGATGCCTAAGAATGACCAGGCATGTATCTTTGCCTTAAATAATGGGAATTTCCTCTTCTTGTCCATTGTTATGAGGTTAGTTAGCATGGCTGAGGGTTTTGTTGGAGTTCTCATCAGTCTGGCTTTAGGGTGAACAGGAATTTTAGTGTTGCCATAGTTTCCAGGCCTTTCACTCCCCACCCAAAATCAGAACCATCACACTGGCCTTCCATAGTTGTCCAAGTTCATGTTCTAGAATTATGAGAGAATGGATGTCAGAAATACGCTGCATGGACCATATCCAGCTCCCTGGACTGCTTTAATTAGTTCTGCCAATCAGAGCACTTTGTTCCCCATCCAGCCCAACAAGCCGCTTCAACTTGTTTCTAATTCTTCAAGACAGAGTCCAGTCAGCATCATTACAGGACTCCTAGAGCCACTGACACTCTGCTTTTTATAGGGAATTGAGTGCTGATGACAGTTGCCATGTTGACAGATTTTCTTCTGGCTAAGCAAGTAATACCCAGCATGGGCAGCAACTGTGCAACAAGCCTGCCCTTGTTAGCTCACCTCAACCCTGACCTGGGGAGCAGGGAAATGAGTCTCCATAACCTGTTCATCCCATGAAACCTCTGCTGTGGGAGCCAGCAAAGATCTGTGACATTTTGTAAGTCAATGAATTGTATTTGGCAGTAACAAATGGGTTAAAAAGGCTGCCTTAGATTTTAGCTCCTGGCTTTCATAATGCAGGGCCATTGGGAATTCCATTGAAAGCTTTAGTTTTTCCCTCCTTTGCTAGAGGCTGGCTAACCTTTCCAACACTTAACTGTACTGGCAGAACACAGTTCTGTAAGTCATGGAAGCTTTATGAAGGAGCAGAGGTGTGAGTGTTTGAAAAATGAGATGATTAAACTTCTTTGGAAGAGTGTTGAAAAAAGTGGTTTCTGAACTGAGCATGTTGTTTTCCCACACACTGGTTGGTACACAGGATGCCTATCTTCAGCTGTCACATGCAACATCATCACTGCAGCAGCTTGGAAGAGCTTGTAAAGGTCATCCGATTCCTGTGTGCAAGGCATCTCTCTAACTCTTCAGTAGCTGGGCACTGAATGATAATCCAGGAACCATGGGTCAGTTCTTGGCTCTGTCCCAGGCTTCCCTATATGACCATGGGCATGTGGCCTCATCTCTTCACCAATAAACATGAATAATACTGTATTGCCCCATACTGTCTGCCTTGTCTACTTAGTACAAGCTGTTTTGAGCAGTAATGATTTCTCATCAGGGTCTATTTAGTACCTTACACGATGGGGCTCCCTTCCTGCTAGACACTGTAGGTGATCCAAATCAGCATCATTGTGTCTGGTTTTATATACTGCCTGATGCATTAAGCTGGGAGTCAGGTCCACTGTGATAAGTGGATAATACATTTCAAGGCCCACTAGTCAGAGATGCAGTTGCTTAAAGACAGCTCAAAAGTTTCCTTTCCTGTAATATGTAAAATCCTTTCTCCTTCCACACTGTTCACAATAACCCTTTGGAAAGTTGGATGAGAGCCCCATTTCCTCTCCCCCCTTGCATGTGTGCTGTGCTTAGTTGGAGAGACTTGCTGTAAGAGCTTTGCCAGTTGCATTGTAGATTTTTTTTCCCCCCCACTTTCTCCAGTCAACAAGAAGGCTGGAGCACTTGTTTTGGAAACAAAGCTGTTTCTAAAGAATTATGTGGACTCTACAAACAGTTGAGCAAAAATAGGTCATAAATTTTGGGTATCTTCTGAAGACAGAACAGCCACACAGTACCGATTTACTATTTCCCCTTTCTGAAGTCATAGTTTTCACAGTTGAAGATGACGCTTGAGATTTCTTTAAAGGGTAAGTCAAACATGGCTAGTTGTAATGCCAGAAAGATTGGCATATATAGTAATTTTATACTAATTTTTGCTGGATTGCAGGGCATGAAGTTGAATGTCTTCTAGAAAGAGTTTGGGCTGCTCCTGGAAGAATAAGAAACGTTTATGTAACTGCCTGTCCCTGACACTGCAGGGAGGTGCAGATATGTGGCAGAATATTAAAAGGAAGTTCTTGGTCTCAGCCTACAAGTGATGCTTTGGAGCTGACTGCTCAACCTTTTCTTTCAATGCAAACAAACATCTGTTATCACTCCTGTAAAAATGTATCATCATCCTTTAGTCTTTTTGCCATATCTCTGAGCACTAGCCAAGCTTGAGATGGGAGCTGCACCATACTGCTATTTTAAGCAGTATTCTGCTTTTTTAAAGCAGTGGGTTTTTTCTGATTTCCAAGTTAGACTTGTTTCCTGCATTACTGGGTGTTTGTTACCTGAGTTCTAGTACTGTGCTACTACTCTATGAGCTTTTGGGTCACGTCTACCCTGCAGTGATTCATCCAGTTCAGTCTTTAACTCCTGGAAGGTTTGTGCTGACTTATATACAACTCACTGTTCAGGATGGGCTGGCTTCTCTTCTTTGATTGTTCCAAAGACTTGACTGAAGAAGATCCAGAGCAGAAGGCCCCTGGACACTGCACAAGGATATTCTGTTTGGCTCTGAGACTAGGCTTTTCATCTAGCCACTGTTTATCATATTCTAGCGGTATAGCAATTTGTTGGTGGTTGTAGACTATTGCCTGTTTCTCATTAGAGAATATCCTTGTGTGGACAGTACCATAGAAATGTCTATAAACAAATACATTCTGGATGTTCCTCTGGGACCTGAGATTGTTCTCTGGACTGTTCAATGGGAGAATGGTCTGAAATCCATATTGCATCAGACTGCAGAACTGCCATTAGAGTGTAGTATTATTGGGTGTAAAAGTTGAAAGAGAAGTATGTGAGTATTCCTGTGTTTACTGCTCCTCCAGTGACTTTGCTATATTAAATGTATGACAACCAAGAGAAAGAAGCAGTTGGATATCAGCCCTTGCAAGCATGCAGTGTCCTGAATTTCCTTTTTAAGAACTTGCATAACAAAGGTGTCTGAGAGAGGACTCAGGAACTCCCATCTCATATGCAGGCTTTAAAGAGAAGGGAAGAAAAGAAAAAAAAACCCTGTGCTATGGGACTTTGCTGCTCTCATCCCCCTGCAGAGCGCCTCTCGTTCCTTGTTATATTGTAACAGTAATTGCCAGCTAAGATATCTTTTACACTGTTGCATGTAGACTTGCAGAAAAGGACCTGCAGGTTACAGTGGACAATAAACTGAATATGAGTCAACAGTATGCCCTTGTTGCAAAGAAGGATAACAGCATACTGGGCTGCATTGGTAGGAGCATTGCCAGAAGATAGAGGGAAGTGATTCTTCTCTATTCAGCACTTGGTGAGGCCACATCTGGAGTACTGGGTACTGGTGGGACAGGAGGAGGGAATTAAACCCCCTCCGCTCCCCATGCACTTCCAGCTGCTGCTGGGGCTGGCCATGCTCCCTTCCACTTGAACCGCAAGGGGGAAGAGTGGGAAATGCAGGGTCTGCTTTTCCCATCCCCCTCCAGGCATACCCGGACTAGGGACCATACAGGGTAGGGTGGGGGTTTAAACCCATCCCCCATCATACTCAGCCTGCCAGGGCCTGGCCACACCCTCAGCTAGCTTCCTTCTAGCCTAGGGCTTGCTCTAGTGCCCCCCAGCATATGGCCTGGGCCACTACAGGCATGTGGCTGCATTTCTGGAATCAGAAGCGAATGTCTTTTCATTTGCTTGCCTGTTCAATCTATGCAAGTTAAATTAACTTGTAGATATTGAACTGATTAAGGCTTGGGCTTCTTGAATGTCTGTACTTAGCCCAAGTCTACCTAAACTGCACAATGTAGTTCTGTGGAGATACCTGAGCTAGCTTCTCAGCAGGGTTTTATAACTGCACGGTCTCTGATGCCCAGCCTAACCCAGCTATCCTATTTTCTCACATGTAGCTGGCACCTTTCCCAGCAAAACAACGTGGTGGAAATTGGGATGCACATTATATGCAAGAAATATGAATCCCCATGGGTCTGGAAATTTGGTGGTGGGACAGTGGTGGCAGCATTAATTCACAGAATTATAGAAAAGCAGGCCTGCATGGGACCTCCATAAGTTAGCTAATCCAATCCCCTGCCTGAGGCAGGATCATCCCTATCCAAGCCATCCAATACAAACTGTTGTCTAACATATTACTAAAACTACTCAATCCCATCATACAACTACAAAATATAGCACCCTAATCTGCCACAGGTAAAAAAGTGGGATGAGGATAGTCAGTGTCCTGCTGCTACAAGGGTGGTCAAAGTATGTTCAAAAGATCCAAGGCAGAGGGCCACACTGGGGAGTAATGACCATTAATGCTGTCACTGTTCCCTTCCTGCCAAATTTCAGGACCCATGGGGAACTCCCCCAGCTTCATGATGGGGCCCCCCTTGCTAGATCAGACCTGGTACTCTGTCCCAGATCTAGTGTACGGGGTCCTCATCCAGAGCACAGGGTTGGCAGCAGGCTCAGAAACAGACTCCACTCCCCAGCTACTACTCCTCAGTTACATTTTCTTTCTTCATGTTGCCTTTGAAAAATAAGGTACATATTATATGTGGGGGCCTGTATACCAGCCTTGCATTGCTCAGTCTCGGGCAAATCAGTCACCTTGTACCTGTTCAGTCGGGATACCTGTTCTTTCCTACTGACTAGTGGTCAGTGGAGAATATAAGTGCATTAAAAACTGAGTTATGTTCAGATGCCAGAGTGATAGGGACCAGAAAACTGTTATTGGTGCAGAAAAAGCAAGCCTATTAGCACAGGTCCAGCAGCACTAAGTGTCACAGACAGTAAGGCTGTGCGAAACGGCAGCTTTCTCTTTCGACAGAACATCGTTTCATTTCAAATTCTGTTGAGAGTCAAGACAGATGGTCCAGTCTATTCCATCAAAACAGTTTCACTGTTTTGCCGTTTCACCCATAGGCTATAATGGGGAAGATTAAAACAGCCTATAACGTTGTTGTTTCTGGCTTGATTTGGATGAAACTTGCAGGAATAGTAGCCCCTTCTGAGGGTATGAAGCTTGCCAAGCTTCATGGAGATAGGTGCAGGAGGTTTGGGGAAACTGCACCCCAAATTCATGAAAGCAAAACTCATGTCATGTGTATGTGTTAAGGCGCAGCACGGTGAAAGCTGCAGGCCTGCTAGCCCCTGCTGAGGCCATGAAGCCTGCCAGCTTTCAAGGAGATAGGCTCCAGAACCCCTGCACCCCTAGCTGCTGACAGGCAAAACTCATGACATGGGCACTTGTGGAACTGCTGCCTCTCACCAGGCAGCAAGACTGAAGATCCCCCATCACTTGCTACCACAGACCTGAGGGTAACAATTGACCACAGTATGAACATGAGCCGGCAGTGCACAGCAGTCGGACAAGGTAGCAGTTGCACAAGCACCCATGTCACAAGTTTTGCCTGTCAGCAGCTAGGAGTACAGGGCCCCAGAACCCCCCTGCACCAATCCCCAGGGCAGCTGGCAGGCTTCATGGCCGCAGGGGCTAGCAGGCCTACAGTTTTGACCCCGCTGTGACTTAACACATACACGACATGAGTTTTGCTTTCAAGAACTTGGGGTGCAGTTTCCCCGAACCCCCTGCACCTATCTCCATGAAATTTGGCAAGCTTTATGCCCTCAGAAGGGGCTACCACTCCTACAAGTTTCACCCAAATCAAGCCAGAAATGACAACATTATAGGCTGTTTTGACCTTTCCCATTATAGCCTATGGGCAAAACGGCAAAACGTTTCAACCTGCCTCATTTTGTTTCAAGGTTGTTTCGACCATATCTGTTAAATTTTGCTGTTTTGACCTTGAAACGAGTCAAAACAGAACTGGTGGCGAAATTTCGCACAGCCCTAAAATCAGTATTTGAAACAAATCTCCCACAGCTCTATCACATGAACTACAAATGATAGTTCTGGAGTGTGCCCCTTCGGGTTTTTTGCAAGGAGACAGCTGTTTGTGGGAGAAACAATGGCCAGAAGTCCTAATTATTTTAAAGACGGGAACAACTTTTTTTTTTTCCTCTAGGAGCATTTTGGAGCAATAATAAAGAGGGCTAACACCCAAGGGACTTGTGTTTGCAATACGTCTGAATTTCTCCATGAATCTTTACATGCCATTTAAGGCCACTTCAGGCTAAGTTTTAAACACAGTTTAGCCAATCAGAACATACAGAGAAAAACTGTCTAAATCACTATTCAAAACCCTCATAGACTAGGCAGTGACAGCTTCAAACACAGTTTGAGGTATAGACCACTCCAGAAAATTTTGCCAGAACTTCAATTCTGCCAAGAAAACGCAGTACATACTCAATACTTGCCCACATCCCTCCCTTGAGGACAGAGCCTTCTTTCTGCTGGCAGAGTTTCTCCATCTCTGCTGAATAGTGTCAAGCTTCTACAGGGAGTGCCTTCATCTGGCTGCCATGATCGATTCAGTAGCTGGTACCTTCCCATTGCCAGTTGGACAGCCCTTATTTATGCTATCTGAAGGTTGTATCTAGCCCCCAAATAGTTAATTCCTGGTTTCCTCTCTCTCCTCCCAATGCTGTTACTGGAGTCTCTGGGGTCCCCTGTGGGAGGCTTGGGCAGATACAGAGACGCAGCACAACAGGGGGAGGCCACATGGCATGGTGCAGTGCAGCAGGGGAGGTAGTGCACAGTGTGGCATGCAGCCCTGGGCCACTCAAGTTGGACAGCCCTGACATAAGTAAATAAATAAATAATATATGTTGCACTCTGGTGGCATAAATGATGCAGTGGACTCATACACATCTATCTGAAGCACATCAGTATGCAGGTACTACGGCAGCTTGGACAGGCAGCTGCTGGCTGTCATTTGAGATTCTACGGACAGACAGAGCTAAGTGTAGACATAGCATTCATGTGGTTTGAGCCACATGCATACTGGGCAGCGTACAGATCAACTCAGGTTAGCTTCCATGGGGGGTGGAAGTGGGGTGCTGGGGGGGAATTCCTGACAGGCTGTTCACCTTAGGGGGCCTTCACCCTGGGGGGCCATGCTGGGCTGGCGTCTGGCCATGCCCGTGCTCCTGTTCTGACTAGAAAGTGGAGGGGCAGAGCCAGCCCTGCTCCACTGCAGTAGACAGCACAGCCCAGCCCAGGGCTGCAGGGGGTGCTGGGGGACTCTGATTTAACTTAAACCAGGAAGGGGTCTGGGACAGAAGTTCCGTAAACTGGTTTGACCTCAGTCAGTGAACTCTGATACTACATTCAACCAAGTTCATCTTAAACCAGTTTCAGCACCATTTTGAAACTGGTTTATGTGCACTGAACTTCTGTTCCGTTACAAGTTTAAACTAGTTTCTGATCACTTAAACCAGTTTGTGTGTAACTTGTGTCCCTAGCCCTGATGTTTATAAAACAGAGTTTACCAAGCCCTAGGCTGTGTCCTTACTGACCGAATCATCTGTTTTTTGTATTTGATAGGTTTAATGCTGCTGCTTTGAGGTACAGGGCTTTTATCCCAGAGAAAGAAGTGGACCAGCCTCAAAACGTAGCAGGTTCACAGCATTGCTTCTTTCTTAAACACCTCAAATGAAAATCAACAACTACCTTAAAATATTAAAGCAAAAAAGGAGCATTAGCTCATAGCACAATTTAACCCAGTTACCATTCTGGTAACTTGTTCGTGGCAAAAGCACATCCTCTAGGAAGGCAACTCGTTCTGATTTGGGGACAAGACATGGGGAGTCCATTGTTTTTCCTTGGTAGTCTATTTTATTCCAGGATGTGCTTGATCAACTCCTACCCCTTCACTGTTCAGCTGTAACATTTGAACCTAATTCTCAGATTTGTCCTTAACTTTCAGTCATTGGCCCTGTCAATGTCTCTTGTCAAAACTAGAATCATTTACATCTAAAAGGAGCTGGAAAGAAAGGAAGGACATTATTTGAAACAGAGGATATGAATATTATGTAGTTTTTCAGGTCTTTGCAGATAGTTTGAGCATTGTGGTTTTTATTAAGATGTTATAAAAACCTCTTGTATTTATAAGTGGACAGTTCACAATAGTCTTTCACTTCATTATTTGCTTTTCTAGCTTGCTGTCTCTAAAATGCTTCCCTGTATTAGAGGATGCATGGGGGCTGATCTACTCTGACATTTATTGACTTGAATGAGAAGGGGTAAATTCCTGTGTGCATAGCTTTATGTGATGAATTTATTTCCATTCCTTCCTCCCCCAGTATATGAAGATAAATGTCATAATAGAGATCAACCATGGTGTTGTATGTAAATCTGTCCTCTGTATGCATGAGATAAATACAGGTGTATGCATGTACAAGCACAATGTTATGTGCAGTTCTGGAGGTATGGGATATGTAGGAATTAAAGGGCCCTAAGCATTACATATTGATAAAGCCAGTTAAACTAGGTGCAGTTATTCCATAGCAGACTGCAATAAACAATTATAGAAAAGTAGTAACATATTTGAAATATAGAAACAATGGACTGGGTCTTGCTGAGTCCTGTGGATATGCAGGTGTATCTACCTAGCAGTGTAGCAGAGGGTAAGGATCTAGAAGGGCAAAAATTATGGGGTATTTTTAAGGGTAGGGGAGTAAGATGGGAAGCATCAAATAAGTGTAATTATGCAGACATGAGACTGAGAAAAGGAGGATTAAGGCCCCTGATAAAATAAGTCTCCTGTCAAGGGTTGTATTTATTTAGTTACTGTGATTTGTAACAGCCAAAAGGAAATCAACTCTCCAAGATGAGGTATTCAAGATGAGGAACGGTTCCTTTAAGGATGCAATGTAGATTCCATTGCATGAAAAAAGAGAGGATATGGGTTAAGACGGGGTGGGCAATTATTTTGGGCAGAGGGCCGCTTACTGAGTTTCGGCAAGCCATCGAGGGCCGCATGACAGACAGGAAGCCCAGGGCAGAGTAATGTTAATTTTCCAAACTTTTTAGGGGCCCCGTGGGCTGGATAGTATGGCCTGGCGGGCTGCATCCAGACCCCGGGCTGCATTTTGCCCACCCCTGAGTTAAGAGATGTCACTTGGAAATGACAAAGGGATGCTTGTCTTGATAAAACCTTATAGTAGTCTCTTATCTTCAATAACTATAATGGCACAATGGGTATCTTCACTGTAGATGCCCTTATTAATCAACCAGCTTGTTCTTTCCTGATGACAAACACTGCAGAGCTTTAGTTCTCTTATTTATATTTATTTCTTTTATTTTTCTTTTTATTGCTTTCTCTTAATTTCATAACAATGTTGTTGCATCTTTATATAACCCATTTAATGGGTTGAATCATTTTCAGATCTATATATATAGTGACAGTAGGTCAGGTCTTTGGTATGCGGTCTGTTTCCCGTGTCACAATAGTGAAATGTTCATGCCATCCAGCCAAGGTAATTCTAGTTTGAGAATTATAAAAAATAATCAGCATTTGTTTTTTGTAGTGTCAATTTATGGTGTAGTTCTAGCATTGTACATGTTCAAAATGCAACATACAGTATATTTTGATGCATGGGAGGCCCAGAATTCAGAAATACAGCGTTTGTGCCTAATAAAATTGCATGGTAGAAATTTTATGGTGGATTCCTTTACTGATGGTGAACATGAACAGCATCCAAATCACCAGTAGTAATGTGCACCTATACGAGAGTGCTGTTCTGAGATAAACACAAAATGTGTTTGCCCTAATTATTTGTGTTGCCGTATGCAATATCGAGCACATTAATAAGATTAACAAAGAAAGAGCACCAAGCATGCAGACTTTAGGCTGAACTGATTTACATCTATTGATGTAACAAAGAAAATCAAACCAGAGTTGAACCTGAAAAACCGAACTTTTTTTTTTAAACATAGATATTATAGTCTGCCAAAAATAAAATGATAAAGACAGCTAGAGCTTTTCAAAATGGGATTCAGAGGACTTCAAAGTTTGATGGATCACTTTTTGGGGAAGCAGTTTTGTCTCCTGCATCCTTTATTTAAAAATAAAGGCCTTTAATGAGATTCCGCAGAAAGATACCATTACCAGAATAGCCTGAGGATGACCTGCATTTCTCAGCTGAAGTTTCTGTAGTACATGCACATGAGTGTGATCCAATCCAATCAGTATGGGAGTCACCGTACATATGTGTTATGAAAACTTAGATCATAATTCCACTGTAAAATTTGCAAAGACAGTTGCACTCAATAAATGTTCTGCATGTACATTTCAGTAAAATATTTCTGGAGTCATGTATTTCTTCATAGCTCCTGCTCCTGGTAATGTTTGTGGTGGTTGCACATTCAAACATATATTGTGACTGCTTTTTCCAAGTTTCCATTAAACCAGAATTTTTTTCCAGCTCTAGCCTGGTCTTGACAATGTTCTTTTCTGATTTATACAGGGTTGCTAGTTTTCTTTCTCCTTTCTACCTCCTCCTGGTAGTCTGTAGCTTGCTGGAAAACACAGAGCACATTGTGAAACCCAAAACAAAAGCTTACTCAGCCATTCTTTCCCGTCAGTCTACTATTGCAGTTCATGGATTATGATATTAGATTTGAAATTTTACTCCTCTAACAAAAAGCAGTGTCCGTTTTAGTAGCTACCACTCCTCTGTTCTTTAACATTATTTTTTTAGAGACTCTTATGTAAAGCCGTTAACAGTGTTCTGTGAAAATATCTTTTGCTGCATGATGTGGTTTTCCTTGAAGTAGTGTCTGATCTTCCTTGCAGCTGGAAACAGGTCTGTCCCAGACACAGCTGGTTTTAGTATTAACCCAAATCCCTATCCTAAGACTTGCACAGGTGTAAATTCAAGCCCTGTGAGTGGTTGCATAATTGCATTAAATAAATATAAGCATATGCCTAAGTTTTTGTAGGATCATATTCTTATAAGAGCAAATTGCAGGTTGAATTTGGTCCACAAAGGCGTATCAACCATCTCCCAGTGCTGCTCATGGGTCTCATTGACCATACAGTATAGGAATAAATAACCTTCCCCTTGTTTATCACCTACCTTGTCCACACTGGGAAATATGAGAACAAGAGCGCTCCTACCTCATCTATGCGAAGTTGTTCATTTACATTAAATTGTATGTATGTGTACCTGTTAATAACACTGTATACAGCCTTCCTTAGTAAAGTGCTCTGAACACAAGCAAAAAGAAAGAAATTACATCCAACACTAATCTTCTCCCAAATAACATTCTTTGATTCAGTCTGGTACTAGTATTCCTGGGCAAGTATAGCTTCAGAGGAGGAAGAGAAAGCTGAGGAGGGGAGGCTGGTATAGAGCACTGTTCCACATGACAATGGTGGGAACTGTGGGTTTGGTTCATTCCCGGAAATATGCAAAACTGAACCTTTTTCATGGGGGAATTAACAAGTTATGTGGATTCAGCGTAGTTTCTTGAATGGATTTAAAACAGGTTTTGGCATGGTGCAGCTGAGCACATCAGGAATGGAACAGAAAATAGTCATCTGGAATCCAAAAGCTGTGGAAACTGCCTCTCACCCCATATAGAGCAAATGACAAAACCTGTTTTTGTTGTAATCTGAAATCCTCTTTTTCTCCTCCCATTTTGTGTATGCACTTACGCTTTTTTCCTGTACTTAAAGCCAAAGGCACAGGGCAGTTTCAATAAGCAGGGCTCTAGTGTTACAGCAAAAACATTTTTTCATTAAAAGGTACTTACTAAAACAATTGAATTTAGTTTTCTGGATCTCCTTGTCTGTTTTTTGAGATGCTGTAATGTAGGTATAAACACTTTTCCCCCTTTTTCTGTTTCGGTAATCCCTATTTCTCCTTCTGCCTGATCCTGGTTTTACACTGAGCTCTGACATTTCAGTGACAGGAGATATCAGTTTTATGACTTTTTGGGGGATCCAGAAGTTAGGTCGTAATGAACACAGATTTTTTGTAACAGTTTGAAAAGCAGGCCATGAAAAACTCTAGGAATGTGAAATTTGTTGACGTGTTGAAGTCCACTTATCAATTCAAGTTTCATTTTGGTATGAGCGCCCCTCTTTACAATAGGACAAAAGGTTGTAGGGTATGGTTTTTAGAACTGCTCAAAGTTGGTCACTGAAGCCAGTCACTTCAGTGGGAACAAAGTAAGGCCAACCCCCAAGTAAGTGCTCCCAAGAAACCTCAGTTGTAGAGTGTCTTCACTTGCCCTGTCCTGTTCCTTGCTTCTTTCTAACTTTTCATATTTGAAATGAAATTCTGCCCTATTCCCTGTTCATTCCTGGGAATGAGCAGGGCATTCTCTACTGCAAATGCCTTCTCACAGTAGAGTAGCAAGTATGGGGCTGTGAGAAAGGGACCTTGAGTTCTTTTCCCAACACCTCACAAAATTGAGGGAGGATCAAAGTGTAGCAGGGCAACTGAATTGTTGAAGATCAAAGGGGAAGTCTGTCCGCATCCGACTCACACTCAGAGGCTGCCAGTGTTCTTGACTTACTGCTGTCTTCCAGAGGATAAGAATAACTCTTGGGCAGATTGCACTGAATGTCTCTGCTTGTACGTGTTTAATTACAGTAAACCTGGAGCATAGAGGTTGAGTGACTGATGTTGTGGGTCCAACACAGGTTTATATATCTAAAGGCCATATGTTGACTCCAGAATCGGGGTATTCCATGCTGTAAGACCTCAAACCAAGATCCTTTAGAACATGGGTGGCCAATCTGTGGCATGCATGCCACAAGTGGCACAGATAGCTTCTGTGTCTGGTATGCAGCAGATTGAGGAGGGCATAGGCAACATAGTGGGAGATAGGGCAGAAAGCAGAGCAGCGGATTGGGCAGTGGAAGGCAATTGGAGTAGCATTAGGGAGGGTGCAGGGCTAATTTGTGTCACACCTGCCATAAAAGTCCCCCCCCCCCACTTTAGAATATGTCAACTTCATGGTAATAGATAATGACTTGATGATATCATGTATTTAAATTTCTGCAAAGTTCTACCTCTTGTGGTGGAGGAGCCATATTTCTTCCCTAGTTGATACTGAACCTATTATATTGTTTATTATATATTTACTTTATCTGAATACAGCTCTAAAGCTTGTTTTTGTATTAAGTTATGATTCTGTCGTATGCCCCTTACCCCCCTCCACCCCCCTTGCCCATCTGCAGTCTTCAAAATAGGAGAAGGAAGAGGGCAAAAAATATTAAAGGGCCATAATACAAATGAAAGGAAGCCAGAAAAGCAGAGGAGGAAGTAGAGAACAAGAGATGCAAAGGGATCCAGACACAGTAAAGTACATGTGGTGTGAATGTGCATGGGTGTTTTCTGCATGATATTTAAAGAAGGCATAGCACCAAAGTCCTAGATTGTGTAGTTGAACTTTCCTTTACATTTGTGATCCATTCAGATACCTAACAATATCCATTATGTATACCAGACTTGTTTGTTCTGCACATTGCTGCTGTTACTGTGTTTCTTGCCATTTTTAAAAATGCACAATTAAACAATACCCTACAAGCAAGGTGGCCAGACACTCCTTTTATCAGGCAAATGCCTGATTACTTTCATGCAGAGAGCGTGTCAATACTACAAAGAATCCAGCTTTGTATTGCACCCTAAATCTTCCCTCTGCTTTTGATGAGATAGTGGGAATATGCTCTCCAGGAGAGGGTCTTCTGCTGCCAATCCTAGAACTTCTTATCAGTGCCTGGAAGCAGGAGCATTTCTGCTGGTTTTAATCAGAGGATCAGGTAGAGTATAGGAGAAGAGGCAGCTGTCTAAATAATAGTGTTCTACCCCATCCTGCACTTTTTCAAGCACACCAACGTCTTGAGATGCATGCAGAAAGGCATGAAACAGCTGTCAGAACCTGCAGCATCCTTTGGTATTTAAGAAACAGGTGTCTCCATCAGCTGAAACCTCGGTTGTTCCATGAGGTGATTGAGGGTTGGTGGAAAAGATTATACCTAACTGTGTTCCCATAACTGGACTATGAGCATGTCTGCATTGAGGAGAACTATTCCAGGTGATCAGTCTCTGAGGGAATCCTAGCTTGGGTGTGAGCACTCCCACTGTAAAGCTAGACCTGGGTTACTGTCTTCTTACTGCTGCTGCACTCACATCTGCATGTTGCTGGGACTCCTGGTGATTTATCTGTGATTCTGAGCACTGCAGGAAGTTAAGCCAGCCACGGTGACTTTCTTGCTGTGAATTGCAGAAACTATTCTTCCTCTGGCTTATGAGGGATTTGTAGGATGGTAATGCAGGACCACCAGAACTGAAGTAAGTTAGCCTGTGTCCTCACTGTTAAGTGAGTAGTAACCTACCAGTCCAAATGATCACCTCACTTAGCTTTTGGTTTATAGCTATAGACCTTACACACAGCCTGGGTTGAAAACACCAACAAACTTTGGTGGGAATTTGGGTGTGATAGTAAAAGGGTAAGGGGCAACTGCCAAGTTAGAGCCCATGCTGACTCTGCAGTGAAGTTGTGCCCCGTGGCTTCAGCTAGTCTGCCAATTTAGTCTTGTCATTAGATTCCTGACTTTACAAGTTGTAATTTGCTTGAGAGCCTGAGTGGAGCTTTCTGATTATAAAGGAGTATGAAGGAGGTGATCAGATCATAGCCTACATAGGGAGGAGACTTCTGAGAGTAGTGGGGCTCTCCTCAAGCTACCTGACAAAGTTGTAACAGTATCCAGTGACTGGAAGCTGAAGCAAAATGAACTCAGGCTAGAAATAAGGGGCAAATGTTAAGTGATGGTAATTGCCATTGGAATAATTTAGCACAGGATGTGGTGAATTTTCCCTGCCGTTTTTAAATCAAGAAAGCATTTTCCTAGGTTGTTTGTTCAGTCTTATGCTCTTGGTTTAACAATTGCTTGTTCAATGGGAACCATTTAGCAGCTTTTAACAACCTCCTTTAAAAAAAAAAAAGTGCTGTAATATTAGAAAATTTCATTTCATCTCTTCAAGGGACCATCTGGTATCATTGTGAGCAGAAACTGTAGTTACCACAGCTGTTTGAGCACATGAAAGATCTCCAATCTCCTATACCATCTACTTAGTTACTTGAAAGAGAAGAAATCTTGGGTATGGAAAAGATAAAGAGCACCTTTATCAACTCTGGAAAATCTGGCAGTGCTTCCCAGCTCATCTGCTCTCTGAGTTTTTGGGTTTGTATATACAGCACTTTTTATACTATAGGATTCCCAGTTTTGACTGGGAACTCTGGGCACAACTGTAAAGGGCATTTTAACTCAAGATTTTCAAAAGTGATTGATTTGGGGCATTCAACTAAGAAAAATTCCAGAAGCCAGTTTTCTCAGAGACAAATGAATATCAGGTCCTTCAGGTATCTCAGATTCAGCCTCCCAAAATGGAGACGCCAAAAATCACTAGTCTTTAGAAAAATCTTTGGCTAAATAAATTTCTTCTAGTTCAGACTCTTACTATAAAACCAGAGGAAAATAAATTTAAATGATAGAAACTGCAGTGCAGCTAGATATTCTGTCACATTATTCACTTGCTTTAATTTTCATTTCAAGGCAGATGAGTCCTATGCAAAGTAATTAACCTCTATTCATGTTATTTAAAAAAATAAATAACACAATTCTTGGTCACAGCCAGCTCCTGCCTGTATGTATTAGAGGAGTGTTCTCACTCCTACTCAAGTAATGCAGGGAACACAGCTCCATAGCTTGCTTAAACTTTTTCAGGAATGTAAGGGTTTTGTTTTTCTTAGGAAACCATATTCAAGGGACATTCAAAAGACCTAAAACAAGCATCAAATATCTACGCTTTGTTAAAAGCTTCTTCTATCTTGTAGTTTGTTTTTCCCACGCTCCTGCCCCCTTGATGTCTTAAAATGACTAGGACAAGAATTTCCACTACTGCTCTTCTTTTGATAAATGAAATGTTAAGTTGCCATGTAAGAAAGCAAACCTAGACCTGTGTGAGCTCAAAATATGGGACTTCTATGCACTTTAGAGGAGACTTATTAGGTAGATGAGGCTTTTGCTCTGACTGCTTTTACATAAAATAATTCTGAAAGGTTTCTTCTGTCATTTGATTTTGCTAGTTATCTTTAATGAGTAATGTTCTTTCTCTAAAGCATTCATCTTTGTTAATGATTCAATACAACAACCTTTCAGTATAAGGTGATAACACCTTAGACCTCTAGAGATGAGCAGCCCAGAGAGGGATGGAAGATTTGGGGGTGGCAAGGGTGGAAGGAATTCATTTCAAGTTCCTGTATCCATAAACAAGACATACCCCCCCCATTAAAAAAGAAAAATAAATGTCCTTTGCATGGCTGCTATAATCAAGGCACACAAAGATGCTCTCCTTGCCGTGGTTGTCGTGGCAGTGACAAGGAATGGAATGGAGATTGCATTCATACTCATGTGTGCTGAAGAGAAGGCTGTGAGTAGTTTCCAAATGGCCTTCTACAGGGGAGTGTGGAACAATATTTACCATCCTCATGCCAGTCATTCATCTCTGTGTTGGCAGGTTAATGAGCTTGCTGGGAGGAAATTGTATTGTAAGATGGTTTTATATGTGGCATAACAGTGTTAAATCTTGTTTCCAGAATGCTTGGTTTGTTTGCTAGTTATTGAAGAGATCACTGATTTGACTGTCACCAGATGGAAGGATTCAGGTTGCGTGACCAGTAGGTTGTGGAAATAAGTCACTTGTGGTATTTCATATCTGACTTCAGGCCTGGATGCCCATGTCACCTTTGTGTAATCTGGAGTGCAAACTGCTGAATAGGAACAGCAAGAAGCTTTAGTTCAAACTTGCTTTTCAGTAATCATACATTGAGAAGCCCTGTAGCCCAAACATCAGTTCCCTGTCAAATTCCATTCAGTCCTCTACTTCAGTCTCTGAGTAGAGGGGCTTCTCCACTGGTTTTCACTCATTTTTCACATGTATGATGCCTAGATTTGGAAATTGTCAACTACCAGACAAGGAGGATCAGCAGAGAAGTCCAATGGGACCTCTTGGAGCCTCTTTTTGAACGTACCAGGACAACCTGTCCTCTTCTTTTTATTTCCTAGTCTCATCCCTTAATTGCAGCTTGAGTTCCCCAAACAGAAGCAGTGCAACAGAGAAAGGGAGATGATCTCAACTGGGAGCCGGTTCCCATAGGTTCCATTTCCCACTCTGCTAATGACTTGGCTGTCTGATCTGTCTTGTCTCTGTACCTTGATTTTTATTTCCCACCTGCCCCGGGGGGTTGCCTGTCTCACAAGGTTGTGGGGAGGCTTAGTTCTTTCCGGCTGGTAGAACATTTAAGTTCCTTTGACAAAAAGTGCAACAGAAAGGGAGTGCATTACTTGTGTTAATTATTCAAACCTTTTTGCAAGATCATAGGGCTGGAAGGACCCTGAAGGATCACTGGGTCTAGCCCCCTGCATGAGCAGAAAAGACATCAGGGGTCAGACAACCCCAGTAAGGTGACTGTCCAGTCTTCTCTTGAAGACCTCTAGGGTAGATGATTGCACCACCTCTGGGGGGAACTTGTTCCATAGTCTGGACACCCTAGTTGTAAAAAAGTTTTTCCCAATGTTTAGCCTGACACTGTCTTCCAGGAGTTTGTGGCTGTTGTTTCTAGTTTTCCCCCAGGGTGCCCTGGTGAACAGTTGTTCACTGAGCCCCTGATGTACGTCTCTGATACAGCGGTAAGCTGCAATCAGGTCCCCTCTCAGCCTTCTTTTCTTTAGGCTGAAGAGTCCAAGATCCCTCAGCCTCTCATATGGCTTGCCATGCAAGTCCCTAATCATGTGGGTGGGCCTCCTCTGAATCATTGCAGTGATTTAGCCCAGAGGATTGCAACTTTGTGGTCAGTTTTCCTCTATGTACCAACCACTGCCCACTCTGGTTCCCTAATTGCTTTAACCTTCACTACATCCCACAGGACTCAGACAGGAGTGGAACAGGCCAGGGTCAGTCTTTGAATGAACAGGAAAGAGACAGTGCCAAGCAAGGCCTATCACAACTCAGTATTTAACATACAGAAAATCTGAGAGTACCAGTTATAAAACTACTGCCTGTAATGGTACTGAAATGAATGCCTAGAATTTGGCTTAGCAGCTAACCAGCTAACCTGCTACCATGGCAAGAGGAGCCCTGCTATTTATCATCCTCTCCCTAGCTGTGCTTTTATCCTCTTGCCATCTCCAGTCTTTCCTAAATTTTAGATTGCTTTTTTTTAAGTCTTTCAAGATATACAGCCTTTTGATTGATCAGATATGCAGCTTCAGGAAGCTAGCAGGTGCCAGATAGAGAAATTCTCTGCCTCTATTTCTTTTCATAGGTCTGGTCAAAGAAAAAAAACCCCAGGAGTTTTACCTAACTGGTAATTAAAATCAAACTGGCAAAGCCTGTATTACCTGTTGTGTACCTCAGAGGAGTTCAGTGTGGTAACATCTGCCAGCTCAAGTTAGGACCACCCAGGAAATGCTCCCACCGCATTCCTATGGGGAGAAGAAGGAAGCTGAAGTCTGGTTTTCCATCCATTAATGCAAGAATCTCGCTTCTAAGTGCTGCCTTTGGGCATAATTTTAGATAGAAAGGGCTGTCAGTTTAACTTCTGTCAAACTAATTCTTTCAGTTGTTTCATTAAAGTGGGGTTGCACTCTGAAAAGTGACTGTCTAGGGGTCACAGTCTCACTCCACAATTCATTGCTGTGTTCACTGTTCAGTCACGTACTTTAGTGCCTAAAATCAGTGTTTTACTCTCTTGTTTCCTAGTTATATATTAGCACAGCAGACCCAGTACACTTCTGGAGCAGAGAGCTGGTTTCTATATTTTTATATCAATGTCCTCAACAGGATTTTTAACCAGGTTCTGCAGCCATGGACAGATGTGCTGTTTGAAGATCTCTAAATTCCTTTCAGGTGCTGCAAACTTTCAATATTTGACTTCAGAAACGATCTTTGAAAAAGTAGGGCCATTTTTAAGTGCTTCAGTAGAGCCCTTCCTCCAACAGAGGTGGACAGGGGGTTGCTGGGTCCTCTGGCACAGTACTCTAGCCATCTTGCCCCCTCCTTGCTGCATTGTGGAGGGAGGGGCCAGAGCATGGCAGACAGGCAGCGAGCTCTCTTCTGCACTCATCTGTCCTCAAGAACCTCTGAGAAGCGTGCGTTCCTTTGCAGCTATAATTGTGGTAACTCTCAGGAAGAGTCCAGTTTCATTCTCATTACTAAGGTTTTATGCTTGCTGCTTCTCTGCTATATTAATCAGCTTTGTTATATCAGATGACTATTTTACAGTTGTCTGGAATTTTCTCTTCATCCCTGTGTCTGTTCTTGACTTGGCTTTCATCCTGTGTCTTTGGTTTGGATTACAGGTGCCACTGTGACATCCCTAGACTCTTCCATCTGTATCCATAGTATCTGCATCTTCTACCCCTCATCCCCAGTGTATTCCACTCCTGACTTAGAGGGATCTGCCTATTGACACAGGAAGGTAATTTTGACTCCATGGCCTCCTAGTTGAGGCTGCTAGGAAGGTACCAATTATGAGCATGAGTTCAGTGACATTAACATGTTTCCATCAAGCTTTTCAGCATTCGCACTCCAAACAGCAGTCAGAAATTAATAGCTGGATCTAGCTAGAGTTAAAAGATTCTGTTCCACATTACGAATTCCCTGAGCCATCCAGTGTCCTATTTAATTTCAGGAGAGGCATGTCAGTAAATATAGTAGCAGCGTTGCTGCCAAGTCTCACAATATTTGGGGAAGTTTTTTCTTAAAGTCGCTGTTCCTGGAAGCAGGTGTTCAAGGGAGAACCTCAACTTCTACTGGGGGCAGAAATCTAGTTCTTATTGTGTGCAAAAACATTTTAAAATTTGACCTAAATTTTAGAAGCCAGATGGCATATTTAAAGAATCTCATATGTATTATTTTTAAGCAGGTCTTCTGGCTTTTAAGCCGATCTTAAGATTTTGGGGGGTTGCGGCTGACTTACCGTTTTTGAACAGTTGTGGTTGGTATTGCTCTAGAATACAATGCCCATATTCTGTTGGTTACGGTAGCATTATGTGCCTGTAAAACACGGGCGGGCAATTATTTTGGGCAGAGGGCTGCTTACTGAGTTTCAGCAAGCCATCGAGGGCCATGTGACAGGCAGCCCAG